>NC_142341.1:35930000-36242500 GCF_054954075.1 Amborella trichopoda
TTCTAAGAGGTTAAATTGTTGGGGTGTGTCTCGAATAGCAATAAGATGAGGTAAGCGCCTAAACTCACCCCTGTAGTAAAATCTCTCTCTTTGTTTGTTCCTATTCGCACGTAAGAGAGCACACGGGCAATGCATGCGGACCCTCCACAGTTGTTTGAGAGAGGATTTTTCCCACTGTCCGCGCGAGGAAAAATCAGGTTCAACCAATTGGCGACTCCACTGGGGACACGCCACCTGATTGTTGGCTCAGACTGTTCTCAAGCAAACATCTCTCTTCTTTCTCTCTTATCTTTCGTCCAAATTGGGGACTTCATCATCCCCATAATTGCGACCTCGTCAATGCAGAGCAAAATGTCCAATCCTGCTTCTCCACTGTTCTCCTCAAATGGCCTGGATGGCCCTACCATCGTAGTTTAGGTTCAGGAGATTAGGTCAAAAGGTGCTCGAACTCCTTCTCCCTCCTGCTCCGACATCAAAGGGAAATCCATTGATGTCATCTGCATGGGTGATTTTGAAACTACCCTCTCTCATAAGCACCCTGTTACTAGCGAATATCCCACTAATTGTAAGCTTAAAAGTGGTCCTCACACAACTGCTCCTTTTCGCCCGGTGGGTCCTAATAGGGCCACCGTCTCAGCGGGTAACTAAAAAGTAACCCCACCTACAATTCACAAAGGCCTTGTTGATACTAGGGCACTGTCGCACACACATCACTCCAGTGACTCCTACTCCAGTCCGTGCAGCCCCAAAACTGTCTCGCGCACATTTACACACGTCACAACTGATGGTTTAACCATAACCATTATGAGATAGGAAAGGCAAAACCTTACCCCGGTCTCCTCACTTGCTTGCGGTCTCTTGAGGCCCAGACTCATCACAAGTGGTCTTCAGGCCACTAATGCACCGCATAATAATCTCGTTGCTCGAGGCAGCCCAAAGGTTGGAACAAAACAAGCACACCACTTTCGGGGTAATCGAAAGCCTTCTCAAACAGTGCACACGCATGTTGAAGGCCTTAAGGCCTCTCCAACTAAACAGGTGGCTATTTCAAATACCCAGCCTTCCACTTCATGAGGGGTGGTCGCGTGCCTCGATCTTACCCCCGGGTCAGGATGACCTTTAGGTCAGGTCATGGGTTTGCGATGAGCCCAAGACCGAAGATCGCTCTCTCAAGAACTGCGTGAGGGAGGACGCGGGCAGGGTACCAACTAGTGAGAGAGGAATTGAAGGCTGTGAAGCAGGATTTACCTCACGTGGGTCTGTGATATGCTTGGGTTGGTTCACATGGGCACCTGCTTAGATCAAGAAGAAAAATCCCTATGTCTGAGACTGGTTCGAGCTCACCTCCCTTGACCTCTTTTCTTCCTTCCTGCGACCACACACACACGTAAGAATATCTAGACAAGTGGGTCAAGGGACCTCGGCTTATCTTGGTGTGGGCATGCGCATACATGCACTTCCTGGGGGGAAAAAGAGAGTGGAGACAATAGATATGAATGGGGGGAACGTCATTGATTCATTATCAATCTGATGGCCTTACAACGTCTTCTTGATGAGGAACACATGACAGTTTTTGAGGAAATAGAGAAAGGACTAAAGGGATGAAGACAACAGAGAAGAGAAAGGGAGAGAGAATAAAGAGAAGACTAGGAAGGACAGGCAAAGAGAGTAGATGAGAAGTAGAAGGGTATTATAAGGAGAAGATAGAGAGGAGAGAGAAGATTAGAAGAGAGACATGGACGACGTCTTATGCTGCCATCAGGAGTGTGAAGAGAGAAAGACGAAGAAGAGAGGAATATTGATGGTGGCTAATGCTACCGTCCTAAGAGAATGAAGAAAGAGAGAAAGAAAGGGAAGAAAGAGAGGGAGGAAGAAGCAGATGGAGAGGAGAGAGAAGAGGGAAAGAGAGGAGCGAGGGAAAGTGAGAAGAGAGTAAAAGAGGGAAAGAAGGAGGAGAAAGAAAGAGAAGAGGAGTAAAAGAGAGAGAAAGAAGGAGAGAGAAAGAGACAAGAGAGAAGGGGAGAAGTGAGAGAAAGCGAGAAGAGAAGAATAGAAAGAGAGTGAGAAGAGAGAGAAAGAGGAGAGAGGAAGAGAAGAGAGAGAAGGAGAATGAAAGGAAAAAAGAAGAGAGAGAAAGAGATAAGAGAGTAAGAGAGAAGTGAGAGAAAACAAGAAGAGAGGGAGAGAAGGTGAATAAGAAGGGAGAGAAAGTGGAGAGAGGAAGAGAAGGGAGAGGGAAAGAAAAAGCAAAGAGAAATAAATAAGAGAGAAGGCGAGAAGTGAGAGAAAGCGAGAAGAGAGGGAGAGAAAAAGAATAAGAAGGGAGAAATAGGAGAAGGAAGAGAAGGGAGAGAAAGAGAAAGAAAGGAAGAGAAAGAGGAGAGGGAAAGAGAAGGGTGAGAAAGAGAAAGAGAAAGAGAAAGAGAAAGAGAGGGAAAGAAATAGGAGAGAGAGAGATAAGAGAGAAGGAGAGAGAGGAGAGATAATGGCCTTGGGGAAAGGAAGGAAAGAGGAAACCAAAGCTTGAAAGAGAGTGTAAAGGGAGGATATAGAAGAGGAAGATAGGAAAGGTTAGAAGAGAGACATGGACGACCGCTTATACCACCATTCGGGGAGTCGAAGAGCGAGAAAGAGGAAGACGAAGAGGGAAGCGAATGACGGCTTGTGTTGTTGTCTGAGGGAGTGAGGAAGAAGGAAGGGGGATATAAAGGAAGGACACGGATGGCGACTTTTGCTGCCATCCAAGGAAATAAAGAGAGGGAAAGAAGAGGAAGTGAAGAAAAAGAGAGGACTGACGAGAAGGGAGGACAAAGAGATAGTAGAGAGAGAAAGGAGGAGGTGAAGAGGCAAGAGAAGGACAAAGGGAATGGGGTAAGAGAAAGGAAGAAAGCGAAGCAACGATTGAGACCTACCACTCGTGGGAAAAGGCTCAAGCTGCTGGTTGAGGATGGTAGAGAAAAGAGAAATAAGATGAGAGAGAACATGAAGCGACAGTCGAGACCTGTCACTCTGGGAAAAGGCTCAAGCGGTCGTTCGGGACAGGTGGAGAAAAGAGAAAGAAGAAGAGACAGAGAAGGCGAAGCGACGGTTGAGACCTGCCACCTTGGGAAGAGGATCAGGCCGTCATTTGGGGAAGGTAGAGAAAAGAGGGAGAAGAAGAGAGAAAAGGAGAAGAGTAAGGGAGAAGGAGAAGGAAAGAGAAAGAAGAAGAGAGAGAAAAGGAAGAATGACGAGTACCTTTCACGTGGGGAGGGAGAAGGTTACCTAGTAAGTCTTGGCTTGACGGCTAATATCAAGGGCAGTGGGAAAAAGTATTCTCTCTCCTCTCTCTCTCTCTCTCTCTCTCTCTCTCTCTAGAGACGAATGAAATTAACTGCAAGGGAGAGGTCTTTACTAATTATCAAAAGGCGAATGAAAAACCATCGAAAGACCTCATGAGTTACAACATGCTAGGTATTTATAGGCAACCATAGGAAACATGGGTGGGTGCTCAAAAACTAACCTAATTGCTGAAAAATTCATGTGTGTTAAATTAAATAAATGCTAAATGTGGGGGAAAAATGATGATTTTGCCCCTTGCTTGTAACAAGTTGAGCAATTCCAGATGAGTCCCGGCTATGGCCATGAGTTCACGTGAACCTCTCGTGGCTGTCATGGGGTCCTTCCGGCCACTGTCCGACCAAAATAATATCAGTAACTTGGAGAGCTCTGTGAGAGCATCATTTTGATATAATTCTTAAGCCATGAATCGAGGTTTTCGAGCGCTAACTCTGATCGGCAAAATAGTGAGGATCTTGAGAGTTTTGGATTCAAGATATCTCTTGTTCTTTGATTGTTTTCCTCGATTTCTTTGTTGTAGATTGACGAGCAAGCCGTCCTGATCATTTTGCATCAAGAATGACTCGATTTGGTGTCCGAATGATCACTTTCTCAATTTGGGAATTTTGGTCAGAATTGGGATTCCGGTGACCAAAAATTGCCTCTTCTTTGTCCCTAAAATACGATGAATCTGACCGTTCATCATACGCAAGGTTTGGCCTGAATGAAGTCTTCGGCCTTGTGGTTGTAATGCATCCATTCTTGGGTCGATCGGGTGCGCAGACATCATGATCAGGTCACTTGATCAAAGGGACCTTCTTCTTTAAATTTCCTGCAACTTTTGCTTTTCCATGGCCATCTTCTCTCTTCGATATCTCTTGGCTCAGGCTACGCCATCGGGCTAGCCATATATTAAAATAGTCGAGCCGACGAGACGAACATCCTCATAAAATTTGGGCTCATTCCTACTCGAAATGAAGATAATACGACCATGAAAAGTTCAACCCAAAATTAAAGAACGGTTTCCATAAGTGGAAGCTGATTCTCCGAGGGTGTACCAAGATTGCGTTCGGCCTACCCATTTTTAGTAAGTTGGTCACAGATGGGTCCAAGAGTGTCCAAATGACCCGAAACTTGGTACTCAAGGTTTTTCAAACCTTATGAATCCAATGGAAGCGATATGGTGATCGTTTGAAACTCTGAAAATAGGGCTGTAGTTGTAGGGTCTCTTTTTAGCATGATAGAGGTAAAATTCCAAAAATGAATTTCGCTTTTGATCCACCTTAATCTCATCGGATTGCGACGAGACTTAGCGGGCATTCTTAAGGGACCCTTAGCTGCTTTTTTTATCATTTTGGGGCCATTCTAAGACCATCAGGAAGTATACTCAGGATCAGGGCTTATTGTCCTACTACTTCCATAGTCCACTGAAATTTTTGTGCCTGTGGTCTTAGGTCACAAACTGCTCTCTCTTTATGCGAACTGGGAATAACAAGTATCAAAAAATACACTTCAATAAGGGACACAAACCACCCCGAACACTGCTGCGGGCCAGGCACACACTTGTAGGCCCAATGACTCTACCAGTGGAAAGAGGAAAAGAGCATGAAAAATGACCCTCACTACCCCAAAGCCACTTAGCACGGGGTACTCGAAGAAATTCCCTTCGAGTACCATCCTATCTACTCCTCCCTCTCTATACACGCAAACTAGCCCTCAGGGTAGGGCTCCGAGCAAGATATTCTCAAAGACGACCAATCAGTGCCCCCCTTCCCCAAGCAAGCCTATTCCTCCAAAATCGACCACGAGCTCCCTTCTTCCTAGATGTCATATGTTGCAGGAATTGATCAATTTTGCACTCATCTTCATTTGGCAAGCCACTAGGAAAGGAAATCGATATCAATTCTGAATCTGGGAAAAGATCTATCGGAGCTTGAGAATTAAACTGACGAGAGAGATGAGGGTTCCGCCTCAAATGCAAAAAGCAGAGTCTTCAGCCTCTGAAGAGTTACTAGAACAAAACTATTTCTACCAGTTGCAAGCCACGGAAGAACCAGAAATGAGCTACATTGTTCACTGTTACGTCGTTGAAATACAGGAAGATGAACTCATTCCATCTGATCTGTGGCCCCAAGGCCGTCATGAGAAAGCAAGTGAGATATCCCAAGGCCATCTCGAGCCCATTCCGGTTCAATGATGGCCCCACGGCCTTCAGGCGCCAATATCAACAGTTATCTGTCCTCAAGGCCGTCCAGAGCCAATGCTTACTCGCACTGCAAGGCAAGCTCAAGCTCAATCCCTGTTGCACGAGTTGCCATATACGGGTGTGAAGAGCACCAGAATCACCCTTGCTGCCGAATTATTTGAACAGAGTGAACGAGTCGAGGTAATGGTAATAAGCCATGAAGGGGATGACCTTGAAAATCCAATGGCCCATTTCGAGGATGTGTTGAACAACATTCTGGATAGGCTCAAGGGACTCAAAGACCCTCAACCTGCAGTTTCTTCTCATCAAGAAGAAATCTTCCCTCTGGAGCCTCCACGTGGAGAGGAAGAGAGACCTCATCCTCCTCCTATGGCTCGAACCCCAAGGCATCTAAACCCTCTTGCCTCCTTCGATCACCAGCTCAATCTAGCCTCCCAAGCTATGCCATCGATGTTTAATCAAGAAGACATCCAGAGGATGGTCAACAAAAGCATTCAAGCTTTACAAATGTCGAAGGCACAAGAGAGTGTCCAATACAAGAAGCATTACCTACCTTATATTGATCGAATCCCCTTCCCCATCGGATATCAAAAGAGAAGATTACCAGTCTTCGATGGCATGGGTTCACCCCAGCAGCATGTGGCTCATTTCGTGTTAGCATGTTAGGCATCAACTTCGGACTCCAGACTTCTTCTTTGGCAGTTTGTAGAAACTCTAGTTGGGCCCGCCTTTATTTAGTACACGCGCCTGCCCTACAACTTGATTCATTCCTAGCAAGAAATGGAGCAATTTTTCTACAAACGCTTTTATGAAGCGGAACTGGATGTTCAAGCAATAGAACTCCTCACAATGTCTCAAGAGATGGATAAGTCAGTGGGTGAGTACATCCAGAGATGGAGGGACCTTGCCTTGCACCAGAGCAATCCCATGACTGAGATTGATGTTGTACAAACATATATAAGGAACAGAAAAAAGGAAATCTCCCTACATGTCAAACCCTCTAATCCTACAACTCTTTCTGACACAATCACAAAGGCAGCTAAAATCGGAAGCTTGCTAAAGCATCATGGGGGAAATTGAACTCAGACCGCGAGGGGGGGGGGGGGGGGGGGGGGGGTCAAACTCTCAATTCCGCTAATAACAAAAGTAACTATTGAGCTAGTCAGCAAAGGAATCCAGTCAGCGTGGTGGTCACTACCATGCCCTTCATCCTGAATCCCCAGCTAATGTTACTCCTCTCCAAACATTAGACACCTGTTGAGGGGTACCGCCTATGGGTCAAGGACAGGTCCAACAGCAGCAACCTCAACCACAAAATTACAATAGGTGACTCGGCCACAAAGCTACTATCAGACCAGGCAATTCATCTGAAGGCTGAACCAGCCACACAACTTCAACAAGGCATGGGTGTCAATGTTATACGTCATTTTTGACGTACTTACATCTCCCACAAAAATAAGGAGAGAGCCGGCAACAACTTGGTCCAGCTGGTACTCAAAACACTGACAGACCAAAGTTGTGAAGCGAAATAAGTCTTGGACCAGGCAACCTAGGAGGAATGCTATTGCGTCAAAGAGAGATATTACAATTGTAGCCCTATGTTAGCGGCTTCATAACAGTACCAGATCACCTCCATTGCACTTAGAATGTCGAAAACCCTTGAGGACGAAATTTGGGTTTAATCGGACCACCCAGAAGGGGTCTATGCCCATACGACCTCAAGACGGGTAGTTTTTACCCTATCGCAATGCGGCTTCACTGGACTAGTCCCCAAGCAAGGAGACTGTAACATCGCATCGCGAGATGGACTTCAAGAACCCACAGTACCTTCACCTAAAACTAAAAATAGTTTAGACCTTGAGATATTCTAAATCACGCAAGCTCCGTCATTTTGACCTAGGGCATGCACTGTGGCACGACCCATAGTCAAACTTCTAGAAAGAAGGTGACCACAAAACCTGAAAAATCAGGGTTTTAAGAAGAAGACATCTCGAAACTAGTGGAGAACAGCTTGGAATCCGCGTATAGGATCATCACGAGGACGAGTTCAATGTAACAACCATGCGAAGGGCTACAAACTGGTATAACTATTGTACCTAATTTAAGGCCCGATAAGTATAAATCCCCAACCTACTAGAAAGGCAAACTCGCTTGGATACTAGAATCTTTTTTCCCGGTGACCTCACAAATTAGGAAATGCGGCAAATGAAGACCAAAACAAACCAAACTTGGTGCAAAACAACAATGACTCAGAGCATGTGCAAGCAAAACGAAGACTCAGAGCATTACAGGTCGAATGGCATTAGCGACCGAGGTTCACGAATCTGGTCAGGCTTCCACCACGTGGGAAAAGGCTACATTAGCACGACTAAAGGGCATCAAAATACTCAGAATCTAACAAGCATTGAGGATAAAACAACAAATTGACTGAACCATCTCTATAAGTCCACATAAAGGCTTCCAGGATCTGGCAATGGCGAGAGAAGCCTCAAGCACGGATGGTTTCGTCATTAAGGTAAATGGTCTTAAGGGCGCTTTGGTCATTGCACCTAATTTCGAGATTTTATTTTAATTTCTTTAATTGTAATTAAGATTTGTTTTTTAACGTTCACCCCTATTTGGTGAATCCTTTATATAAGCAAGCTTAAGTCACTTGTAAAAGGGCGGATTATTGAGCATCATTCATCTCTTAAACATAAGCATAATGTTTGTTTTCACACGTCTTTTGCTTTTGAACCCTGAGTCCCATCGAGAGGAGAGAGAAAAAATTTTTAGAGAGAGAAAATACCCCTGAGTGCGCAGTCCCATCCTTACTAGAGTGATAAAAATCTCCGCCCACGCAGTCACATTCTCTTTCTCTCTCAAGCTGGGTCACATCCAGTGCCCTCTCTCTCTTCTCTACGTGTCGTTTGCCCCAAGCAGTAGTCTGCACCCTCTAGAGACATGCAGTCACGAGTGAGCATGCTAGCGCCAATCCTCAGGTTCTCTCGCACCCTTCTAAGCCAGCCACCCAGTCCCCCTCCAAGAAGGAACCGTCATGAAAGGGGGATAATCGAGCCCCATTGTAGTCGCACAGTCCCCCTCCAAGAAGGAACAGTCACGAAAGGGGGATAATCGAGCCCCATTGTAGTCGCACGAGAGAGAGAGAGGAGAGACCTATTGACCTAAAGAGAGTCCCCATCCAAACCGCGATGGCAGACAGCCGGAGGGCTTCGTGATTGTTCTAAGAGGGCGAACTGCCAAGGCGTGTCCCACGAACCCCAAGCGGTGAGGCATGGGAGGAAGCTCACCTCCCCCGCAGTAAAATTCTCTCGTTGTTGGTTCCTATCCATGCACATGAGAGCCCATGCGCCCGTGCACCCACTGGTGCCCAACACTAAAAGATCCCCTCGATTTTTTGAGAGAGGATCTTCCATCCCTTGAGCGTGCCACACCCACTCACGTGAGGATCGACGCGAAGACTGGGCCCCGACCAACTGGCGACTCCATAGGGGACATGTCACGCTATCATTGGCTCGGACTATTTTCAGGTACCAACCTCCTCTTTTTCTCTCTTTGAAATTGCAATGGGATACCACTGTCCCTCCTTTGTCCAGATTGGGGATTTCCCCCCCATATTTGTGGCATTACCTGTGGCGGGCAGATCACCTGATCCTACCTCCCTCACACCCTACTCAAGCGGCATAGCTTGCCCTGCTTTCCTAATCCAACCTTGGAAGGCTCGGGGCATGGGAACTCAGGCCCCTTGCCCCTCCTCCTTTGACATCAAAGGGAAATCCCTTGATGTCAATCGCATGGGTGGCGCTTCTGCAACCCCTTTTCATAGGCACCTTGTCACTGGAAGTCATCCAGCCAGTCACAAACTCCAACGTGGTTCTCGCACCACTACTCTTCACTCGGTGGGCCTCAACAGGGCCACTGCCCCTGTGGATAACCAAAAGGTAACCCTGCTTGCGTCGCACAAGCCATCTGCCGCCCATCTAGGGCAAGCCATGGCCCTAAGGCCTTCGAGCATCAAGCTTGACGCCAACTCAGCCCCAAGGTTGCTCAGAGCCTATGCTCACACGCACCTTGAAGTAATCTCAAGATTAAGCGGGGCAATCCCATCCTTTGCTGGTAAGGATGCCGGATCGAGGCACAAAGAGGACCAGGGTCACTCTACCCGCTGAACTACCCGACTCTGGTGAGCAACTCAAGGTAAAGGTGGTGAGCCATCACGGGGAAGACCCTGAAAACCCAATGGCTCGCTTCGAGAATGTATTAACTAACATTCTTCATAGACTCAAAGTATTGAAAGACGCCCTTCCCGTGGTGTCTTCTCATCAAGAGGCAAACTCTCCTCTCGAGCCACCAAATGGAGACGGGGGAAGACCCCAGCCTCCCCCTCTCGCCTAGTCTTCGAGGCCTCCAAATCCTCTTGTCTCTCTTGAGGACCCGCCCAATGTAGGCTCCCAAGCTACGCCATCAATTTTCACACAAGAGGACGTGCAACAGATGATCAATAAAAGCATCCAAGACTTACAGGCGTCGAAGATACAAGAAAATGTTTCATACCAGAAGCCTTATTCGCCTTTTATTGATCAAATCCCCTTCCCTATAAGGTACCAAAAAGGGATATCAGTCTTCGATGCCACGGGTTCGCCTCAGCAGCATGTGGCCTATTTCATGTCCGCATGCCAAAAGTCCACCTTGGAGCTCAGACTGCTACTCCGACAGTTTGTAGAAACTCTCGTTGGACCTGCTTTCAAGTGATACACCTGCTTACCACCCCACTCAGTCCACTCTTGGCGAGAGGTGGAGCAGCTATTTTATAAACGCTTCTATGAAGCAGAGCTAGATGTTCACGTCCTAAAGCTCCTCAAAATAGCTCAAAATCCTGACGAGTCAATGGGCTAGTACATCCAAAGGTGGAGAGTTCTTGCTACGTTCCAGAGTAACCCCATGGGCAAGGTTGAGGCCGTACAACATAAGGAACATGAGAAAATAAATCTCCTTACATGTTGAAGCCTCCAACCCCACCACTTTCTCCAAAATGATTACTAAAGCAGCTAAGATCGAAAGTCTGTTGAGGCATCACGGAGGAGATCATGCCCAAACTTCAAGGGGGAGCCATGCCCGCAGCAATAGGTTTAACCCCTGCGCTAACCAGCAAAAGAATCGAATCAGTGTGGCAGTCATGGCCACCTCTCAACCTGTATCTAATGTGGCTCCTCTACTAAGATTAGATACCTCTCGCGGGCTGCAGCCGAAAAATCAGGTAGGGACACAGTAGTAGCAGCCTAAGAAACAAAATTATAACAAAGTATCGCACCCCCCTGCCTCGCAGAACTATTTTCAAACCGAATAGTTCGAGCGGAGACTGAAGCAGCAATATAGCTTCGACAAGGAATGGGTACCTACCCTCTTAAGGATGCTGATCGAGCAGGATATGGTGGTCCTTCCTGCCATCAAAAGGCCGGACTAAGAGGAGCTTGTAAACCACCCCAGCTACTGCGCCTACCACCGAACGTTAGGTGATCCGATGCAAGACTGCAGTCAGCTGAAGGAATACATTAAGGCCTTAATCCAAAAAGGGAAAATCAACTCGGACGGCCTCAAGAAGGCTTTCAAAACTCCCGAAGCTTCCCATATGGTCACAATCCAAGAGGAGTTGACAGACGATGCCCCCACACCAAGACTATCTCTACACCTGTTTCCCGCCCTCTTTGACATAATGGTACAACACAAGATAATAGCCCCTTGCATGCCCAAGAAACGAAGGCATACTGCCCATAGAAATCAGGACTCTTGGTGCCGCTATCATCAACTAAAAGGGCACGACCTGACCTATTGTTTCGGGTTCCGATCCATCTTAGAGAAGTATCTACAAAGCGGTAGGATAGTTCTAACAGAAAGACGGTCTCTGCCTCCGGGGAAATCTCATGAAGCTGAAGTCCCACAACAGAGGGAGGCCGAGCAGGCTTGAGGTCCTAACTCCAGCACCTCGAAAGTGCCCATTACCTGCACTCTTACAGGTGCTCCCTCACCATGGAAAGTATATCATGGGCGTGGCAAACTTAAAAGCATCAAAAGGGAGGCTACTCTCCAAGAAAATGTGATACCCGTGCCCCAAGCTCAAGAACCTCGTCCACTCGACAAAAAGGGGAAAAAACAAAAGAGCCTAGCGGCGCAAGGTTGCTGCTTTGAATCCCCTCGACACCCTGTCATTGCACGATCCTCTCTCCCCCTTCCTACCTTGCATGACTTCATCTCATGCTAAATTCTCTTTGCTGAGGGAGGTCAATGCATTACTACAAGGACTCGCCAGGGTGTATCCCATGAGGGTGAGAAACCCTAGAAGCATGCCAAGTTCGCAGTCTCAAAGGCGAGACTCTAAACTCGCCTCCCCATAATCACGACGGGGAAAAAAAAAAAAAAATGCAAACGTTTTGAATGAAAAACCTAGCGGGCGTTCACGACAATCGTAAAGGGATACAAGCATCTCCCCACTAGGATTTTGGGCTCACCCCCTCGTTTCCCTTCTCAATAAAGGTGAAAGACAAAGTTTGAAGCAAATGCACAGAAAGAAAAACATCGATGGGCTGAGTATAGAATCAAGAAACTGAAGAAGGAAGATAACCATCTTATTCACATAACAGAAGGTTACAAAATTTTGACAGGATTTTAAAGCCCGCAAACAAGAAAAAACCTTAAAAAATGGTCAAGCACCTCGCACATCTTCACCTTCAGCTCCTACACGCCCTCCAGTGCAACCTGTACTTAGTCCTCACCTCGGACGATGTCCTAGCTGACTGACTTGGACAAAACAGCGACCTCCCTCACTTCAGAGTTCAACCGCTCCTGTCTGCGAGAATCTGGGGCCATCACCTCCAGATATTGCTGTCGACGGTCTTTTGAGTCTGCCACACGGGCTTCCAACCAAGAGATCTCATCTTCTGCGTTTAAGATCTCTTGAGATATCTCTGCCTCTTCCTTCATGAGGCAGGCCTGCCTCGAAGCAATCCGCTTCTTCTTTGCATCGTGACCCTTCACGAGAGCCCGCTAATTGACCAACTTCACCCGCAGAGAGGCCAGGTCTTCCTCATAAGACGCCCGCACAGTAGTTTCGCGTGAGAGGGCCTCAGCACCCAACCCACGAAACTCCACAACAACTCTTCAAGCTGGTCAAAGGTTCCCTCATTGTCATACACGACCTTTAATCCGGCCGTGCAAAGCTTAACAGCCTCGAGCTCCCTTTTGAGGTCAGAAAGAGGACACTCCCTGAGCCCTTGGAGGCCCGCACAAACCATGCACCTCACTGTGAGCACCTTAAAGTTTGACATCGATAGAGCAGGACCTGCAGAACCAACAGAAGCAAGCGACGGGACGTCAAACCTCGGCCCCCCAACCACGAGGGCCAAAGATTCAGGAAGGATGGTGTGGTTTCAGACGGGGACTCCCCATCTTGCATCCCCAATCCAGACGCCTTCGAAACCGTTGACCTAGCCGGTGCTTCCCTTCCTAAAACGGTCGGGGCAAGAGTCGTTGAAGCTACCATACCAACTTCAGGGACCCCCCCCCCCCCCCCCCCTCCCTCAGCCTCGACATCAATCGGCATTGACATCAAAGGGGAAGGGGGGGAATCCCCAGAAGCCTCTACACTGGCGTGCTTGGCACTAGGAGTAGCAGGAAACACACCTAGAGCAGATGAGTTCCTCCTTCTCGGACAGGTACTCTTCTTCAAGACTAAGGGGGTTGACTGAGCGCCCTCAAGCCCTTTGCTTCTTCCTCCCTCTCACTTTCCTCCCATGCTCCTAAGGGGACACTTCCTGATCCCTCCTCATGGGGAAGAGGTCCACATCTAGGAATTTGACTGCAGAAGGAGAGTCAAAACCAAAGAAAAGGGTTAGCCCAAAAAAAAAGAGAAACAACACCATGACCATGCCAAGGGTACATTGGAGCAAATAAAGAACCAACACTACCTAGAGGAGGAGTCAAACTGGTGCCAGCCATAGTCGTTGAAAAGGGCGACGAAGGGTAGTAGGGGTCTCAACTCAAAAAGGTAACGGTGAAAGGGTACACAAGCAGAAGACTGGACAGAAATTAGGGTTTTTACTTTGGATGATCTAGTAAAAATGAGGACTGCCCTTATGCACCCCCTTTTATAAAGCCAAAGAGGAGCGAAGGATGGTGTATCACACAAAACCGGTGGTGTGACACATGGCCCAATCATGAGGGGGTGCCAGAGGCATGCAAAACGACATGTGGCGTAAAAAGTGGTATGGAAGCACAACCGACATGTGAACTGAAGCGCAGCACAAGAGAAACGTCGCGTGACTCAAACGTTCGAAAGTACGAATGGCATGCGCAGCGATGTGCCACACGTGTGAAAGATGACACCCTGTTCTGAAAAGCCACAAAAAGGATGCACAATCAAGACGTCGTGCAATCTCGACGCCACCGCTCTCAGGCAACATTTACTGCTCTGCATGCGCTGCCCTGTTTAGCAAGAATGACACGTCCACTGTCAGCGAGACGCCCTTCAGGTACGCAACTTTTCCCCTCAAGCCCACACGAATCTCGAGCCCACTCAAAGGCTCGCTACACACTCGTACACCGCCACCCCAGATGAGCAAGTGAACCACGTTCCTTGCACCACCTGCACCCACAGGATCTTCCACGGTAAAAAAAAAAAAAAAACACATCCAGGGTCCTTGTGAAATTCAGAAATGATGCATAACCCAAGGGTTGGGATGAAAACCCGCAAAGGCATCTCAAATGTCCAAACCAAGGCAAGAGGCGATTGCCTCACGGGCAAGATATGTGTCCTACAGACCATTCTTATCCCCACCATCAGCAGAGATAAGAACTGAGCCAAGGAAAAGGAAGGCGAGCAAACCAAAAAAAAAAAAAGGGGAAGATGAAAACATAGCGCAATAAAGAGAACTCAAATTAAATGGAGGTTTTATTTCATGAACAAAGAAGGATCACAAGATTACAGTTACAATGAAATCCATGACTCTAAAAATGTATACATCTGTTATGAAATAGGGGTCTCATCAAGAGATACCACCTCCAAATGCGGCGCCGCCTTCTAGGGCGACGATCTTCTCTAAGAGGCATTTTCATTCTCTTGAAAAGGACCTCTCTCTCTTTCTCGCCCCTACGCAAGGACAAAGATCTGGATGCTGGTTAAAAGGAGTTGCTACGAGAAAAAGCCTGAGCAAGGCGCTCCCGCCGGCCAAAACAGCGGTTCACTCAGGCACTGAACACCAAAACTAAACACATCATTCAATTGGTCAGCCAACACAAAAAGGATGTTGGGCCACCAAAGTCTGCCACAATCCATCATCATGCCTTGATGAACGAGATTGGGTTCAAGCCCAACATCTTACACACAGCCTTAGATCGTGTGCCCAGGAGCCCAAGTAAGCAGAAGGGACCTGAAGGCACAAACCCATCATTCAACATCGGTCTGCCAGTGCTTTCACATGGTCGAACACCTTCACCCAAAAGCCTAATAACCAGGCTCCCTCCAGGATCCGAGACCCATGAGCCAGCCTCTGCAAAGGACATGGTCGTTCGGGGATACGCTGTAGGAAAGGAGGAATCTCCCCTTTCTACTCAAGAAAAAGGAAAAGGGAAACTTCTCCAAACAATAAGAGGAACTGCTTTTCCACTTGCTCTGGCTCGCCTTCATATAGACCAACCATCAAAGCACTTCGTTTCTCAAGCGACCCCTCATTTAACCAGATGGATGTGTGCCATCATAGGGGTGTGTCACTTGACGACCATTTAAGTCTTCTGATGCCTTGCCTCCCAGGCGCCACTTTCGAAGCATCACTGGTCAAAGCATCCACAGCCACTCCACCTCTCAGGCGTCATCATCAACAGGGCACAAGACGGATCTCCCGTCAGTTTGCCTCACAGGCATCACTTTCTTCTGCCACGCGTTACTCCACAGACGCTTCGTCATCAGAGAGCCATCTTGGCGCATTATTCCTTCAATAAACACGCTTCTCGAGACTATGTTCTCATGACATGCAAGACAGCCGTCAGATTTGCCCGCCTTCCTAGCGTCAAGGGACCTCCAAACGGATGCTTTCCACTTCCTCCAAAGGCCATTCACAGAAGGCTGTCTAAGATAAGCACTCCACATGCTTACAACAGAAGCACAATCAAGCCGCGCTCACCTCCTCCAACACATCATCCACGAGGATCGTTGCTCCAGTAAGCCTCCTCGAAGAAAGAAAAGACGGGCGCGATGAAGACCATCTCGAGTAAAAGAAAAAGAGATTTAGGCAGACATAGCCACCCGGTAAAATCGCCAAAAACAATTAAAAAAAATGAGCATGATGAAAACCCACGAGGGCGCCGTGAGTAAAAACGACAAGCGGGTATGGCCACAAAGCCATGAGTAAAAGTATCTTGAAAATAAGAAAGCCAAGCATGGAGAAAACCTGCAAGGGCGTCATAAGTAAAAAAGAAAATCAAATCAACAGGCGGATGTGACCTCGAAGTCACGGGTAAAAATGCCTCAGCAAAAGGACCTGATGAAAAGCATCCTCGTGGCACCACTTCCACTTGGTTCAAGTGAAAATCATCAAAGGTGCTTGAGCCAAGAAAAACAAACTCCAACCAAAAGGCCAAACACAAACTTTTAGCTAAAAGGCCAACTCTGGCCCCAGTGCCAACACAAATTCCAGCCAAAAGGCTAAAAAAATTTCCGGCCAAAAGGCCAACACAAAATTCCAGCTAAACGGCCAACAAATATTCTGGCCCCTATGCCAACCCAAACTTCGGCCAAAAGGTCAAACACAAACTTCGGCCAAAAGGTCAAACACAAGTTCCGGCCCCAATGCCAACACAAACTCCGACCAAAAGGCTAAACACAAACTCCGGTCCAAGTGCCAACAAAGCTCCGATCAAAAGGCCAAACACAAATTTCGGCCAAAAAACATTCCGGCCAAAAGGCCAAACACAAACTCCAGCCCCAGTGCCAACAAAAACCTCCGACGAAAAGGCCAACAAAACATCCTTCCCCAGTGCCAACACAAACTCTGGCCAAAGGGCCAAAACAAATTTTCTCTTCTTGCCAGCTAGATTGGGACCAACACCCATAAAATGGCGCCCGCTAGCTGGACCATCAAGAGATTCTGCTGGTATGGAATGGTAAGCCCTCCACAAGGAAGCCTATCAGCCCGCTATCCCAAAAAAAAAGGAAACGGACTCCAGTAAGGCTTGGAGAAAGCCCCCAAGCGTGGCCTCAGTCCCCTAGAGACCACTTTGGTTACCCCTAGGGAAATGCTCAGCAAGATCTACCCCTCAAGGATTGCACTAGCGCCGGTGACCAAGGAAAAAAACATCTGTTGAGAGGAAATAAACACGTCTCAGTGAGGATTCAAGTGATGGACTTCGACGATAAAATTTTCATTCCGAATGTTGCACTTCTTACTTCTCTCAAAGCGCAACATCTGTCGGGACAAGTTGTTATACATCATTTTTTACGTACTTACATCTCCCACACGAATAAGGAGAAAGCTAGTAAAATTTGGTCCTGCTAATACTCAAAACACCGATAGACCAAAGCTGTACTGCGAAAAACGTCTCGGACCAGGCAACCTAGGAGGAATGTTATTGTGCCAAAGAGAGATATTACAACTGTATCCTAATGCTAGTGGCTTCAGAACAGTACTAGACCACTGCCATCGCACTCAGAATGTCGAAAAACCTTCAAGGACCAAATTTGGGCAATCGAACCACCCAAAAGGGGTCTACGCCCATACGGCCTCAAGACGTGTAGATCTTACACTATCGTGGTGCGGCTTCATTGAACCAGTCCCAAAGCACGAAGACTACAACATCGCATCTCTAGTCGGACTTCAAGAACCCACGGTACCTTCACTTAGAACTAGAAAAAGTTTAGATTTTTACATATTCTAAATCAAGTTAGCACCGTCATTTTGACCTAAGGCACTCACTATGGTGCGACCTAAACTCAAACTTTTTCTAAAAAGAAGGTGACCACAAAACCAGAAAAATCAAGATTTTAAGAAGAAGACATCGCGAGGACGAGTTCAATGTAACCACCTCGCGAAGAGTTGTAAACTGGTATAAATATTGTACCTAATCCAATACCTGATAAGTACAAATCTCTAGCCTACTGGAAAAGCAAACCCGCTTGGCCGTCAAAATCCCTTCTCCCGATGACCTTCCAAATAAGGAAATACCGCAAATCAAGACCAAAACAGACCAAACTTGGTGCAAAACGACTGTGAAAGTCTCCTCTTTCATATGGAAGCAAAACAAAGAATCAAAGCATCACAGGTCGAGTGGCATTAGCGATCAACGAATCTGGCCAAACTTCCACCACGTGGGAAAAGGCTGCCTCAGCACGACTAAAGGGCATCAAAATGCTCATAATCGAACAAGCACTGAGGATATAATAACAAATCGGTTGAACCATCGCTACAAGTCCACGAAAAATGTTCCAAGATCTGGCAATTGCGGGAGGACTATCAAGCAGGGATGGCTTCGTCATTAGCAAAAATGGTCTTAGGGTCATTTTGGTCATTGCACCTAATTTCGGGATTTTATTTTAATTTCTTTAGTTGTAATTAAGATTTTTTTTTTATTGTTTACCCCTCTTTGGTGATCCTCTATATAGAAAGCTTAAGTCACTTGTAAAAGGGCGGATTATTGAGCATCATTCATCGTTCAAACAGAGGCATAACGCTTGTTTTCACTCGTCTTTTGCTTCTAAACCTTTAATCTAGCAGAGAGGAGAGAGAAAAAAATTTTAGAGAGAGAAAATACCTCAGAGTGCTTAGTCACGTCCTTACTGGACTGAGAAAACATCTCTGCCCATGCAGTCACATTCTCTTTCTCTCTCAAGCTAGATCACATCCCATGCCCTCTCTCTCTCTCTTCTCCTATACGCATCGTCTGCCCCAGGAAGCAATCCTTGCCCTTTAGGGACGCGCGGTCACGAGCGAGCACCGAGCGTCAATCCTCGCCAGTGAACCAGTCCCCCTCCAAGAGGGAACCGTCACGAAAGGGGGATAATCATGCCCCATTGTAGGCGAACGAGAGAGAGGGAGAGAGGAGAGACATGTTGACCTCAAGAGAGTCCCCTTCCAAACCGCGCGGGCAGACAGCCGGAGGGCTTCATGATTGTTCTAAGAGGGCGAACCGCCCGAGCGTGTCCCATGAACCCCTAGCAGTGAGGCAAGGGCACCTCCTCCCCCATAAAATCTCTCTTATTGTTGGTTGTTATCCATGTGGGCGGTCAATACATGACTACAAGGAAAAATCCACGACACGACCCCTACAGGGAGAATGCAAAGGAGGCCCCCATTGCGGGCTGATAAAGGTACTATTCATAAACAAAGGTCCAAGCTACACGATCGCTAAACTGTTAGCGTATGTCTTGGTTGTACGACACTAAGTCACAACGGTATGACCTTAAAATCTGCCTCCTTAAAAAAAAAAAAAAAAAAAAAACAAGAAAAAAAAGGAGACTTGGACGAAAACCCTATCGAGTGTTCCAATCAAGCATGAAAAACAATTCAGATGCACTCACGGTAGGCCTCTAGGATCATCCCTTATTCTTCCTCTTCAAGAAGATTAAAAAAAAAAAGATACGCATAAAATGTATAAGCAGAGGAAACATTGGGGAGCAAAGAGAGAAAAGGGAATCCATTCATACATATGTTGACAGAATTACAAAATTTTAGACGGGCCTCGAAAGTCCCCAAAATGGAATGAAACCCTTATAAATGGTCAAGAGCTTTGCGTATCTTCACCTTCAGCTCCAGCGCAGTCTGCTTTCGCCCGACAAAATGGGAAATGTCCTTAGTGACTGCCTCGAACAAATCAAGGACCTCCCTTGCCTCAAAATTTTGTTGCTCCAATTGTCTAGTCTTCTAGAGTATTATCTCCCTATGCTGACTCCGCCGAGTCTTCAAATCGGCCCGTGAACTTGCAATAAAGCAATCTCATCCTCTAAAGCCAGGAACTAGTTAGAGATGCTCGTACCTTCCTCTACATGGTGAGCTTGGTGAGAAATGAGTGTGTCCTTCCTCTTCTCATCGCCCTTCATGAGAGTTTGCTGCTTAGCCAAGCTCTCCTTCAAATCAGCCAGCCGCATCTCATAAGACTCTTGCACCACAGTCTCGCATTAAAGAGCCTCGGCTCCCCAATCCACAAGGCTCTACAGCAACCCCTTTAGTTGGTCGAAGGTCCCTTCATCATAATACATGGCCTATAAGCTAGCCGCGTAAGCCTCAACAACTTCTATCTCTCCCTGTAGGTCAAAAATAGTACACTCCCTAATCCCTTGAAGACTCGATCGAAGCATGCTCGTCACAGAAAATGCCTTAAAACTCAGCGCTGATGGAGGTGGGGTTGAAGAACAAATGGTAGAAAGCGGGGGGATATCAAGAGCTGGATCCCCAACCATGAGAGCCAAAGATTCAGGGAGGACGGTGAAAGCCTCAGATGAAGACTCTTCAGCTTGAAGTAGGCACCTCTGGACCCAATGGCGCCATAGGCGCTGAAGAAGGAACGTCCGAGCCGGATTCAGCTCTTAACTCCACTTCTGAAATAGCCGGAGAAGAAGCCACTAGAGTTACCTTGTCAACACCTGAGACCTCATTCATGGCAGGAATAGTTGAGACCGTACAAGCATCCACTTTCGCATTATTAACAAAAGGAGCTAGCGGCGACGCACCTACGGTTGGTCCTATAACACCATGTCTCTAACAGAGCTTTGATGGTGTTGGAGCATCGGTCATAATAACCAGTCGAGCACTGGCATGCTGCGGCTAGCCCGCACTCTCTCAAAGTACTAACATGAGCATTGAGGATATCAGATGTCCAATTGTTGTACCCTGACATATATTGGTGTTCTGCCTCAAAACAAAGATCACCAGGGCCCAGTGAAGACTCGTCTTGGCTAGCATCCTCCTCCCTAGCATAGGCAATCCTCACAAGAATCAAAATGCATGTGAAGGGCATGATAAAGTGGCACACCATCCCTTTGAACGAGAGGTTCCTTGCCAGTAACCTCATACCTACTAAGATGGACAGGTTCTCCGACATAAGTGATGCTCTGAGGCCACTTAATCTCTTGAGAAAGTGTGATACCCTTAAGAGAAGTTCCCCTAACAAGAGAAACGCTGATATAAAAATAGTTCCCAATTTCCCTTCATGGGGCAGACGATTCACATCTAGGATTTTCACTGCAAAAGAATCAAAACAAAGGGGGGGAGAAGAATTAGCTCCAAATGAAGCAATGCCATGGTCAACCAAACACTCAAGGCTCAGTAGAGGAACAAAGCACAGTAGAGAGGGAAAAAAAAGCGACAAAAATCAAAGAGAAAAAGAGACCCTATCTTGAGGAGGAGTCGAACTGGTACCAGCCATTATTGTTAAAACACTTGAGGCTAAAAGTGATCTAGCTCCAGAACGACGGTGAAAAGAGGCGCAGGTAGAAAAAAAAGTACAGTCTTTACTTCGGATGAAAATCACTGGTAGAAAAACAAAAACTGCCCCTATGCGCCCCTTTTATAACTGAAGAAAGATAGCGCATCGTGCAAACCCACGAAGTGACACATGGCCAAGTCATGAAGAATCGCGAACAAAACACGAAGCGAAACGTCGCGAGATTCAGGGGCATGGAAGTATGAATGACAAGTGAAGCGAAGCATCATCGTGCAAACCCACATAATCCCAACGCAGCTGAACAAAAAACACTATGTGGACCCCTCACTCAACACTTATTGCCCAACGCACACATCTCTGCTCACCCAAACAATGCACCCACTTCCAGCAACAACACCATTCATCTCAGGTACGCAATACTCTTTCTCGGCCCACACAAATGTTATGGATCTCCCCCAAGGGTTCAGCACACACTCGTGCACCACTACACTGGATAGACAGGCAAGATATCTTCCTTGAGCTACCCGCACACACAGGACCCTTAGTGGTTAAGTGCTCAAAAAAAAAAAAAAAAACAAATAAAAAAAAGTGAGGTCTTCGTGAAGCGCGCACCCTAAGGGCCCAATGAAAACTTGAAAAGGCATTCGAACCATTTAAGCCAGACGATTAGTGCAGCTCCTCGGGGCAAGATAAGTCTCCTAGTCCATTTCTAATCTCCATCATCAAAGAGGCATAAGAACCAAAGCACAGAAGGAAAAGAAGAGCAAAGCAAACCACGAAAAGACAAGAAGTACAAACCACAAAGAAGGAAGATTCAAGCTAAAAGGGAAGACTTTTATTTAATGAACAAAGAAGCAATTACAAAATTGTGGTTACAATAAATCTGTAACTCCCAAACAAAAATGCATGTATATAAACCCGTTCTGAAATAAGTTGCTCGCCCAGAGACATGTTCGTCAAATCTGCAGCCGCCTTTTAAAGCGATAGTGTCATCTAAGATAAGGGTTCATTCTTTTCTAAAAAGGGAGCTTGAAAAGAATGAAAATAACATCTAGCATCTTTCCACCCGCGAGTGAAGCAAAGAACCAAGAGGTAATTAGGGGAGCAGCAACAAGTGAAAGACCAAGTAGGAAGTCTACATGTTGGTAGTCCACCCAAACATTGAATATTGAACTGGACCAAATTATCCATGCGGCCCACCATCATGAAGAAGATGATGGGCAAGCAAAGACCACCACAATCCGTCATAATCTTATGCACATCCTCAAACCTCGCTCTCGGGACCTCAAGAAAATAGTAGGGATCTGAAGGTACTAGCCCACCATCTAGCGCTGGTCCTTCAACACTTTTACAGGACTGAACATCTTCACTCAGGGGCACAACACTCAGACGCACTCCAAGGCCTGAGACCCAAAAGTCAGCCTCAGCAAAAGGCATGGCCTCATAAACGAAAAATCTTCAAAAAAGGAGAGATCTTTTCTCCCCCTCTACAAAGAAAGAAACAGGAAATAAAAGAAGCTTCTCGAACATAAGGAATTTCCCTCACACTCTCTAGACCTAAGCCCCTTTTTTAAATACCACAGGCTCGTCATAAAAGCCCTTCGCTTCCCAAGTAGCGCTTCATCCGACCACACAGACATGTGTCACTATGACAGTGCCTTGATCGACTGCTAGTCAGTTCTTTGCTGCCTCACCTCCCAGACGTAATTTTCGAAGGATCACCAGTCAAATCTTTCGCCGCCTCACCTCTCAGGCGTCACTTTTGATGGATTACGAGAAAATATTCTGCCTTCCTGACGACGTTTCCTAAAAAACAAATGGGCTTGTCATTAAAATGAACCGTCTTTCCAAGCAATATCTTACCTCCTCGCAGATGCATTCCGCCTCACAAAGTCCCACTTCAACAATCAGCAGCTTATAAAGAAAAATGCTTCTCGCACACAACGTCACAATTCTATCCCCTGACACCTCATCCATGGTGTTCACTGCTCCAGCGGATCCCATCCAAGCAGGACCCCTCCAAAGAGAGAACCCTCGAGAGAAAGAAAAATTGGGTATGGTGAAAACCCATAAGGGAGCTATGAGTAAAAATGATAGGTGAGCATGGCCATGAAGCCATGAGTAAAAGTATCCTAAAAATAAGAAAATCAGGCATGGCAAAAACCCACAAGGGCGCCATTTGTAATAATGGAAAAGCAAGGCGAATGTAACCCCGAAGTCACGAGTAAAAATGCCTCAAAAAGGAGTCGATAAAAGCCATGCTTGTGGCACCACTTCTATCTTGTTCAAGTAAAAACTCGAAAGGGCGCTTGGATTAAAATAAGCAGGTTGATGCAACTGTTGACCAAATAAGAAGAAGACCTTAGCCAACTTTAAGCAGGAAAAATCAAAAAGGGACTGAGTAAGATCCAAGTCAATTCCTCCTCAACAACAGAAGCAGATCAAACGCTCACCAAGGGCACCCACAAAACGAAATTTTTGGCCCCAGTGCCAAATCCAAATTTCGACCCCAGTGCCAAATCCAAATCCTCAATGCTAATCCAAATCTCGACCCCAAGGCCAAATTCAAATTACGACCCTAGTGCCAAATCCAAATCCCGACCCCAATGCAAAATCCAAACTTCGGCCCTAGTGTCAAATCCAAACTTCGGCCCTAGTGTCAAATCCAAACTTTGGCCCTACTGCCAAATCCAAATCTTGGCCCCAATGGAAAAAACAATTCCGACCCCAGTGCTAAATCGAAGTGCTAAATCAAAATTTCAGCCCCAGTGCTAAAAAA
Source organism: Amborella trichopoda (assembly GCF_054954075.1). Lineage (NCBI taxonomy): Eukaryota > Viridiplantae > Streptophyta > Magnoliopsida > Amborellales > Amborellaceae > Amborella > Amborella trichopoda. The sequence continues at coordinate 35,953,727 of NC_142341.1, forward strand.
AAAAAAATTCCGGCCCCAGTGCCTAATCCAAACATATCCCCATAGATTGGGGCAAAGCCCACCAAGGGAACCCACTAATTGGTTCATTGGGAGGCATCATCGACATCGAGTGGTTAGCCCTTTACAAGGCCGCCTATCAGCTCGCTCTCCCAAAAATAAAAAGGATTCCAGAATCATTAGAAAGGAAGCCTTAAGCAAAATCCCCAATCGACTAAGAGTCCACTTCGGTCGCCCCTCAGGAAGAAACTTAGCATGGTCCCCCCCTCAAGGATTGTGCTGATACTGGTGATCGAGAAGAAAAATATTTTGTTGAGAAGAAATAAACACGTCTATGTAAGGACTCGAAAGATGAACTTCAACAACAAAATCACATTTCGAATGTTGCAGTTCTCGCTTCTCTTGAAGCGCAACATTCGTCGATGCAAGTTGTTGTACATCATTTTTTATGAACCTACATCCCTGATGAAAATAAGAAGAGAGAAGTTACAAACTAGTCATGCTGGTACCCAAAGACACTGCCAGACCAAAGGAACATTGCAGAATGGCCTACCAGTAAACAACGTCGAAAAAAAGTACCATCACGCCAAAAAGAGACTTACAACTACAGCCCTATTCTAGAGACTTTAAAACAATATCAAATCATTGCCATTGCATCCAGAACATCAAAAAAACCCTAGGGACCAAATATGGGCCCAATCGAAACTCCCAGGAACATTCTGGACCTAAATTACCTCGAACGGGTAAAGTCGTACACTATTGTAGTGGGGCCTCACCAAAACCAGTCCCAAATCATGGTGGCTGTGATCTTCACCAATCGAGATGACCTACAAACACCCACACATCACTCGATTGAAGGCAGAGCAAGCTTAAATTTGTACACAAGATAGGTTTCGACGACCCGGTCATTTTGACATATGGCACGCATCATAACATGACCCATAATCAAATTTTTTCAGAGAGAAGATGAGCCCGAAACCATGGAAATCAAATATTTTTTAAGAAAGGACATCTCAAACTTTGTGAAGCTTTACATCGGATCATCGTAACGACAAGTCTGATGAGATCGTATCACGAAGGGGTACAAACTGGTTTAACTATTGCATTCAATCTAGGGTCGAATAGACCACAAATTCCAAGGATGAAGAAAAAAAGATTAACCGGTTGCTGGAATCCCTTTTTCCAGCAATCTCTCGAAATCAGAAAGTACTTCAAGCGAGGACCAAACAGATAAAAATTGGCGCAAAACGACTGTGGAAGTCTCCTCTTTAATTTGCAATCAAAATAAAGACTCGAAACACCAAAAATTGCATTATAACGTCGACCAAAAGTTCATGATCTAGCCAGATTTCTACCGCTCAGGAAAAAGCCCACCTCAAGACGATCAAAAGGCATCAAACTCTTCAAAATTAAACAGGTATCAAGACTACGATGATCGATCATCTCAAACAGCATCACAAGCATTCGAAAAAGCTTCCAAGATCTGGCAATAGCTAAAGGTTCCTCGGAGAGTGATGGTTTCATCATTAGCACAAAAGGTTTAAGGGTCATTTTGGTCTTTATTCCTTAATTAGGGATTTTATTGTAATTTCCTTTAATTATTTTTAAGCTTAATTTTGAGCATCCACCTCTGTTTGGTGGGTCCTCTACATAAACTTAGGTCAATTGTAAAAGGGTTGGATCATTCATTAATCAAATCGAGGCATTAAGCTTGTTTCTACTTGTCTTTTGCTCCTAACCTTTGGATCTAGTGCCAAAGAGAGAGAAAAATTTTCAAAGAGAGAAACTACCCCTAGCCCTCGCTAGCTGCCCGGCTCCATTCCCTCTCTCCCTCCTCTTTTCTTTTTCTATCTCTTCATTTGTTACTTGCCCCGCACAGTAACCCATGCCAACAGAGAACGCATGGCCTCGTCTCTTCCTCCTCGCATCTCTAGCATAGGTGCAGCAAGCTTGCGGTGCCGTATAGCACGCTGCTATCTGACATACGCTAGACCGAATACCTTTCAGAGTCGACCTAAGGATTCCATCCCTCAGATCATCACTCTAACTTCCTCTCCGTATATTTTAGTTGAGTTGTGAGAGACACACACGCACTCTCCCTCAGTCACTCCGGAGGAGTCTTCTTGAGCCGATAGGTTAAGAGCGTTCTAATCATTTGATTGCTCTGATCACCCGAGCGTATAACGTTCACGTCGAGAGGGAATCCTTATCACATTTCTCCTTTATCCCTTCTTTTCATTAGCCAGCCCTCGTTCGAGCGAGCCACTATAGAGGAGTACAACCGAGCCCATATTGCAGTTTCCAACACGAGAGAACAAAGCAACGAGTTGAAAAGCCTGAGGAGAGTCCGTGTCCAAACCACGCTGATAGACAGCTAGAGGGCTTAGTAATTGTTCTAAGAGGGAAAACTGCCCGGGTGTGTCCCAAACCCCAAAACGATGAGGTAAGTGCCTAAACACATCCCTGTTGTAAAATCTCTCTCTTTGTTGGTTCCCATCTGCACATAGGAGAGCACACATGCAACGCGCATGGACCCTTTGAAGTTGTTTGAGAGAGGATTTTTCCTGTCGTTCCCGTGACGAAAAATCAGGTCCAACTAGATGTATCTTGGGTTGAGTACACTTCTAGTCTTCATATGAGGCTAAGTGTATTCTAACTAAAGTTTGATAGAGGTATTGATATAAGGGTAATTTTTGTAACGAACACTGGATAAGAGTGAGTTTTGTAACACACGTTGGCCTTTGAAGATATGTTTCTAATGATAAGCATGTTTCCTAGCCCTCATACAAGGCTAAGTGTATTAAAATGAATGCTTGATAGACTAAAGATGCCAAGATATGTATAGTGAAGCCTATAATGCATGCTGAATAAAAGCTAATTTCTAACGCATGATGGATAACTATCTTAACGTACTATCGATAGATATGTGAGCTGCTCTTGATAACACTTGCTCAGATGTGCCCCATGATATGTAGATATGATATGCTCAGGACTCGTGATATGAGGGCCCAAATATGCATTCAGAGGCTTGACTCCTTAGTTAGCCCTTATATGTTCTAACTTATGGTCGATAAAGATATAATAAAAGCTCATCGGTTAAGCATATTCAAGTTTAACTTACAATTGATGATAGAAGATATGAAAGCCATATCATTGTGAGAGATGTTCTAGGATACATATGCTCCTATGGCCTCGATATGCCTATCGATGTGATATGTGGAGGAACCTAATACAAAGTGATATACATATTTTTCTGAATCCATCATCAGTTACACATATACATCGTAACTTATAGTTTATGATAAGATATCATAAAGACGTTTCAATTTGAGATGAAACTCTGGGATACTTATACTCCCATGGCACATGGATGCCTCTCCACTGGATATTGAAGGACTTTTGGGTGAGATGAAATATCATTCTTTTAACCCATCAATTAAGAATATGGGGTTTTAACAAACAGAGACAAGGGAAACCTCGCCATATGTTGATATATCGAGGTAAATCCTTGAAGATGTACATGTTGACGCCTGATATGCCTTAAATTCCAAGATGTACATATTGGCCTAACCTTGTCCATATCCACCATCAGTTAAGATATGCCTGGACTGACACCCCAGCACTTAACGTTTTGAAATTGAGTCGAAACTCTTAGAGACCTATTTTAGAGGCATCATGTCCTCATCCTGAAGTTTCGTATCACCCAGAAGTGAATTCATTCATCATCCATATACCCCGTTAGTTAAAGTCTTAAAAGCTTTATGTTATCTGCGTTACAGCCAAGACGATATCTGGACACTAAAATGGAGATTTCTTTTTTGATATAAGGAATTTTCTCATTAGACCAAGACCATTGGATTCATGACTCGTTGTTTTTTCACCCTGAAAAGGTGTAACATGATTGATTTCTATAGCAGAAGTGGTTGCATCAGCAATTGACTATTATTGCTGATGCAATTTCCAACAAAAACATACTACTTTGAACGGACCATATCTCTCTCGTCTGAAGTCCATTTGAAGTGAGATTTAAACCATTGTGTTCATCTCTGGGTCCTCTTTCAGCTCCCCAAATTTCATAATCAAAGAATCAACCATTCAAAGTAATGAAAGAAATATGGAAACACATTATAAGCTATGTCGCATAGCTTAACTGCCAGACGATGGAAGATGGAAACAACTTTTCGTGATTTTGCTCATATGAAGATTTTTTAAAATTTGGAACCTATGAATTCGACATTGAATGGCATAAGGATAAACATTGACTAAAAATATGGCTATGATCAGGAGATGATCATGCGTATAATAATTTACTCAATCATATGACTATCATTTGAAACGATTAAGTTATTCATGAACATGATTTGAAGCTATATTAGATTAGTTTGGTTTTTGTTAGATTTGTCTGATTTTATTGTCATCTCTCTATTTCTAAACGATATTCGTTAACCCCTCCCCCCCTCTTCTTGTTATCAAACGCTTTTAAATGGATTCTCTTGAACTTCAAGGCTAAGGTGCACGAAAAGCCGGTATTACAGGCGGCTCGTGCAAGATACGACCTTGTGGCCCAATTCTTGCTCGGGATGTAATTTGACGGGACTCTTTCTCTATCAACTTTTCAACACGTTTGCACCGAAACCAAGGCAAGGAACCGAGTTCTTTGCCCCCATGTTTTAGTATAAATATAAGCATACCTATCATTTTCGTGGTGGAGATGGGTTGGGAAGGAGAGTGGAGTGAGTTATAATGGTTCATAAAGAAGTGCCAATATGAATAGGTTGCGAGTGGTTTAGCGTGAGCATCTATTTTCCCTGAGCTCCCTCTTTCTCTCATAAGCAGGCTAGGGCTTTATGAGGGGCCTTGTTGATCCGTGCGAGTTGTAGCACAGGCGTCCCCATAGGCTGCAACTTTATTCAAGGGAACAATACAGTGGGGAAAAAATGAGATCCGACTTTTCCTGGTTTTACTATGCCCAAACTAAAGAAAGCTATATTATGAGAGAAAGTTAGAGACTTTCCCCTATTTTCTCTATTATCAAGCTCATCTAAATCTCTCATGTTTTTCCCTTTTACCCTCTTTACTCTCATATGTCTTGTACCTTTGCATTATCCCCCACTTGGAGAATCATACTCCTCAGGGTATGTTCTATTTAGATTTTTACCATATTTCCATTTTTTTGTATTTAAATTTGCAATAGTTATATTTATTTCTTGTCGAAAGGTGTTTTTTATTTATAAAAAAACATTTATATAAGGTGAGTCCCTAAATAATCAAATTAAGCCGCACCTCAAAAATTCACTAGAAGAGGTTGTTTCAATGCTGAAAAGTCCTCAATTCGATCATCTTGACTTCAAAACGTATGGACATAAGAAAAATTGGATTACAAGTCCTGGAAATAGTGCATCTCTTGATGTATTATCTAGACCATGAATTTTCAAGATCTTCAAGTGTTCATAGATCTGCTCGATTTACACTTTTTTGAATTTTTAAATTTTATAATTATTTTCAAGCCATTATAAAGATTCCTGATACTGAAACAACATATATTGGCATTATTTGAAGATGAGCTTTACTTTGACTGTTTAGGGCCTTATTCTTATACAAACCACACCCTTTATATATTCCATTATGTATGAAATATTACATTTTATTACATTTGAATCTAACAAAATGTACAAAATTGCATTTCTTATTCTATTTGAATGTAAGTTTGCTAACTGTGTTTGTTTAGTTTTTTATTTAGTTTATAAGTTTCATATTTGTTACTTGTAGAAGAGGGAATTTTTGTAGACTGCATTAATTATGAGATAGTACTATATTTCATTTTGTTCTAGATATTTTGATTCATATTTGATGATTTGTATATAAATTTATCTAGTGTTCATGTAGTTTGTGTATTACAAGTTATGAGTATTGATGATTTGTGTATTGATATATTTTGTATCGACGTATTTGTTAATTTGTCCCTATGAGCAATTTGTTCCTATGAGATGTTGTTCACCTATCTTGTCGCAAGATTTAGTGGCTATTTCATATGTAAATGTAAATTGTCATTGGAGTAGCTAAAGGCACATTAAGATGTTGCCACCAATGAGTTTGACCATTATATTTTACGGAAAAAAATCACCAAACATGTGTTTGCTTGAAGTGAAAGACCATAGGGATGTACCATACATGTTGTGAGTGGCTCCCGATGTTGTCATGTTTGTTGGAAACAATATATTGAATCTAGCCACTGGGGAAAAATATCCAATTTCGACTGATGCTGGTACATCCACAAGTGAAGCGATTGAATTTAATGCTTACATTCGTTTTTTCTGCGTTAGAGATTATGAATTATTCCTCTCTATTTTGCACAAGTATTCTGAGAACTATTTTTTCATTCCATATTCCATTCTAAAATCAATGATATGCCTTTCCCAGACTTAATCGTTACACAAAATAGACATCAAACTTGAGTAGTTCCTGACCCATGCTGATTTACTAAATAATAAAACCGAATAGAAGTTCCTAATTTTGTATACAATAACAAAACCGAAGAAAAGTTCCTAACCCTATGCTGCTTTACGTCTTGACCTATATATTTTTTTACCTAGATCTACCAATTTCAATCCCACAACAATATCTAAAAATACGGATTAAAAGGTCGTATTAAGATATTTATTGAATCACATGGAAAAGGAGAAAACAACTGGGTTCGGTACGGACATTAATTACCCTTTAAAATATATAAGAATACGGATAAAAAGGTCGTACTGAAATATTTAATGGATACGTACGCAAAACGAAGAAAATGCCCAAACTCGAGGGCCAAATGTACTCTCTCCCTCTCTCTCTCTCAAGCCTTCAAACTGGCATTCAAAGTAACCAAAGTTGAAATGGGACTGTGATCGAGAGAGTTATCGTATAATACTTGCAACGAAGGAAAGGTAACATACTTACCAAACCCTTGTAATTTGTCGATCACCAGATATTCCTCTTTCAGAGCACCGGTGGCGAAAGAGCCAAGAGTAGGAGCCGGAGATCAGCTGAATTTCAGTGGTTAGACGCTGAGCATGGAGAGTGGTGATAGGGAAATAGCAGATTAGGGCATGAGACCGCCATCAACATTCCCGAAGACAAAGAGCAACCGTTCCTTAGGTTTGGTTCTGATGATAAATTAAGATTAGCAAGTGCAGAGCTCAAGGCTCCCTCAAATTGGTCCGTGGATCCTAAAATTCGGAGGCGAAACCCTCTTGGGTATGAGCCTCAGGTAGTCTGGCTCGGTCTTTTCCATGACGGAGCCAAACGAGAGAGATGCCGACTCCTAAAGGAACTTGCCATGCGCGTCGTAATGACGAGGAGCGGCAAGTCAAAAGAGTGGATGCGTGAACCATTGTTATAAGGAAATGCTAAGATGCAGTTACCGGATACGATCGTACTTCAGACATGAAGAAGTTGGAGGCAATGAAGGAACAGATTGTGGAGGCGATGGTGATGGACAGACTGTTCGTGTTGGAGGTGATGTACACGGCGATCCTGACGACGTTCCAGGTCGACGTATTGCAGTATCCAAGCAAGAAATTGGGGTACTCAAGCGATCACTCTGTGTTTGGGATGAGAGAGTATGCGACGGATCTCCCCAAGGTAATGATGGATATAACCAGATCCCCATGCAGCTCTTGGAGGCTCTCAGGTCTCCTCAGTGGTATCCAAGTAAGGTAAGTTTTTCCGAGCTGCTATTCCTTTTCCTCAATCGCATATTTTATGTGGAAAACATACAGGAAAAGTTTCATGACATACACTTCCCGGAATGCCTCCATCTCCTTGACGCCCTGACCACCATGACTCTGCCTGTCCGACATCACACTCCCATCCTTGCTCCACTAATCAGACTTCTCTCCTTCTTCTACTCCCTCATGCTGGACCTATGCAGTGGCCTAAGGCAGCGGCCACAAGTTCTTGATCCTGATGTAGGCGTGCCAGATGCTTATCCTGTGGCCAACCTCCGTTCCAACTGCATCCCGAGTGCCTCAGCGTTGCAGAGAGCGGGGATCATCTCCTTCGAAGGGAACTGCACAGGCTCCCTCAGGATCGAGTTTTTTGCAGAGAGCGGGGATCATCTCCTACGAAGGAAGCTGCACAGGCTCCCTCAGGATCGAGTTTTTTGCAGAGAGCGGGGATCGTCTCCTACAAAGGGAGCTGCACAGGCTCCCTCAGGATCGAGTTTTTTTGGGAGCTGCACAGGCTCCCTCAGCTGTAATGGTACTCTCATCATTCCATGCATGCGCCTCAACAAGTTCGCCGTGGATTTGCTGCTCAACATGCTTGAGTGCGGGAGTAGCATGCCTTGGTTATGCTTAACAACAGCATCTTATGTGATGGTGATGCGAGACCTGGTCCGTGAGCCGAACGATGTGCCGGTGTTGTGCTCGGCGGGGATCCTCGAAAATGATTTGAGCAGCAACGCTGATGCCTCGGTCCTCTTTACGCAGGTTTTCTACTCAGGGATTGCCTCCCGCTGGTGGCCACCATTCCCGTTGGTAAGCTATGAGTCCATCCGGCTTCAGGTGAACAGCCGCAAGCAGCCTGTGATGGCCAGGTTGTTTATGACCTTCTCCATCCTTGTCATAGGCCTCTCCATTATCCAGACTCTCTACACAGTGCTTTAGTTTCACAAGGGGTAATTGTAGTCATTGTACTCTATATTTTCTTTCTTAAACTATTACTGTATTATTATACGGTTTTAACCAGTCAACCACCCGTTTCAATTGGCCGGCCGAAGAATACACTATGCAAAAACAAACTAAGAAGGAAAGTTACACCCTCACTCAAAAGCGAGTTTACTCCTTCGGTCAAAATATGGGGTTGGTATGATTTTTATTTTTAAGAGTGATTTAGGTACGGACCTAAAATTATGAGCAAAATACAAATATTTTATTTATAGGGAGAAATTACGAAGAATATCGGTCGTCTCGATTTTATTTTCAAAGTTGCTTTTAGGCTAACTTGAATTTATTTATTTACTTATTTTTATTTTTTTTATTTTTTTATTTTTGCGATCAATGATCAACCTTCAATTTTAATTGAGAAAGCAAGTTTAGGTCGAGCCACACCAATAGAATTGATCACAAACTCAAAGCCTAAGTAAATTCCCTTAACAGTCTAATATGAGAGAGATGGATTCTCTTTTTGCTAAACCCTAAAATCCTTAATCATAAATCCATAGTTGAGAGATAGAAAAGAGAAGAACTCCATAATCTAAAGCCTTAGGTTCTTTCATAATATCAGAGAGAGATTAAAGATGAGAAAGTGGGACGTCTCTTTTTTTTTTTTTTTTTTGGCTTTCATGAGAGATAAACTTTTCTTAAGAGAGAGAAATTCTAAATGGGATATGAGAGAGAAATATGGAATTAGGTACAAGAGATAAGATGTAAAGATTTTTAGATAGAGACAATCCCTTTTTGTAGGCTTTGAACAATATTAGGGTTTCTTAAGGTTTTTCTTGGCTTGTCTCTTTTTGTGAGATTAAATATGAACTATTGATATTGGGTGACTTATGGGGTGAGAGATTTTAGACATCCATTCCATAGATGGGCTATCAACATTATCGAAGTTGCGTGAACGATTATCCCTATTTTTTAAACTATTTTCCCATCAATAGAAATTAAATAAATGAAATCTAATCAAAATATAGCGCATACCATAAAATAACGCAGGTCTACTCAATCTTTCTACCAAATCTTTTAAATATATATCAAGTCAATATCTTCTGACCATATGGCCACATGCCATATCAACACAAACATAGAAAATAGAATAAGGATGGGGCGTGACACCCAAGGGAGGCACTCATGGGCCCCACCTTATTGAAATATGGTGGGCCTATGTGCACAATAGGCCCTCATGATATATATTTAAAATTAATAAAAAAAATTTTAGAATATTATTTGAATATTTAAATTATTGTAAAATCAATATCTTTAATTTTATAAATCCAAAAATTATAAATAAAATATCCAGAGGTTCATAAAAATACAAATAATAATTCTAAAATAATTTTCATCATAAAACAAGCACAATTAAATAAATTTGATGGGTAAAAGATCCATATGGTTTAGGAATTAAATCAACAATTATGGGGCACTCCACCTGCAACTGTGAACTACAGACCATACTTATTTTATCAAACCAACCCAGTATTTCTCATAACCCACAGTCCAAGCAGTGGCTCATTAGCGGGTCACCAAAGTCTGGCCGATGAACCAAAAGATCGCAATCCTAGTTTGTGATTTCAGGTCCTCCCAATAGACGAGTCAATGTCACCTAGATCTGATGCGACCACAGCTCCCATGGTGCATAAGGGGTATCTCTCGTAGATACATACGCTTCACCCTGAAAGGTGACTGACTTGCTTTTCCGAACGATCTATTAATATACATGACGTGTAATGGCACATAAACACAACATCTCACACTTAGCTTTTAAAGGCCTTACATTCTCTCTTCTTCACTTTTTTTCATCATCATCTCTCTCTCCCAATTACAATTCTCTCTCAAGCATTTTTCACTTATTATCGCTCAATACATTAATCGTGGATTTCTCCATCAATCTTTTCACAAAAGGATTTATAAAGACAACGTTGTTTTCTCTTTGTTGTTCGAATCATATCCCAAAAGTGATCATAGCCCATCTTTCACATCGCATCGTGAATCATGGACCTGTTGTCGTAGAAAGCCATCACGTACCCTCATCGCATGGGGTCGTATGTTCATAGGCTCAAAAGAGTTCTTCAAATAATTTGCTCCCTTTTGTAGCCATACAACCAGTACCATACATCTAGGTTCCTTGGGTGAGCAATATTATAGTCTGTTGTTTCATCTGGCATGTCAAATACTAGCAAGTGTTCCCACTAAAATATTTAGTTTATTTGGATCTCGATCTTTCTTAATCCACCTCATTCTTCAAGTGATAGAAACATGATTTCATATGCTTGGAGTTCTTATGGAATTGTGACTCCTTTGACATGCATATCATCGTCGCGTGTCACAAAATATCCTTACCACCTCACAACACATGGGGTCAAAGTCAATTCGATTAAGAAATTTCTCAATTCATACGGCCTCCTTGGCCCCCAAACAGCACGCCACGTACTCTGCCTTCCTAGTGGATAATTCCACCACATTCTGTTTCTTTGATTTCCAAGAATATGTACCCCTTTCAAGCATGAACACATATCTAGATGTAGACTTTGCATCATCTAGATCCGTAAGATAGTTTGCACCTTTATATCTAAATACCCAAGCAGCTAAAAGAAACATGGGACTGTAGCAGCTCCTACTCAATTATTGAACATACAACATATACATTCTCAACATTCTTATACATATAACATGAGGTAGCATAACAAGTCTTATGCAATATGTAATTCTATACCCGTTAGTTTCACAATATCAAAAACCTTCATAAACCACAAAGGTTCAACCACACTAGTCATCTTAGTAGTAAATCCATACAAATCAAGTTATCTAATCAACACAACATATGTCATGGAAGCCTAGTATGATGACCTTCCTTCAACATTCCCAATGGTTTAAGATCTTAGGTAATCGAGGATTTTAAATAACTATAAACATGGGTCAAGGCATATGGGCATTTAGAAACTAGTGCATGACAGTTTCTCCAATTTTTTATAAATACCGTCAAGACGTAATGTTTTTCTCTGTAATAAAAAATATTGACTTGGTATATATATATATGCATTCACAAGCAATAGTTATATAATAGTATAACAGTTTAAAATGATTTTCATAAGGACTTAGTGGATCTGGAACGACTATGTGGCTTTCTCAAAACCATATTCATAGACTTAGGTTTTTCTCAAATCATCCAATTTTAATTTTAAAATACAAGCTTTGCCTTCATAAATCATTTTACCATTTTCACTTTTAATTTCCTACCAAGTCAAGTTCATGGATACAAAAACAAATCATAAATATCATCTTATAATTTTATCCAAAATAAAACATGACTAAATAATGTCTATTAAAGCCTTAACAAAATATTTCCTTTTTGGCAAATATAAAGACTTTATCAAGAGATCATCATCACATACAACACATCATATTATAAACATTATTGGGAGGATGATCACTAAGACCAAGTCAAGTTCATAGATGCAAAAACAAATCATAAATATCATCTTATAATTTTATCCAAAATAAAACATGACTAAATAATGTCTATTAAAGCCTTAACAAAATATTTCCTTTTTGGCAAATATAAAGACTTTATCAAGAGATCATCATCACATACAACACATCATATTATAAACATTATTGGGAGGATGATCACTAAGACCAAGTTCCATCGGATGATCACACCCATCTTTCGTGTTTCATCCTTAGGGCTCAACGCCCTTGATCAAATCACATCTCCATGTGTATTACTACCTTAAGTAGTTTATACTCTAGCACAATGAGGCACTAAAACACAAGGTATTCAAAAATTGGCTCTTTCAAATTTGTTAGCACCTATCACTTAATATCCATACACTCCATATATATTCATAAAGCAATTAGCCGAAATATAACCAAAGCATATAAAATAAAAGTATTGAATCATCTTTATCTATATGACCTTACCATTAAATGCATGGTAGATTTCATACCTCAAAACCATGTAGTGTGGTACCTGGGCTTTATTGATTAATTGTTTTTATGTGTTTGACAAGCTTTTGTGATCTTGGAAGAGCACGCAACTGATGGATAATTTTGGTCATCGGTTTCATATGTCATGAAGTGTCCATCTTTTTGGCACTTAGATTTTCCCATCTCACACCATGAAGAAATAATCTTCTTTATCCTATGATTTCAAATATCACAATTTTGATTCTCCCATTAATCTTTAGCGTTTCTATTCTACCACCAAGCCTCTCTATATATCCCTTCATTTCGAAAAAACCAAGATATTTTTTATAGGTATTGTGTTTCTTCTTCTTTTTGCTATTCTCAAATATAATATTCATATAGAGTGTTTTATTTTGCCAACTCTGTATTACATCTCTCTGAAGTTGTACTATAATAAATCATACTCATGGCACACTATAAAATATCTTAAAATGAGTCTTAAAAAGGTCTCCATATTTAGGAATCCAAAGATGTGCCTTAACATGTCATATCTTTTAATTTACTGCAGCATAGAACATGAGTATCCCACAATAAAAGTATGATATCTCTCAACTTATAAAGTGTTTCTCTCTGAATCCTTTTGAGTACTGAAATAGACTAAAAAAATATAAAATAGTGCTCAGTTCTATCCCTAAATCACACTATGAGTGAGTCTACCTTTCAGTGACTTTTATATCATAATGCAATTTTTTCAACACAAAATCAAGTTGAGCATCGCTCAATAAAAAAATTGTTTTTCTCAAGCCTCAGAGAATTTCTTCTTGAAATATCGTGTATTGAAAACTAGACTCAAAACCAAATCAGTGGTGTGAATCCCAAATAATACATTTCTTCCGAGAAATAAATAACGTGATATACACATCACAAAATAAATCATATTGTCGAATTCTAAGATAAACACTATCTAATAAAATTGTACTTTCTTTCTACCCCCATAGAGTTTTCCTTAGAAACAAATTTTGTTTAAAAGTAGACACATAATGGTAGCACATATATTTCCACAAACCTCATATCAGTCTGTTAAGTAGGCTTGATAAATATAGTTATTCATGTCTCAATGAAGAACATACCAAATTACAGAAAATTTAGGATAACCTTTCTTCAATTCAAAATTTTTATTTCTCTCTTCCCGTCAATATTTCTCTCTTAAATAAATTTTATTAGAAACTAGACTCAAAATGAAAGTCTAAAAACTTAGTGTGATCCATAAAACATTATGTTAAGAATAGAAATAAAATCATGACTTCTAAGTCATGGAAATAGTTTTCTTTGTAGAAAACAGCACTTGTGTACCCTTCAATAAATTGATCATATCTTTCAAACCATAAGTAATTTCTGGATGAAACCTTTTTTGCTTGAAAAGTAGACTCAATTTTGTAACTCATACTAAAATTTCAGCAAGAAATAAACTCATATGTTTCATGGGAAAAATCACGGAACTCAATGGACAGTTCTTTGATTTTGCAGGGTCAGAATTGACACCCTTCATTGATGATTCCATAACTCTTAATTCCCTTATGATCTCTTATTGAAATTTTGCAAGTAGATCCTAATCTCAAATACACACAATATCACTTAACTATGAAATAGAAAATACATCATTATCTTCTTCATATCACTGATTCAAAATTGCCCAGAATACCCATTATGCAGAGTGCCTTTTCGATGTTTGAATATTCCAATAATTCTCAATCAAGGGTGTATTACTTGACCACAATGGTCATTAGTTTTCTTATATCTCATTCTCAAGCTGGATATAGACTCAATAAAGAGAAAAGACAATTAATGACATCAAGTATCAATAGCTTTTATACCAATAAAAAAAGACTAATGCGATCTTGCTAGGGAATATATTTTTTTTCTTTCCTCTTTTCACCCATTTTCTTTTCTTTTTCTTTTCTTTTGGCAAATATCACTTACAAGTAGTCTTATTACAATAATTCTTGCTTCAAAAAAAATAAAACTAACAAAACCAAAATCTTAAAAACCTTGATGTCATTAAACCAATTTTTTTTAAACAAAAAAAATATCCATAATTCTTATGCTTGAGAATATAAAGACAATGTAATTAAATATGATAAGAAACAAAAAGAGAGTGTCAGAGATTGCCTCAACCGGGCTTATTAGACCCCACACCGAGTCACCACCATCCGATGGTATGGGATCAATGATCAACCTTCAATCTCAAACAAGAAAGCAAGTTTAGGCTAAGCCACACCAATAGAACATGAATCCCTTTGATCACAAACTCAAACCCTAGGTGAATTCCCTTAACAACCTAGTTTGAGAGAGATAGATTCTCTTTTTGCTAAACCTTAAAATCCTTAGCCATAAATCTATAGTTGAGAGATATGAGAGAGAAGAACTCCATAACCTAGACCTTTAGGATCTTTTACTATATGGGAGAGAGAGATCAAAGATGAGAGAGTGAGACGTGCCCCCGTTTTTTTTTAGATTTCATGAGAGAGAGAAACTTTTCTTAAGAGAGAGAGAATTCTAAGTGGGATATGAGAGAGAAATATGGAATTAGGTACAAGAGATAAGGTTTAGAGAGTTTTGGGTAGAGACAATCCCTTTTTATAGGATTTGAAAAATATTAGGGTTTGAGTGACTTGTGGGGTGAGAGATTTAAGTTATTAATTCCATAGATAGGTCATCAATATTATGGAAGGTGCATGAACCATTATCCCCTTTTTCCTAAATCATTTTCCCATCAATAGAAATTAAATAACTCAAATCTAATTAAAATATAGCGTATACCATAAGTTAGCACAAGTCTACTCAGTCTTTCTACAAAATTTTTCAAAGATATATCAATTTAATATCTTCCAACCATATGGCCATATGATATATCACCACAAAAATAAAAAAGAGAATAAGGGTAGGGTGTGCTACCCAAGGGAGGCACTCATGGGCCGCACCTTCCAGAAATATGATGGGCTTATGTACACAATGGGCCCCCATGATATTTTTATATATTTAAAATTAACAAAAAAGATTTTAGAATTTTATTTGAATATTTAAACTATTGTAAAATCAATATCTTTAATTTTATAAATCTAAAAATTATAAATAAAATATCCCGGGGTTCATAGAAATTTAAATAATAATTCTAAAATAATTTTCATAATAAAACAAACACAATTAAATTAATTTGATGCGAAAATGATCCATATGATTTAGGAATTAAATCAATAATCATGGGGCACTCCACCTTCAACTGTGAACTACAGACCACACTTGTTTTATCAGACTGACCCAGTGTTTTCAATGACCCACAATCCAAGCAGGGGCTCATTAGCGAGTCACTATAGTCTGGCCGATGAGCTAAAGGGTCGCAATTCCAGTTTGTGGATTCAGGTCCTCACCTAGACCTGATGCAACCAGAGCTCCTATGGTGCATAGAGGTATCTCTCGCACATGCATGCACTTCACCCTGAAATATGGCTAACGTCGAACAATCTATCAATATGCATGCCATGTGATGACACATGGATGAGGCTTTGGTACCCGTCTTTGTAGGCCACCATCACACGCAAGGGTCACACAGTCCCTCGGCTCACTTATCCGAGCATATGCTCTGACCTCATCAAGGGATGACCCATTAGATTCTTTCTCGGTTTGTTCTCTATGCCTAGGTAACATGGATTTTTTCCAACCGACTGGCCTAGATCGTCAAGCACAGTTCGGTATCAGCAAATATCGTTTGCTTTGTATGGTCCACGAGGGAATACACTCCCACTGAGTTCATGTTCCACTATATTATTTCATTTTATAAGCACTCATAAGGCTTTTAAAGGCCACATAAACCCAATATGCCCTACTAACGAAAAAAAACTAAATAAAAGAAATAAAAATTCTGATTGACTGAGGGACAATTTTGTAAAAAACAAAAAGGAAAAAAAAAAAAAAACAAAAAGAAGAAGAAGAAGAAGAAAGGTTGACCGACCTTCTTTGTAATTTTCACATTTAAGTGGAGCATTTCGTATTTTACTTAAAACTTTAAGTTCTGTATGTAAATTACTCTTTTTTTTTTAATATGAGTTTTTGGGAACTATTAAAGAATGGGAAAAGTTTATATAAGGTTGCAACCTTAAAATGTAGAATCACAGATGCACCTCAAAAATCTATCGAAAATGTTGTTTTAATGTTGAAAAAACCCTCTAATCGATCATCTCGACATCGAGATGCATGAATATGAAAAAAAACGTTTTTGAGTCTCGAAAATAGTGCATCTTGCAACACATTATCTAGACCATCCATTTTCAAAATTTTCATATATTTATAAATCTACTTGATTTTAGCCATTTTTGGAATTTAAAATTTTCTAATTAGGTATGAAAATAGATTTTAAGATAATTATAAATATTTTTTACAATAAAATTACATGTTATAATAAAATTTTAAGGTGCTCCTTAATTGGATTGTTTAAGGTTGCAACCTTATAGAACCTCACCCTTTAAGAATTAGTTGATGATTATTTTAAAAATATTTAAAATTTGACTTTTTTATACCTTAGATCTCACAATCCAAAGTTTGGATGGTCTCTTCTTGATCTTGAGATATTATTTTTTCCAAGGTACAATTACATTTATCTTAGTTGAGGTTAGTCTATGGGCTGAAGAAATTAATCTAAAAAAATTGGTGTGCTTAAATTTTTCTAGGTGAAGTTTTACCCCACGAGTAGATAGACATTTTACTCCCCTAATAGTAGAATATCTTTTGACTTCTTACCTATTTATATACCATCTAAAGAAGATCTATGTTTCTCCTACCATCCAGCATAGAAGATCTATGTTTCTCCTACCATCCAGCAATCCAATTTTTATCAAGAGAGTCACTCACTGTTTGATCATAGAAAGCTTGCCCATTGATCTAGACTATATTATTAAGCAAGAGTTAAGGGGTGGACCCGTATCAAAGGAATAAGAAGGGACCCTATATGGATAAAGATTGTGGGGTACGTGCCTTTCAAAGTAGACATACCTAAAAATAATGTAGCCCTAAAATTTAAGGGCAAGTTTTCTATTCTTTCTCTACAGCATAAAACTTATATAATTCCCCTTATCCAACCCTCCATTATGAATGGAGGGCTAAGACTACCCCAATCACAATGTCACGTGTCTACACTATTTTATTTTTATTTTTTTTCTATAAACTATTTTGATACCAAACGTTGGACATCCAATCCTCTATTAAACTTGCACTAGAAAAAAATATAAAGCAAATATTTCCAATAAAATAAAATGACCAAAATAACCCTGAAAACTCCAATGGGTATTTTGGTCATTATATTTTATTGAAAAATTATTTTTAATATTTTTATAGGTGCTCTCATATAAGAAAACAACACATACCAAATTTCATATTCATACAATTTTTATCAAAAAACTAAAAATGAAATACTTTGAGACGTCGAATCTAGGATCAAACGGTGAGTGGCTCTCTTGATCAAAATTGGATGGCTGAATGGTATGGGAAGCATAGATCTTCTATGCTATATGGGAAGTATAGAATCCTTTCCCAAATTTTAATATATAGAGGAGAGAGAGAAGAGAGTGCTTCTCCTAATTCATGTAGAGTGACAAGTGACAGGTATGAATAGTGCTACCGACAAAATAGTGTTGTTGCTACAGTGACTCTACTACAGTGACTCTGCTACAGTGTTTCTGCTCAATTTGTGTCATAATTGAGAGGATAACCGTCAGAATCATAGCTTGGTGAAGAAGGAATGGACAGGCTATGAGAGGGTCCAATGTAACTATCATCACTGGAACTATCATGGGTGGTTCTGCAGGAGGGGGATGATCAGCAAGCCATACGTGTAATTGATGTAATAATGTCGTTGCTCTGAGTGTTTCATTAGTCCATACTGTGTTTCCTGTATACACATCCAAGGGAATCCATTCTGGCTGGATTCTATTAATATAGCACATGAGAATTTTCAATTCTTTCCATAATTCTGTTTGAAATAGCCAGTGATTCAGGAGATTAGAATCATACCATCCAATGGTTTGGATTATAGGATATTGGGTGAAATAGGTACAATCAGGGTATATTTGAGGTCTAAGGTCTTGATGGAAAGCAATAATGATGTAGGGTCTGTGAGGATAACCAAAGGATTCAATCTATTGATTATAATGGTAATGTTCTATAAGAAACTTATAGAAATTGAATGCTCTAGGATTGGGGTGGATGTAGTTGTTCCATTGTAGGAAATGACAATGTTTGAGATAGGACAATAATTTTCTTACATGGAAATTAAAACACATATGATGGTTTTGGGTAAGGTACCAGAGGAAACAAATAGCTTCTTTTGACATATTATAGTAATGTCTGGTTTGAAAGAGGGATAAAAATTGATAAGTAGGATTGCATCGAATTCCTTGAAAACAATCTCCACGATTTCTGATCAATATTTCATGCATCTTTTGTTGTATATTCTCTTTTCTGGAGTCCATAGTTTTTCTGAGACTGATGTCGTAAATTTCATCAAGAACTTCATTTGTTTCTTCTTCAAGTCTGATTGTTGCTCCTATGAAGGGAACAATAGCAAGACTGGTTTCTTCAGAAAATTTTCTTCTTGAAAACATATTAGCCAAAATATTGTTTTTTCCAGATTCCATTGAGAAAACCAATTTGACCATCTGAGTAATTGAGGATTCGGAAGAGTCTTATTTTTTAATTTTAGCATATTTGGAAGAGCAGATAAATCCATTTCAACAAGGAAAGTATGTCTTATCAAGTGAAATTGGAATTTTTCAATTTCTCTTTTAACTGCAAGGATTTCTTTGAACATTGAATGGTAATGGAGGTCAGAGTCTTTGAACTTTCCGCTCTTGTATCCACATATCATTCTGGTTTTGTCCTTTTCTTCAAGTAGGATACATGCCCAAAATTCATCATAAGCATCAGTTTGTAAAATTCTTTTTCCTGAAGAGGGAATTTTTAGAGAAGGTAAATCTTAAGATAATCGTTTAAGCTCTTGAACACACTCAGTCTGTTTTCTTGTCCATGGAGGTGCTTTTTTCTTTAGTAATAGATGAAGAGGACTAGTGAACAAGGAAAGTTTAGGAATAAAGGGGACATATAATTTACAATTCCTAAAAATTGTTGGATTTGTTTTACAGAGGATAAAGTATCAAGAAATTCTAAAAGATGTTTGGCTATATGAGGCTGGAGTTTTTACATTCCATTTTGGAGATGCATATCAAGGAAGTCTACTTCTGTAGTAGCAAAGACACATTTCTTTTCAAAAAGCATAATACCATATTTACAACATATGGAGTAGAATTTATCTAACAAAAGGATGTGACTGTCTAGATCAGGGGAAAAGAGGAGTATATCATCTATATATATCAGTGCTTGTATTGAGATTAGTTCAAAAATAGTAGTTAAAACTTTTTGAAAATATGTGAGTGCATTTTTTAAACCAAAGGAACCGTCCATTGAAAATGGTAATTTGGTAAACAGAGAGTTGTTTTAGGACGGTCATCAGGGTGAATTCCTATTTGCCAGAATCCTGATTTCAATCAAATTTGGAAAATATATGAGCATGAGAGATTTGAGAAAACAAGGCAATCTGATTAGGTAATGGGAATTTAGCATCAAAGAGAAAAGTATTTAAAAGGCTAATAATTGATGACTAACTTTAGTTTTTCTCGAATTTGTTCAGCTCTTTTATTTACATTAAAAGCTTCACATGCCCAAGGAGAATTGGCTGGCTCAATTAATTGTTCCTTTATCAGATTATGTATTTCTAGCTTAGCTTGTTCCATCAAATCTGGATTTAAACTTCTGTGGAAAGCCTTTGTGGGATTTATGTCTTCATTTCTCTTGAAAGGTAACTTGACATAGAAATTCTGGTTTCTCCATAAAGGGTTAGTACACTTTTTAAGGAATTCAGAATAGGAATTTGCACAACAGTTTGATATAATTTTTTGTTTCACTGTTTCTAAGGTGTATGGGTGATCTATACTGGCTATCCATGGTAAGGTGAGGTTTCTAAAGTGTAATCCTCTGGAGGCCCATTGAAGTTTTACTTGATGTAAAACATCAAATCCAAGTAAAAGGTATTTGTTGGGTAAATAGGATCCTAAAAGTTTATGCTGGATGACTACTTTAAGGAATAGTTTTATCAAAACGAGTTTGCTAATTTGGGTTATTGAGATTTTTTCACCGTTTGCGGCTCTAAAGGTTTGGTTACATGTTTCCCAAAACTGTTTTGGTAGCAAATCAGGTTTTAAAATACTGGCAGTTGCTCCTGTATCAAAAAATGCTGGGATGGTTAAAGGTTTGGAATAGTATTCTTGGAGTATCTGAACAAGGGCTATTGGGGTAGGCTGGTAGGGTAGGCTATTTATTTCTGAAATTTCATCCCTTGGAGACAATATCTCTGGAACAAGCTCGTTGCTTATCTCATTCAGCTCAAAATCTTCAAAATAACAGATGGATATCAAAGTTTCTGGACTTTGTTCATCATCCAATGAAAACACAGATTCTAAATCATGATCAATTTCTTCATCTAAAACCTATGCTAAAAGATGTATAATCTTTTTTTTCTTTTTCTGGTTTGGACAATCTTTTGCAAAATGGCCTTTCTTTCCACAAACATAGCATCTATCTCCTTTGTATTGTCTCTTTCGTCGAAATCTCGATCTTCTGAGAAATTTGAATCTTTTGAATTTCTTTTTTTTTCTCTTTTGATCAAACTTCTTTTTTCTTTTTCCTGACGGTGGATATGAACACTGTTTTCCTGCAGCACATTTAATCTTGAGATATGGTTTATCACAAGATTTTCCTAATAAATGCTTATTTTTTTCCATTTGTTTCACAAATTCAACTTGATTGCAGAGTCTTTCTAAAGCATGGAGAACAAACTGGTATAATTCACCAAAAGTGGTATTTTGAATAGTAAGTCCTTGGTTTTCCATTGTTTTTGTTGCTTCTTTACCAAGAGTAGGGGGTATGGATTCAAGATAAAATTGTTTCAAATTTATATCATCCCTTCTATTTTATGATATCTTTTGTTCATCTCAATAAAATGCTTTTCAAGATCTTGTCTCTTGAATGAACAACACTTAAGCTGGAAAAATTCTTCTCGGGCAGCAATTTGTTCATGCTTAATTGGGCCTGAGAATTCAACAACTAAATAATTAAGAAATTCAACAATGGACTGACTATTTCTCAATTGTGTTTGTCTGTATTCTCTGAGGCTTGTATACCAATCAAAAAGGAATCCTCTTAGCCTTACAATGACTTTAGAAATTGTACTAGCTAGTGTATTTGCAAGATTAAGCATCTCTGAATGCATCCATCCTTGGATCTCTCTGAATCTGTCATTCCATTTTGCTGGTAGGATGTCTTCAATAGTAAATCCTTTAGATGAATCTCCATAGGTAGGCATAGGTTGTGGTTCTTGGTGGTCTGGAGGTCTAAATTCTTAATCTATTTTAGGGTCTGGTTGTTGTGGTTGTTCAGGGGAGTTCATCATTAATAAGGATTCTAGGTCAGAGGAAATGGAGGAAGATTTTTTATCAAATGTTTCAGAGGTATCAGTCATGTTTTTACAGGATTGGGTTTCAGTTTGGAGGTTCAGTTCAGGTTGTTTGGTTAGGGTTTTGAGGAATGAACTTTTATAGGAAATGGACTCAGAATAAGAAAGTGTTTGAGTTGGGACAGAGGAGACAATAACATCTGGTTCATGGTCAGGTGTCAGGATCATCTGAGTTTCATTTTTAGGTACTTGTGGGCTAGATTGGGTTTGAATTGGAATAGGTGGTGTGGTAAAAGAAGGCTGTGGTATTGGGGTTTGTGAAGAACTTGAGACTGAAATCTGTTGTTTTTTTCTCAATTGGGGAAAGAACATTTCTTTAAGAAATCTTCTTTCATTTTCAAAGGAAGTTAAAGCTCTAAAACCAAAATGTTTTGGAGGAATTGAACCTGTAGGTGGGTAAAGGGTTCTGGTAAGTGAGAAAGGGTCTGGACTTCTTAAAGTAGGATAAGTTTGAATATATTGGTTTGCAAGCAAGGGTTGGATTTGTGAATGATATTGTGGTTGAGAGTATTGAGATTTCATCTAAAGATCTGTTTCAAGACTCTGTAATTGCTTTTCCAAAAAAGCTTTTTCTTTGCCTTTCTGATTCAGTAAATAAGATTGCTCATGGATATCTTTGATTGTATACAAGATCTGCATCAATTCTTCATGCAAAGATTGAATATTTTCTTTCAACTGACTAATTATGCCAACTAATCCCTGTAACTGTGAATTCATCACATTTTGCTTTTTGTCAATCCTGAGTAATGCTAAATTTTGTGATTTAGCATTATCAGCTTGCCAATTGAGGCTTGCTTCTGCTGGAGATATGGTTTTTAACAATTCAGTAGAATCTCTAACATTGGGATTTTTTATCTTCCATACATGTTATTCATTTTCTTGAATTTTTTTATAATCATGTAATGGAGGAAAATTAGAGACATAACTTGGACTTTGACGGTCAAAGGCTAAGCATTCTGGAATTTGATTTATTCTTTCAGATCTTTCATCTGAGTCATCCCATCCTGTAGGGATACTTTTTGGGACAACAGTGTTCTTGGAATTTTGACTACCATAAGTCACATAATAATCCCATTTTCCTGAGCTTTCACCAAGTAATCCAACTGTTGGATCATCTGATGAAGTTTTTGTTGAGATGATATCTTCTTTTTATTTTTCTTTTTTGGTATATCATCAAAATCATCTTGAAGACAAGTGGAACAATTGCAACTATCAAACCAATTCTGACCATCAGAAGTCTTCTGTTCATAAATAGGTTTCACTGTTTTATCAAATGCAACCACTGGAACTTTTTCAAGAAGTCCTTGAAATTGGGTAGGGAAAATTTCTCTGGTTTGATTTTCAATAGGTCTTGGAGTTTGAAAACTTATTTGTACTGTTTCATCAGGCATTCTTGTCATTCTAGAATCTGACTACATTACTGGCTGACTTTGAGTTTGAAAATTTTCATAATTTGTCACCCATGTAGATGGTATCAACTCAAGAAATCTTTCTCGAGATATTTGTCTGGGGATATAATGACAGACAGGTTGGGAATTATTATCAACTTTAATGAACAAGGCAGTATTTTCATGTTCTGGGGACAAAGGTGTTACTATATCAAAGGCATGGTTCTGCAATCTATACACTATTTGATAATGGAGTATAGCGACAGTGGCTGTTTCAATTTGTCTGGTTCCTGTAATCTGTAATTGAACTTTAAAAGCAGAACTCAAATGGGGGTCTTTAGTTGGGATCTTGAAGTTTGGGAAGAAGGTAACAAAAATGGTGCCAGCATTTAAAGTTATTTGTACAGTTTCTATACAAGCATGCTGGTATTCTAAAAATCTGGAATCTAACAAAGCAATTCGGGAAACTGCTTTCATACCTTTTTGTCCATGAAAGGTTAGGGCTAATTTAATGGCTCCAAAATGAATATGTGTATACCCATCTTTAAGCCATTGGGAAAAAAGGTTTCTAAGCAAGGTGATGGTTATGTATTGCTCATCTTGGGTAGCAGGGATTTGATGTTGATCAAAAGAATATGCTTGAACATATTCTTTGATGGCTTCAGGATTCTTTTTTCTACAATGTTTTTTAATTCTTTTGGTCCAATTTAAGCTAGATTTATCATAAACATGATAAGGATTAATTAATTGAGAACTACTTTCAGAAAAATTTTCAGAAGTATAGGTTATTTCAAAAAGATGTTCTTGTTTAGAAAACATGGGTCCTGAATCTGGGTTAGAAGAAGAGGCACTATCTAAAGAGATATCTGAGACATTTTCTTCTGACATTTTGAAATCAGCTACAGTGTTGACTGTCTAATTTTTGAAAAAAGGTTAAGGCCAACTTTCTTTTTCTGATTAACAAAATATGAACTCCAAACACGGCCTTCTCGCCTTCAACAGAGCTCCTGTTATGTTAACACTAAAAAAGTATTGACAGTGGAATATCATCAACACTAGTAATTAACCTTTAATTCATACTATGCTTTCTGATGCGAGAGATCTTAGATAAACTAGGCAGTCGCAGAGCATACTAATCTCAGTATGAGTTATAGATTAACTCAGTCAACAAAGTAAACTTTTAAGAATTAAGCTCAATCACATGGCTCTGATACCAATATATATGATATACTCATAGGGAGGGAGAGAGAAACACATGGGGAGAGGGAGGGAAAGAGAGAGAGGGGGGTTTTACTTGAGGGCAAGCTTTATATGCTTCTCCTACAATATAAAAGTTATATACTTCCCCTTATCCAACCGTCCATTCTGAATGAAGGGCTAAGATTGCCTCAATCTTAATGTCACATCTCTACAGTATTTTATTTTTAATTTTTTTCTATAAAATATTTTGACACCAAATTTTATACATCCAATCTTCCATTAAACTCGCACTAACGAAAAATATAAAAAAAATTCAAAAAACAAAAATGACCAAAATACCCCTAAAAGCTTCAAGGGGCATTTTGATCACTATATTTTATCAACAAATTATTTTTAATATTTTTTTACAGGTGTGCCCCAATGAGAATATGGCATGTACCAAATTTCATATTCATAAGATTTGTATAAAAAACGCTACAAATAAAATACTTTGAGACATTGGATCTAAGATCATATGGTGATTGGCTCTCTTGATCAAAATTAGATGACTGGATGGTAGGGAAAGCATAGATCTTCTATGCTGCAGGGCAGGTATAGAAACCTTTCCCTTTATTTGAATCTCCTAAATCTTGAGAGAAAATATTAAGGAGATATCAACACCCAAAAAGAAATATTGAGGATATATCTCGCAAAATTTAAATTGATGCTCTTGAATAGAGAGTTCCTAAAATTTAAAACAGACATAATAGACACCTAAAAATAATGTGGCCCTAAATTTTAATATATAGAGAAGAGAGAAAGAGAGAGAGAGAGAGAGAGAGAGAGGAGAGGAGAGTGTCTCCTAAATCATAGGGAGGGAGAGAGGGAGAGAGGGAGAGAGGGGGTCACCTGGGGAGAGAGAGGGAGTTTATTTGAATCTCTTAAATCTTAAAGAGAAAATATTAAGAAGATATCAATACCCAAAAAGAAAATATAAGGAGATATCTCCTAAAATTTAAAATGTTGCTCTTGAAGAGAGAGATCCTAAAATTTAAAAAGATGCTATGTAAGAGAGACCTTATATGGTATGAGAAAGAGAGAGTAGGGTAGAGAGAGAAAAAAAAACTCAATTGAAGGAGACAAAGAGCACGTGCAAGAGAGAGAATGAGAGATACTCTAAAGGTAGAGAGAGAGAAATAACTCAATCTTCTAAAATAAGAAAGAGTGAGAGATGGAAGAGATAACTTATAAGGGATAATAGAGAGAGTAGGGCAGAGAGAAAGAAAAAACTCAGTTAAAGGAGAGAGAGTACATGCAAGAGAGAGAAAGAGATGAGAGTAGAGAAATAGAGAAATAGAGAATCTTCGAACACAAGATTTTAGGAAATCAATAGTTTAGCAGGATTTATTTGAGAGAATATACACAAGAGAGATAGATAATGAGATATTTTAAGAGAGAATTTGAGGAGAGAGAGTATGTGCAAGAGAGATAGAGAATGAGAGATTTTAAGAGAGATTTGAAAAGAAGATAGAGTATGCGTAAGAGAGAGGTAGGGTAAGACTTCTACCCTAATAAGGTTTAGAAGTCTTATAAATAGGAGTCTCTCAACCTCTCAAAATAGTTTCAAGTGCTCCTCTTAACCTCAAGTGTGCTTTGTCTCTTTCTCTCTTTGTGTTTATGCATGAATTTCATAAATTTATTGATTATGGTTTTTAGTTTGTTATTTGAATTAAGGAAGTTATGGATTTTTTTATTTTTTAATTAATGTTTTGGCTATATGAAATGAGAAAGTTTAGTTAAATATATGTTAGGAATTTTTATGGTTATTTCATGCTCTTCGTTTTATTCTTCTGGTTTTTGTAGTGAAATTTTGAATAAAAGAATCTTGGGATTTTGTTTATGGGTGGCTTTTTAGTTTTTTAATCAATGTTTTGGCTATTTGAAGTGAGAAGTTGAGTTAAGTATATGTTAAGAATTTTGATGGTTATTACATGCTCTTTATGTTATTACATAACCTTAATTAAAATTTGAGCTTTTTAACACATATCACACTTTTGAAAATTGGATGGCATCTATTCAATCTCAAGACATTAATTTTCTAGATTTGCATAGAGGGTACAATTAGGAATTTTTTAATTAAGGTTAATCTATGGGTTGAAGGGGTTAAGTCCCCAAAATTTGGGGTCTTAATATTAATTCTAAATGGATTTTACTGGAGAGAGTAAATTAACATTCTACTCCCACAAGAGCAGGATATCTCATCGCTTTGTGATTTATATTCGCCTCGTATGAAAGAAACGATTGAAATTACTTTGAAAATAGAGAGACGATTTGTTTTATTGAGGAAGGTACATTAAAGAAAACACGAGCATACGTGACTTGTGGGTGCGTTACTTGCCCTACACTTACTCCCTCGGGTGAAAAACCTTCATAGGAGGAGTTTTTTCGATATAAGATTGTGGTATCCATGTAAAAATCACCGGATGATTAATTTCAGAAATAGAAAATTTGGGTCATGAGTTTTTTAACGTTTATATTTGACCATCCAAAACTTAGACCATCAGTTCAATCTGAAGACGTACTTATTCAGGCATTTACTTAGTGTGCTATTATTATTATTAATGTACTTTTTCAGGCATTATTATTATTATTATTATTATTACTATTATTATTATATATTTTTAAAACTTTTGGACAAGCATTCTACGCTTCTCCTACAACATAGACGTTCTATCCTCCCCCTTATCCAACCGTCCATTTTGAATGGAGGGTTAAGATTGCTCCAATCACAATGTCACGTTTGTACATTATTTTATTTTTAATTTTTTTCTATAAACTATTTTGATACCAATTTTGGACGTTCATTCCTCTATTAAACTTGTATTAGCGAAAAATATAAAAAAAATATTTTTAAATAAAACAAAATGATCAAAATACCCTTTAAGTTTTCAAGGGTTATTTTGATTATTATATTTTATCGAAAATTTATTTTTAATATTTTTTAAAAGTATGCCCCAATGAGAAGATGACACGTACCAAATTTCATGTTTATACAATTTGTATAAAAAAACTAAAAATAAAATACGTTGAAACGTCGGACCTAAGATCAAACAATGAATAGCCCTCTTCATCAAAATTGGACGGCTGGATGGTAGGGGGAGTATAGAACTTCTATGCTGTAGGGGAAGCATAGAAACCTTTCCCTTTACTTTTATGGGAAGTTAGTTGCTAAGTTGTATAATATAATAATATGAATATATATATATATATATATATATATATATATATATATATATATATATATATATATATATATATATATAAGATATTTATATATTAATATATAATATAATAATATATTATATATAATATAATAAATACTAATATAAATATTATATATGATATAATAAATATAATATAATATTACAAAATATAATATTAATATTATATAATATTATTTTGTTGGAAGATTACTTTCTAAACTGTTAGATAGAAATCATGTGTCAAATGCGGAACTTTTGAAAAATTAGAAAGATTTCTTTCTAAAAGAAATTTTGTAGAAAACCAAATGCTCCCATAGAAAGGGAGTGAGTAGAAAGGGAGTGAGAGAGAGAGAGAGTTTTGAATCACCCCCCTTTGACATGTGCGTGAACATTACTATACAACTAAGGCGTACTTCTAAATTTTGTCGGCTTGAAAATCTATGTGCATTCCATAGTCCATCGATTGTAGAATTCTTTCCCAAGGAAGTGATCATATTAATTTACAATTACTGTACATTATAAGCAAAAGCTATTGCTTATTTGAATGATTTGTTATTCATATTTATGATTACTTCCCAATGATTTCATTTTGTTTTTGAACATATTTCCAATTGCAGAAAGAAGCCCAACAACCACTAATAAGCTATTCTCTTTAAAGCCCTCCCTCTCAAACGATCATTTCTTTGCTCTGTAAAGGTATAAGCCAGTAGTAATACTAATAATAATAAATAGGATTTTTTATATTTTTTTTCTTTATTGGCCATAATATATTCAAAAAAACCAGTTGATACAACCACTAACCAATTACTTAATTTGTAATTGTCCATGCATGCACCCATAAAACTACCAAAAGTCAATAGAATTGACACCATACGTATATGCTTTTCTTTTTTCTTTTTTCTTTTTTGTTATTATCATGCATGTTGTACTTCCATGAAATCAAATAGCGTATATTATTCACCCAAAAAAAAACTTTTTAAAATTTTTTTATGAGTTTACAAATTTAGATTTATTAATTTAAATGACCGATAGCTATTTTATCCTTTCATTGGGTTTTCTCTCATGTTCAATGCACATATATAAAAAACAGTAAAATTTAACCATGAAGATTTCCTATAGAATTTCCAATCATCAAGAGATATCTTCTTTTTTTTATTTAGTCAAGTGTTTCTAATTATGCATGAAGAGAATAATTTCCTTTTTTGCAATAAAATTTTGCTCCTCTTTATGTTAAATTAAGCTTGGTGAATTTTTATCTTAATATTTTAAGCCTTCCCTTCTTTGGTTTTGTACTATTTATTTTTTATTTATGGATAAAATTTTTACAATTTCCAAAATAATCGTTTGTATGTTTTTATTTTTATAAATATTTCAAACAACCACCCCGATTTTCTTTGAACTCTCAATATTTTAATTTAAGTAGTTTTGTGCTCTCAAAAGTTTTTATGCCTGACTTATGATTCTTTTAAGAATGGTCTTAACTGAAAAAATAAATCAATTTCGTTTTTTCTTCATTCTTTTTTTTTTCCCCAAAGATTGAATAAATCTATAATTATAAGTACATATTTCATGCTTTGGAGATACTTTTGATGAATTTTGAATATTTTTTAATCGTAACTTTTCAAACAGTTTTCACAATTATGTCAATTATTTTTATTTTTCTCAATATTTTCATTTCTAGATATAACATTTGAAAAATAAATTTTTTTAAGAAAATTCCTATTTTATTTTTATTATTTAAGGGTATTCTAAAATATTATTATGTGATGAAATTTATTTTATTTTAATCTAATATTGAAATAAAAAATAAAAATATATTCTTTCATTTTGTTATTTAAGCGACTTATGAAAGATCTATTAGTTTTGTTTATCATGTTGATGCTTATTATTATTATTATTATTATTATTATTATTATTATTATTATTATTATTATTATTATTATTATTATTATTATTATTATTATTATTATTATTATTATTATTATTATTATTATTATTATTATTATTATTATTATTATTATTATTATTATTATTATTATTATTATTATTATTATTATTATTATTATTATTATTATTATTATTATTATTATTAATTATTATTATTATTATTATTATTATTATTATTATTATTATTATTATTATTATTATTATTATTATTATTATTATTATTATTATTATTATTACTATTATTATTACTATTATTACTATTATTACTATTATTACTATTATTACTATTATTACTATTATTACTATTATTACTATTATTACTATTATTACTATTATTATTACTATTATTACTATTATTATTACTACTATTATTACTATTATTACTATTATTACTATTATTATTATTATTACTATTATTATTATTATTATCATCATCATATTATTATTATAACATTAATTTTATTATATTATAATTTATATTATATAGTTGATTTATATTATTATGGTTATTTGTTATTATTATATTAATGATATTATTATATTAATAATAATATAATATATAGAACATCATTTATGATATATTTTACTTTTATATTACTATTATGTAATACTCTTATATATTACAACTAATTAACTCTTTATGTTCATTTTGATTATAGTCTTATGATTCATAGGGTTTGGGTTTCCTATACTTAACGTCTTCAATTTGGTACTAGGGGAGTGAAAATAGAGAGAGAGAAAGAGAGAGAGTGCAGAGGCTTTTCAGCAAGTGGTGAAATAAAATATAATAGGTAGGGTTTTTGTAATGAAGTTTTGCTTCTCATAGTCGAGTTTATATCTATACTTTATAGAACAAAATGGCTATCTCTTCTTTTATTTTTCTTTTTTTATCAATAATAATTTATAATTCTACTAAAAAGGATCTTGGAATGATCATTTCGTTTTTTAATAGCTTCCCAATTTTAGGAAATGAAAAAGCAGAACATAGTTTATCCATCCCCCCCCCCCCCCCCCCCACCCCACCCCACTCCCTAGCTTCTCAATCACCAAAAACAGTCATTTCTTTACTTTTTAAAGGTATGAGGCAGTAGTAATAAAAAACTAGTAGAATAAAATTTTAATTTTTTTCATTGTTTGCCATAATCAATGGAATTAGCCCTATACGCATATTATATTTTTCTTTTCATTTTTTATTGTTATCATGCATGTTGTACTTCCATGAAATCAAATAATATATATTCATTTTTATGTAGTACAGTATTTTATTAAAATCAATAGAATTGGCTTCATGCAAGCATACTTCTTTGTTTTCCTTTTTTTTTTTTTTTATCATCTTGCATGGTGTACTTTCATGAAATCAAATAATATATGTTATTTTTTACATTTTTTTTTAATATTCCTCTATTAAAATGATAAAATGATGCCTACATACCTCATCACCCATTACAAAATCATGTGCTTATTTCAAGATTAAAAAAAAGATTCATACGTTACATATTGATATGATAATTTAAATGAATGATAATTCTGTTCTACGTGCAACGTAAATAATCGAACTAGTATTATTAAGGCAGAGTTAAGCGGTGGACATGTGTCACGAAAATAAGAAGGGATCCTAATGCTATAAAGATTGTAGGATAGAAACTTTATTTGTAGGTCACATTCCCATCTTTAAGGAAAAGAGAAAGGAGAGAGAGATACCCATTTAGAGAGAGAGAGAGAGAGAGGCACGGAGATAATCTACAAAAGAGAGATGGAGATCTCCATCTTTAGGCAAGTTTGAATTTTAATAAATCAAAATCTGGTGGCCATAATTTTTAATTTTTCCCAATTTTTAATTCTCTCTCTTAAACATGGTTATTTTTGCTCGTGTTCTTTGCCGGTTAATTTTATACGGTATCAGATACTCATTTTAAGAGAGAGAGATACGTTGTGGGAGAGATAAATAGTATGAGATCTTAAAGAGAGATACGTACCCATCTTTAGGGGGAAGAGAGAGGGGGAGAGGGAGAGATACGTGGATGAGAGAGAAAGTTTGAAACTCTTAAAAGTTTTGGAGTGGATCCCGTCTTTAGAGAAGAGAGATAGAAAGAGAAATATGTGGATGAGAGAGATATGAGATAGAGAGATATATGCAGAGAAAATTAAGATGGATATTTTTAAAAGAGAATTTTAGAGATAGATAATCTTTACAGAGAGGATCAATTCCCTATTTTCTTTAATAAAAATTAGGACGCCAAAATTATAAGAAACATAATTTTTTTCCTTAATAAAAATTAAAAGCCAAAATTATAAAAAAGATAATCTTTATAGGTGGTTTTATTTGTCACAAAAAAAATGTGTAAGTAAAGTTGATTCATTATTTCTCTCTACAAATTAGAAATCTAAAATTATAAAAAAGATAATATTTTTTTTGAGTAAGTCAGTGGGGGAGAAGGCCCCCTACTCATTATTTTCATTAATAAATGAAAAAGGAAAAACAATTAACGTACAACCCTTTAATAGGGCAGTTGCACTAGATCATGTAGTAAAAGATAAGAAAGAAAACTGGTGGTCGAAGGCGCGACACAGTAGCACAGGGGCCAGCAGATGCTCTCTTAACAAGAGCATCAACAACCATATTAGCCTCCCGAAAAATATGTGCAATGGACCACTGATGAGAAGAAAGTCTAGTACGGCAATTATCTGCAATCGTCTGTAACCTCCATGGAGCACATCATTGATCCTAAATGCCATCTACAAGCAGGGGCTGAATCGCTTTCTACCTGAATTGGAAAGCAATTTCGGTGGTGAACTAACTGAATTCCTTCTTCTAGGGCCAAGAACTATGTATGGTTATTAGATGCAAAAACCAAAGTGATTTGTAAATGCAGCAATGAAACGACCATCTCAACGACCTGAGGGCTCCACCACCACTTCCTAAACTTGGATTTCTCAAGGAAGCATCATCGATATTGAGCTTGTAATTCTGAGCCTCAAGAATTCCATGCCAATGGAATAAGGAATTCTGGTTTCTATTTATGCCAATTTATCTGAAGATTACCAATAACGGTCTTTTCTAATAAGTGGAAATATTTTTAATTTATGTTAGTGCCTGAACATGTAGGGTAAACCGTTTCATAAGGTTCTCCCTCCTGGTGGTTCTTCACTCAAAGACTCTCATGTTGCGCTCCTCCCATGGAAACCAAATAGTAGTAAAAAAGATTGAAGACCAGATATTACAGAGTCCATTAGATTTAAACCTGAAAAGCAACCACCACCTAAGTAATTCAGGGGAAGAAATACCAAGGATAAACCGCTTTCCACATCTTCAGGCTAATGATCTCCATACTCCATGAGTAAAAGCATATTGAAATAATAGATGGAAGAGGTTGTCATCATGGTTGCTGCAAAAAGGGCATAAGGAATCCAGCTGCACGCACAACTACTGCATTAAAAATGAATTGGGTAACCGATTATGCAAGGTCAGCCATAAGAACCATTTTACCTTTGGGTGGCATTTAGAAGACCAAAGTACATGGAAAATGAGCTGTGATGAACCTTGGTGCTTAATAGAATACCATGCCCTTTTAATAGAGAATAAGTTATCAATAGAGTGAATTCAAACTAGTGAATTCTTTTTGGGCTGTAGTGGAAGATTATAATTCTCAACCTCTCTCCATATATTTCTCAAAGAGTCAGATGTGCGAGGTGGCAAGTCCCAAGATTGAGGTGCACCTCCTGTAAAGTCTGAAACCCCCATTCCAGCAACAGCTGCAATGTCTCCTTGAATGGCATTACCATGTAACTCCAATACTGACAGACCTGCTAACCATGCATCCACCCAGAAATCCACTATTTAACAAATACCAATATTCCGTTGTACGTTACTTTTCAAATGTGATAAGCCAAGTAAAATCCCCTTCCAGGCATGAGAACATCCTCTTTTTTCTCCGACCTCCCATATAGATGAATTTCTAAAATATCGATGTTTGAAGAACTTGGCGAACAACGAGGATGGGTTTTCTAAGATCCTCCAGGCTAACTTCAGCATTCCTGCAATATGAAGTCCACCATTTCTCCTACCCCGAGACCTCCTTCAGCTTGAGTGAGACACACTGTCCTCCATTTAACTAAATTGAAACATTTTTTCTCTGCTTCACCAGCCCATAAAATGTTCCTCTGTAATCTCTCTATCATATTACATGTTTTCTTTAAGAGAATGAAAGATAACAACTAGAACACAGTTGATGCTCCGAGTACAGATTTAAGTAGCTGAAGACGACTTGCATACGAGAGGCATAAAGGCTGCCATGACCCAATCTTACCGAACACCTTACCCACCTGACTATAGCAATAGTTATGCCTCACATGTCCACGAAATAAAGGAAGACCCAAATAACAAACTGGTAGAGATCCTTCAACGAAAGACCCAAATAACGAACTGGTAGAGATCCTTCAACGAAAGACCCAAACAACGCACTAGTAGATATCCTTCAACGAAAGACCCAAATCATGAACTTGTAGAGATCTTTCAAGGAAACTAACTCCCTCATAATTCTTCCCCGTCCTCCCCATGGTGCACCAAAGAAAAAAGCCTTGCTCTTAGAGGAATTCAAATCTGACCAATATTCCTTTCAAACATAGAAATAAGTTCTTGCATAGCAGTGACATAAGAAATGGATGCCTCATCGAAAATAAGCTCATCATCAGTATAAAATAAGTGAGAGCCATAGTCACGCCCTGGAGGAAAAGCCTTGGGAACCATGTCTTGCAAATAGCACAATCAAGCTGCCTACTAAAGAAGTCCATAACCAACAAGAATAGATATGGAGATAGAGGATCGTCTTGCCTCAAACCTCTATTCCCTTTAATATATCCCTTGGGAGTTCCATTCATCAAAATAGAAACGGAAGTATTGGAAATATACAAGCAAACGCATGAAACAAATAGTTCAGAAAAGCCTAAGCATGCATTTTACTCACAATAAAATCCCAGGAAACCCTATCCTGGGCACTACTTAAATCGATTTGTAGACACGTTTTAGGCCAAACTGAATTCCTATGGCAAAGAGACATGAGTTCATTTGCCATAAGGATATTATCTGTAATAAGTCTACCTTTCAAGAATGCAGCATGCCTAGGATCAATAATATCAGTAAGAACAACTGGAAACGCTTATTTTAATAATCTGTACAAGACATTACATAATCCAATAGGCCAAAAATCTTTTATCACTTAAGGTGTATCCACTTTAGGAACTAAACATATAAAAGTGGAATTGATTTGCTTGAGAAGCTTACCTTCAGTGAAGTAATCCTTAAGAGCCAACAAAATATCATTTTTAATGACTACCCATAGAATTCCACTGAAAACCCATCCGATCCTGGGTGCACTTTCCTTTTTCATGTCCCAAATGCATGCTTATTTCCTCCATATTTACTGCATCCACCAATTTGTCCTTTTGAGAAGAACTAAGAAAAGCTGGCGGCAAGAAATGATCAACAATATGAAGGTCAAGATTGCTCTTCTGAGCCAATAGAACTTCTAAATAGCCGATCATATGATTTTCAATCTCAGCCTCAGTAGGCACAGAATTGTCATTCTGAAATTTCAAAGAGATAGTTTTATCCTTCCTTCTTCTAACCACCGTAGATAAATGGAAATATTTAGTATTGGAGTTCTCATACTTTAAACAGTTTTGCCGTGTTTTTTGTCACCAGAATCTTTCCTCATGGCCCATAAGAGTCTGTAATTTCTTAGTACACTCTTTTTCCTCTAACATGAATGTTTCATTCGAAGGATCCATGAGTAAACTATTGTGCAAAGATGACAATTGATGTCAAACTACTGCAATGGATTCCCCCACATAACCAAACACATCCTTGTTCCATGAACGAAGGTCACCCCTTAGCCTCTTAAGCTTAGCAACAAACCGATACATGGTTGCCCCCCCCTCCCCCCCACTCTGCCCTACCTGGAGTTAGAGATAACGTTTAGAAACTCATGCTGCTGCTCCCACATGGAGAAATTCTTGAAAGGTTTAGGACCTATAGGAAGTAACTGGACTTTAGACTCAGGGAAGGCCAAAACCTAGGCAGTAGCTGCTAATACCCAATCCAACCTTCTAATGCATCTGCTGCTCAGCTGGCTATTAGACCAAAAAACCACCTTCTGACTACGTCAAGATCAGCTAGAGCACAATCCGATATAACTTTAGCAAAATCACCTGAATCTTGAGGTAAAGAACTACTACCCCCCACTCTCTCCAAGGAATCCAATAAAGTATGGAAATCCCCTAATACCAGCCACGAAAGAATAATAGATGCTCCTAAAACTCCCATATGGTGTCAAAGCAAAGCCCTTTGGGACAAAAAATTCGAATACATAAACCCCTAAAACAACTGAGATATTTCCATTACATATACGAATAGCCTCAACAATTATCATCTGATCATTTAGATCCATCACTCTGATTGAGTAATTTAAAGGATCCCAAAGAACTAAAATTTTGGATCTACCATCAATCTCATTGGCAATAAAGTTGTTATAGAATCCTAACCTATTAGACCAAATACGGCTCAACTGCACAGGAAGCTTAGTTTCCAATAAGAAAAGAAGACCAAGATTATGTTGACCTTTTAAAACCCCAATATCTAAAATTCTAACCTGGCCCTAGAGGCCCTTTGGCTTTCCAAGTTGCAATTGACAAGTAAAATTGGAGATTCGGTTGCTTGTTAAGGGAAGTCTTACCCTCAGTAAACACATGTTGAGCCTTATTAGCTAGCCCCTTCCTATAACCAATAGCTGATAAAGATGGCCCCTTCTCCTCACCAATAACTGATAAAGAAGTTTTTACTTGCGATCTAGTTCGGGCTTGAACCTCATTCGCTTACTCAAACCTTCCACCTTATCCTTGCTTTTCCCCAAAATCTTGACATGCTTCACCGTGGCTCTTTGAAACTCGAATTTTTGCCTGGGTTCATGACCACTAGCAATACTCTCCATGCCATCCTCTAGCGTGACCCCATGAGGCTCCGTCACGCCCTTGTCATGACCACCAGCAATGCTCCTCATGCCATCTTCTAGCGTGACCCTCATGCATGCTCTCATTTCCAAGAGGTTTCGGGTCTTCCATAGACATACTGCCATCAACATCTTTCTCCATCCCATCTTTTTCTATCTCAGTAGTATCGTTAACATGCTTGAGGCGATCATTTGCTTCCCTGAGTTCACATTCCTTTTCATCATGGCCTTGATCTACCAAAAGCATGTCATCCTTCTCAAGAGTCGTCATATTATCATCTCATGCAGCCATTGAGTGGGCAACATCATATACCACAGCCTGAATGTCCATAGTCAACAACGAGACTCTGCAGTTTAGAACGGCCTTGTGGGGTAAGAGCGAGAGTCCTCCATCCTCAGGTGACGCGACATTCCCAATCACTGACGACTCCTTTACATCACCAGAAACACCATGCTTTATAGCATTACTCATAACAATAACCTCAAGCTCCTGTTGTGCAGCAATTTTTTTAAAAGTTTTTGGACAAGGCTTTGATACCACTTAGGGTTATTTTTAAAAGCAAGCACTCACTCTTGGAAATAATCATAAATTCAAGGTTGTTTTCCACATATATCATTCACATATGCATCCACATGTTACGTACAAGTTACATACACTCGTTGCTTTCACAGGTTGCACCTATCTCATGACATGATGCCCATATATAGGCATCTATATCAGTTATGCAACTACCCACAACTCACAACTCACAAACCTGATTAGATAACTCCAACTACCCATTACCTATAAAGTTAGGTGATCTAATAACTCCCACAAAGTAACTACCCACTAACACCACATAGAGAGATAACTACCCACGTTCTTAACTACCCCAACATTTCACATTTACTTTGAGAGAGATAAGAAGGACACGACTCCACATCTCATATTATTCAGCAACATCTACTTAGAAAGAGAGAGATAAAAAAGACATGCACATGCACCTCATATTTCCTATTATTTTGCATCATCTTCAACGCTGCCCCTTGATGCAAAATTTTATCTTTTTCTTTTAAATTTCTTCTTCTTGCTTCTTGTTTCTTCTTACTTCTTACTTCTTACTTCTTACTTCTTCTGCTTCTTGCTTCTTTTTCTTCTACTCTATTTTTTTTTTTCATCTTCTTCTTCTACTACTTGCTTATGTTCCTTCTTGTTTCTTGCTTTTGCTTCTTCTTTCTTGTTTCTTTCTTTTTTTTGTTTTTTTTTTAAAAAAAACTATATTTTTTCTATGCCTTCTCATGGCATCATTATGCCTTTTCATGACTTGACAAACTAAAATTTCAATGTCTTATTATTAGGCACTCTTTTTATGCCTTCTCATGGCATCATCATGCCTTTCCATGGCATGACAAACTAGGACTGCGGTGTCCTATTTTCTTTTTTCAAAAATAATTTTTCCTATAGGCATGGATTTCTCATCATGCGTTTCCATGGCACGATATACCAGGACTTCGGTGTCCTATTTTTCTTTTCTTTCCCCGAAATCATTTTTATTTTTCCTATGCCTACATAGGCATGGATTTCTCATAATGACTACTCATATCCCCCTTACAGAATTTTTTTTTTAAAAAAAAATTATTTTCTAAAAAATTTTGCAAAAATAAGAAATCAAGAGCTCTCCAATTTTGTTTCCCTTGTTTTTTTTTTTTGTTAAATCTCCATCTTCGTTTTCCAAGAACATTACATTTAAAAATTTGTTTTTCTATTTTTTTTTCCTTTTTTTTATTGCAAATCACCTAACATTTTAATCAAAATATCTTTCTTTTCTTTTTTTTTTTTTATCAAGACCCAAACATGTTTTCATTTTAATTTTCCAATACTCATAAAATTCAACTTTAAAAATTGAAATCAATAGTTAAAAAATATTTGGACTACTAGGGTGTGTCATATTGAATAAAGCAGAAAATTAAATAAAGAGATTTAAATTTTTATCACCTTTCACTTGAATTATTGAATAAAGCAAAAAATTAAATAAAGAGATTTAAATTTTTATCACCTTTCACTTGAATTTTGTATCTGACCAAGCTGCATTAAATTTCCACACCTTCTTTGGCAACCAGTGATCTCTTTATCTCTTTTTTGACAACTTGGGCTCTCCAATGCTTATATTTTTTGTAACTTGAGCTCTTCAGGTCAATGCCTAGCTCTTTTTTATTTTTTACAACTTGGGTTCTCCATGCCAATGCCTATCCTTTTCTTTTCACAACCTGGGCTATGATACCATGTTAAAAGGACCCTGATACCATGTTAAAAGTTTTTGGATAAGGCTCTGATACCACTAAGGGTAACTTTTAAAAGCATGCACTCACTCTTGGAGATAATCACATACTCAAGGATTTTTCCAAATATTCATCCACTGGTTACATACAAGTTACATACACTTGTTGCCTTCATAGGTTGCACATATCTACATCCACATGCACAAGTTGTACATATCTCATGACATGATGCCCATATATAGGCGTATAACAGTTATGCAACTACCCACAACTCATAACTCACAAACCTGATTAGATAACTCCAACTACCCATTATATATAAAGTTACGTGATTTGATAACTCCCACAAAGAAACTACCCACTAACACCACATAGAGAGATATAACTACCCACGATCTTAAATACCCCCACATTCCACATTTACTTAGCGAGAGAGAAAAAGATTCCACATCTCCTATTATTCTATTCGGCAACATCTACTTAGAGAGAGAGATAAGAAACACATGCACATGCACCCCACATTTCCTATTATTTTGCATCATCTTCAATACTTCTCCTTGATGCAAAATTTCATTTTTTTTCTTTTAAATTTCTTATTCTTGCTTCTTGTTTCTTCTTACTCTTTTTTTTTGCTTCTTGCTTGGGAGAAAAATGTTTTAAAAAAAGGGAATTAAAAAAAAACCATTTGCTGCAATTTTTTTTTTAAAAAAGACATCAAGAAATACGACAATCGCTACTCCAAAAGCAACTTGAATGAATTTTTTCAAAAGCAAAAAATTGAAAATCCATTTTACAAAATTATCAAGTGGGACGAAACCATAGCTCTATTTTTATCTGTGAGGTAGAAGTCGGAGGAAAATAATTTTTAAGATTCTAAAGGGATACGAAAAAAAAGCCGAACACAGTGCAACATATTTTGCCGCATCGCAATTGGCAAAAATGAAAAAAGTAATTGAAATTAAAGAAGCAAGAAGTAGAAGAAGAAGAAGTAAGAAGAAACAAGAAGCTAGAACAAGAAATAAAAGAAAACATATGAAATTTTGCATCAAGGGAGAGTGTTGAAGACGATGCAAAATAATAGGAAATGTGGGGTGCATGCGTGTGTCTTTCTTATCTCTCTCTCTAAGTAGATATTGCTGAATAATAGGAGATGTGGAGTCGTGTCCTTCTTATCTCTCTCTAAGTAAATGTGGAATGTGAAGGTGGGTAGTTAAGATCGTTGCTAATTATCTCTCTTTATGTGGTGTTAGTGGGTAGTTATTTTGTGAGAGTTATCAGATCACGTAACTTTATAAGTAATAGGTAGTTGGAGTTATCTAATCAGGTTTGTATACGGGCATCATGTCATGAGATATGTGCAACTTGTGCCTGTGGTTGTAGATATCTGCAACTTATAAAAGCAACGGGTGGTTGTATATGCATACTTAAAAAAAAGGCCTCTTAGTGGTATCAGAGCCTTATCCAAAAAACTTTCAACAAATTTTGCCCATAAGTTCATAAGTGTCCATTATTTTGGTCATGACAACCAACTGCATGCTCATAAGTCTCGTCATTATCTTCTTGGACTTTTTGATAAAATCTCAAAAGCATTAGATGTGATGTCCTTTGGCTCCTTTGCGTTATCCTTTGGCACATTGGTGAGGGTTGGAAAGCCACTAGTGGTTTCCTTCACTTTTTTTCTATATACTATTGACAGTGATAACCACTAGTGGTTTGTTTCACCTTTTTTCTATATAGTAGTTATTATCTCCCTTTATTGACCTTCAAACCTCTTCCCCTTCGGGTAATTTCATAGAAATGTCACCATTTAATGCAACTGTGTGGCACTAACCTTGGTAGGGGCCTTTGAAACTAAGCGTGTCGACATAATTCTAGCTTATGGCCTACCCTTCGATACTTAGAACATATAGAGGGTATGAACTCATAAACTATCTCTTTCCTATAATCTTGGTCATTCTTTTCAAGCTAAACTTTCGTCAAACATACAGTATCTAGGTCCATAGCAACACACATCCTTGGTTCAGCCCTTAATCTTAATTTCGTCGGTTTATCCATGAAGATGAGCTTGTCCACACTAGAAGCAATACCAAAGAGCATTTCTGGCTCCCAATACACCATTGGCTACCTTGGCCAACTTAAGCCAAACTGACACAATTTGATGAGGGTGCCTAGTGGGTTGAACCGCGATGGATTCCATTCTTGAAGTACTAAACATTTTTTCGTTGATAAACCATGGCTCCCCTTATGGACAATTTCCATCTCCTCCCTAGAACGAAATCGAAATACCAAGAAAACAGAGAATACCTCAACATCTTGCTCCAGTATCCACATTTTCTTCAACATCTTTTTCATATAGTTCCAATCAGGTGGACGGCCCAAGTAAAACCCCAATAAACAATTTTCCCACCTAGTCCGGCATGACTCAAGTAGCTTCTTTTCAATTTTAACGATTGTTTTTTTTCCATTGATCATTTCAATGGGAAAAGTTTCCATCTCCTCGAGGTAAAAGACTCCATTTTGTACACCTTTGGTTCCAAATACCAGGTTTGATAACTTGCCCAAACCCCAACAGCTATTATTCATAGCCAAGCACCCCTCCTTGGGCATTGGATCCGAAATCAATGATGGAAACTCCTCCCCAATGACACCTTCAACATGAAAACCAAAAGTAAATCCAAAGTCGTTTTTACTCCCAAAGAAACTTCCAGAAAAAGTAGGAACATCGGCCTCTTTACCTTTACCAGAACCAGCAATGAATTGACTTGTGGTATGCTTCGAACCAACCACTAAGGGCGGAAAGTCCTCTCTCACTCGACTCCCAACAATATCTGCAGAAGTAGATCTCGGGCTAGGGCCGGAGCATGAACTATAACTCACAGTGCTAGCATTTTGCAAATCATTAAAAAGAAGAGGGAGGGTGTGTAAGAATATAGCCAAAGAGATTGTCCTTCATAGGCATCATAGAATAACCAGATGTTGAGTCACCGCCATAGCCAGAAACCACACCATAGGCAGCACCAAGGTCCACCTTTGTAGCTAGATCGCCAGATCCAGAACCATCTTGTCCATAACCACGTCCATAACCAGTGGCCTCCTTTGAGTCCTTGGCAGGCATCGCAACACAACCAGATCTAGCAGCACCGATGTCCACCTTCATAGGTAGATCAACAGTACGAGAAGCACATTCATGTCAATGTCCTTCGCAAGCATCACTACATAAACCGATCTAGCATCACTGCCATATCCAGAAACCAAACCACACAGTAGGCAGCATAAGAGTCCACCTTAGTGGCTAGATTTCCAGAACCAGGGACATCAAAGACATCACGGCCAGAACTAGAAACCCCATATCCATCGTGAAGAATAAGATCCATGATCAGCTCAACTTCGACTTCGGCCTTCCCGCAATCTTCAGATCCCGTGAGACGAGAACCATTAACATCCGTATAAGCAAGAACCTGATCACTGCCATTAAAACAACCAGGTCCATCGCCATTATTACCAAGGTTATCACTACCATTAAAAGAGATACGACGAACACCAGATCCAAAGCGCACAGATCTGGTCATAACCTCTAAAGCGCACAGATGGGTCATAACCTCTAAAGTACCACCGCCATAACAATAAGTAAAACTACCATCACAGAAACGGGTGAGAAGTTCCCAAGGATCAGGAGGTTTCCCCTGCATAGGGAGAGGAACACAAGAGAGGGTGAGGAAGCCATAGGATCAGCCATTACCATAGTAGCACGCAGCCATGGTTTCTCTCTGTAACGCAGTTTAAGGAGCAACGATCTTAGCTACATAGTAACGCCGTGGCTTCAAAGAAAGATAATATTTAGAGAGGGAAAAAGTTTATACGAGGTTGCAACCTTATAGGGGGAGTTACATATGTACCTAAAAAATCCATTGGAAAAGTCAGTTTTAATGTTGAAAAATCTTTTAATTGATCATCTCAACATTGAAATGTATTATTATAAAAAAAAGAAGATTTTAAGTCTAAAAAGTAATGCATTTTAAAACATATCATCTACACTGTCTATTTTTAATATTTTTATATATTTATAGATCTACTTTTAACCATTTTTTAAATTTAAAATTTTATAATTAAATATAAAAATAGATTTTGAAATAATCTTAAAAACATTTTACAACAAAATTATATACCATTATAAAATTTGAAAACGCACCTTACGTCGACAACTATGGATGCATCCGTATGCCACCTGCACACTATCTAAAATAAAGATAAAATTGCTCATCTTTCCACCGA
Organism: Amborella trichopoda; assembly: GCF_054954075.1. NCBI lineage: Eukaryota > Viridiplantae > Streptophyta > Magnoliopsida > Amborellales > Amborellaceae > Amborella > Amborella trichopoda. The sequence goes on from NC_142341.1 coordinate 35,997,257, forward strand.
CTATAGAGTGAGAGAGGAGAAAAATAAAAGATGAATCAAGAGTTCTTCCTCTTTTCTTTTGTACTCTTCCTCAGCTTTAAGGATCAAGCCCTTCATAAGGTAAGCTTTAAGTTATTGTTTATCGTACTCTAAATGTTCACTTTTATAACTAAAATTTGAATAAAGGCATTGCTAGGTTTTCTGTATATTAAGATTAACTATTATCCGTATTTTATTTTTTTTGGGTGTATGTTTGACTGCCAGCATATATTGAAAGAGACAATAGTTTTTCCCCTCTAAATTATCTGATCTTAGTCTCCAACCAAACCCGACTGAGTTTTTCACCTCAACTTTTACTTTTGGCTTCTCCTTTCTTGAGAGACCACATAAGTAATTCACCTCAACCCTTATTTTTGGCTTCTCCTTTCTTGAGAGACCACATCTTTAATTGCCTTTAAGTGATATTCTCCCCCACAATTACAGAATCGTCAGATCAAGTGGGAGAAAATCTCAGCCTCAGGATTCTTAATTGCCTTTAAGCAAGATTCTCCCACACAATTACATAGTCATCGATCAAGTGAGGGAAAATCTCAGCCTCATGATTGTCGATTGGAGGCTAGAAGCCTCAAAACCCAATATCATCCCCTGTTTCTTCACCATTTCAGTCTTCGGATTGAAGGTCAAATTAGACTAGAAGCTTGCAAATCCACTAATTTCATCAAATTCAAAGAGTAGGGACTTTTCTTTGTACCACCTCTATTGCAAACCCACTAATTCCTTCAAATTCAAAGTGTAGGGACTTCTCACTGTACCACCTTTGTTGCTGCCTTATGAGCACCATGTATCTTTTCCCTTGGCTTCAATGCCCCTTCAAAGACCCTACTTTGTCTCTCCAACCATGTTTTGAAACTCATTACTGCGCATCTGCCCTAATTGATATTCTCCCTGCCTTTCTTGATAAGATATTTACCTAACCAATACTCCTTTCTTAAGGCTTAATTAATACAAGAAACGTCCAGTGGGGGAATGTTTTTAGCACACACATGACCAAAATAGGCCATCTCAAAGCTTAGAATATCCGATAGGGGATTTAAACGGCCTTTAAAATGGGTCGTGCTAAAGCTTAAACTTATCCAAGACAACTATAATGTTGGTCTTGTAAAAGCTTGGCATCTGGGTCACTTTATTTTGCATCCGCCATTAAAGCTCAGAGCTCAAGCTTCAACAAAGATAGAAAAAGAACATATGAGCTTAAGAGTGAAACCCTAATGTTTATAGAGAGAGAGGTTGGGTTGCTTTCTCTTGCGATTCACCATGCTTTCTTTGGTGATCTACCATGAGAGAGACAGATTGAGATTGAGAGGGCTATCCACCATGAGAGAGAGATATTGAGATTGCGAGAGAGAAAGGGAAGGAGAGGTGGGTATTTTTGTTGAGAGGAGAGAAGAAGGGGAAGGTGAAGGGACAAAAGAGGGAGATGAGTGGAAGAAAGAGGGAGAGAGACAATAATTTTAAGAGTAGAAATCAAATCCCGTAAAATTCATTTACAAGTAGAATATTTGGAGATTCATATATTTCGAAGTTATCTTAATATTAAAAAAAAAAAGAAGTAAGTATTTATTTGAATATTAGAAGTTATGATTTGACCCTATCAAACAAAGTATGTAAACTTATATGACTAAATTACATAAGATTGGGAAAAGGGCTCCAGTCGTGGTGGTAGCACCCCATACATAAGTCATCGCATTGTGGTTTCTGTTCCGATTGACACCACCTTAATAACACCTTAAAAAATCGGACTCTTAAACTACTTGAAAAAAAGGGCAGGGACTTGTATTTCCCACTAAAAATATTCTATATTATCCTAAAATATTAAAATACGACGGTGCATCAAATGAACCCTAAATGAAACAAGAGTTCTTCCTCTTTTCTTTTCTACTCCTCCTCAACTATAAGGATCAGGCCGGTCCAAAGGTAAGCTTTTAAGTACTGCGTTATTTATTGTGCTCTAAATGTTCACTTTTATAACTATTGTGACAAATATGCTATTTGAATTTCTCTTATTTTATGTTAAAACCCTCAGCTTTTATTTTAAATATTATCCCTGTATTTGTTCTCTCTCAAGATATATACGTTACATATTTACTGGCCATTTTTTGTCCATGTTCGTATGACTCAGCATCTAACCTGACATATTGCCCAATATTAACTTTTTTCAAATAAATTTTTAATATAAAATTTTACAACAATTAAAGAAATATTTAAATTATTTTATTTGTATTTCAAATATGATTATTTATTAATATTTCTATCCATTATTTCTCCACGTTCCAATATTTGTAATTTTCTATCTATAAAATATTTTAATTTTTTTTTTTGAATATATTGTTTCAATAGAACTCTTGGTTTTAAAAAATTATAATCATGAAATTTATATTAATACAATGAAATTTCATTAATAATCCATATCCCTATATTTGTAAGAAATATTGAAGTATAAATATTGTACTTAGCAAAATCTTAATGATCTAAAAAAGCAACCATATTTTCATCCTCTTTAATCACTTTAAAAAATTTATAAATATTAATTAGGAAAAATTACATAAATATTTGTTTTAATTTTCATTATTACTGATATATCTGTTTTTTTGGACTTCATAATAATTTTTTTAAAAAAAAGATGAAACTATCTATTTTCGGTTTTTCAAAAACTGAAATCAAACCAATTTCGGTTTTTGAAAAACTTATTAACAAGACAATTTTAAATTTTCGGTTTTTCAACAATTGAAAATTTTTTCCTCTCTGCGCGATGGCCAAACGAGGTCTCAACCCGAACCTCTAATGGCTTCCCCTCTCTCTCACGCTCCATTCTTATACCTCTCTCTCCTCCATTAATGACACCAACCATCGAACTCGTGCCCTTCCTCAGCGACCATCAAACTTTTTATCGCAACGATCCTCTCTTAGCCTGGTTCAAATGCGAATTGGTAGCTGCAAAATTTTATTATAGACCTTCTATGCTCTCACCTTCGATTGGTTTCGATAGGCCCCTCCCAATATGACTCAGTTTTGGCTTGAATATGACTCAGTTTTGGCTTGTATACAACAGAAGAGAATAGTAAGCTTCGCTCGGGTGAAACTTACCAAAAAAATGCTCGGTGAAAAGGAGAGAGTTGTATACAGCGGAGAATGGCTTGGTGAAGGGGGAGAGAAAGTTGTATACAGAGGAGCATGGAAAGCTTCGTTGGGTGAAACTTACCCAAAAAAAATGCTCGGTGAAGGGGAGAGAGAGTTATAGGAGAATGGAAAGCTTCGTTGGGGTCAAATTTACCAAAAAAATAAAAATAAAAATAAAAAATAAAACGTTCGGTGAAGAGGGGAGAGAGAGTTGTATACATAGGAGAAGCTTCGCTGAGGTGAAACGTACCCAACGCTCGGTGAAAGGGAGAGAGAGCGTTAAAAAAAAACCATTTTTACATGTGTGATATAGGCAGAGAATACCCCTGAGGACCCACACGAGAGAAAAAAAATTTGGGTTCTTCAACTACCAAAATTTAAAAATTTTAGGTTTTTCAAAAACTGAAATTGGTTTGATTTCAGTTTTTGAAAAACCGAAAATAGGTAGTTTCGTTTTTTTTAAAAAATTGTTTTGAAGTCCAAAAAAACAGACATATCAGTAATAACAAAAAGTATTCGGTATTTTGATAATAACGAAAACTAAAACGGATATTTATTTAATTTTTTATTTTTTTATTTTGATGATTTAAAATTTTTGATGACTAACTTACTAAGAGAAATATTAAAATTATTTTATTTGCATTTCAAATATGATTCTTTAAATTCCTAACCATTATTTTCCCATGTTCCAATATTTGAGATTTTCTATTTACAAAAAATTTTAAAATTTTTTATTTCTAAATATATTGTTTTAATAGAAATCATGTTTTTAAAAAATTCATAATTTTGAAATTCATTATAATGTAATGAAATTTCATTGCTAATCGATTTCCCTATATAAGCAGTATACTTCAGCAGAATCTTAATGATCTAAAAAAGTAACCATGTTTTCTTCCTCTTTAATCACTTCAAAAATTTATAATTTTTAATCTAATTTTTAATCTAATTTTTATGCTTTAAAATATTTCATAACTAATTTATGAAACTTCTATAAATTATATTTGATTTGGATCTTTTAAACTTTAAAAATGAAACATTTGTATGTTTTCATGCTTCTTAAAATTGTTTAACATAAATGTCATTTTAATAAATAACTCATTCAACCAAGTGTGTCAATTCATCTTTATTTCCTCAGCTTGGGATTTGAGGATTTCAAATTTATGCTTCCTTTCAAAGATATTTAGAATTGTAACAACAATACAAATTGAGATAAATATTAAAGACTAAATTGTAACAATAATATAATTGTAATGAAAGGTGAATTTTTTGTTTGTGAATTGTTCGTCACTATTGTACCTCTCACGTATTCGTTCCTCTAATCTTTGTTATTTGTCCTCATATAATCATAGAGAAGTAGAAGCCTATAAAAAAATGCCCACAAGTGTGACGGGTAAAAAAAAAAAAAAATTACGTCAATTTGCTCATTCCTTTATTTTTCTCCCATAAAAAAAAAGGGAAAAGTTTATATAGAACCTAGGCTCTAAACAATCAAATTAGAGTGTACATCAAAAATTTCACTAGAATGGGTTGTTTTGATGCCTAAATTTCCTCAAATTGATCATCTCGACATCAAGATGCATGGACTTGAGACAAAAATAGATTTTAAGTTTTGAAAAGAGTGCATCTTGTAACGCATTTTTGGACCGTCAATTTCTAAGTTATTCAAGTTTTCATAGATATGCTTGATTTACACTTATTTTTAAGCTTTAAATTTTATAATTAAAGATGAATAATATTTTAAGCCTAGTCAGAAATTTCTAATATTGAAACCACATTTCTCAACACTATTTGAAGCTGGGCTCCAATTTGATTGTTTAGATCCTCGGCTCTATACAATTTGCACCCTAAAAAAAAAGAAACTTTTTCTTTTCCTTTCAAGTCTTCATGAAACCATTAGAGGACTATGTGATAGAAATATCAAAGTTTTACATAGAGAAAACTCCAGACTTTATTGATATAATTTCAAAGTCTTGGCAAGCCAGAGTAGGGGGCACACCTATGTTTCTTTTTGTTACAAAGCTGAAAAGATTGATGAGGGTTTTGCGTGCTTGGAACAAGGAAATGTTTGGTCATGCGAGTGACTGTATCTCAATAGTTTGGCAGAAGTTATCCGCTATACATGATGATTTGTAGAGTGATCCTTCCAATGAAAATTTGATGATAGAAGAAAAGGAACATACTACAAAATTACAGCAATTATTAGGCCATGAAGAGCGTATTTGGAAACAAAAGTAGAGGCAAAATTGGCTAAAGGATGGGGATTCTAATACAAGATTTTTCCATCTATCTACTATAATCAGGAAGATAAGTGATCCTATTATTTCTCTCAATGATCAGAATGGGGTTTCTTTGGTTTCTGAAGTAGATATTTATAATCACATTATAGGGTTCTTTGAAGGTCTTCTTGCCCAGGAAAGGGATGTTAATACTCATGTGGCTGAACAACTTTTACCACCTTCTCTGCTAAGCACTCCTCAGCAGGAGAAGTTGGTTGAGGATGTTACTATGGAGGAGATAAAGGATTGTATCTGGGGCATGAAATGTGAAAGTGCTCCGGGGCTTGATGGCTTCACGGTGGAATTCTATAAATTTGGGTGTGAAGTGCTTAGGAAGGATTTTTTTCTTGCTCTTAATGACTTCTTTAAGAAAGGTAAATTTCTTAAACAAATCAATTCTACCTTTATCGATCTCATTCCTAACGTAGCCACCCCTACTGTTATGAAGGATTTTTGCCCAATTGATTTATGCAATGTATTGTATTAAATTATTAGCAAAATCATTTCCAATCGTTTACGGGTAGTACTCAAAGATTTGATTGATCGTAGACAAGCTGCTTTTCTGAGAGGTAGATTGATTACAGATAACATTCTTATGGCAAATGAACTCACATCTATATGCAACAGATATTCCAAAAGGCCCAAAATGTGTTTGCAGCTAGATTTGAGTAGTGCTTATGATAGAGTATCTTGGTCCTTTGTTATTGCACCTATGAATGCTTTGGAATTTCCAGATATTTTTATATCTTGGGTTCGTCTATGCATATCTTCTCCTTCTTTCTCTGTGTTACACAATGGATCTCCTAAAGGTGATTTTAGGAGAAAATGAGGTCTTAGACATGGGGACCCTTTATCTCCGTATCTTTTCTTATTGGTAATGGAATTTTTTAGTAGGCAATTGGATTATATTACTGAGCAGGGTATGGTTCCTCAGGCTTTTCCTTCAATGATACTTCTATTGCTACTATTGTGCTATTAAATTAGTTCTCTCCATGTTTGGGGCAATTACAAGTCAGAAATTTAATATTGCAAAAACCAAAGCCTTCTTTTTTGGCGTTTCATCGCATAATAAATTATTGATTCTAAAGGAGCTTGGCTTTGGTGAAAGATCTCTCCCAGTGCCCTATCTAGGATTGCCTCTATTTCACGGCCATTTGAAATATAATCAATGTCATAGATTGGTTGGCAAATTTTTAGAAGGATAAGCTCTTGGCAGGCTTTAACTTTATCTTATACAGAACTTCTTCAGTTGTTGAAATCAATTCTTTGTGCCTCATCTATTTTTTGGATTCTTTCATTTATCCTACCAAAACGAACATGTCGTATGATTGAATGGCTGCAGAGAAATTTTCTATGGGCAGACATAGTGGAGAAAAAAGGAGTGCATCTTGTTAAATGGAAAACAGTCTATTTACCTCAGGCTGAAGGGGGACTAGGAGTTCATGCATTAATAGATTTCAATATTATAGGGATGATGAAATTCGGCTGAAGAATTTTGGCGGATCCTTCATCTCTATTTGGTCGATTCTTTAAGCATCGTTATTTCATGAATTCTTCCATACGGGAAACCAAATATAAAAGTTATTCATCTTATGCTTGGAAGCATATTTGGCTTGGATTATCTCATTTGAAATATAATGTTCGATAGGTTATTGGAGATGGTCGGTTTGTGGATTTTTGGGCAGATCCATGGTTATCAGAAAGGTCAATATGGGACTCTTATGGTACGACTGTTCATCAAGACCTTGAGTTTGCTATGCCAAAGGTCTCTGATTATATTGGAGGCCATCTTCAGTCTTCGGTCCTATCCACCTCTAGTTTTTTAATAGCCGCATAGGGATTTTCTAGTATAGATTCATTCTGCGAGTGGATTATTTTCAACTAAAGAAGCTTGGGAATTTATTCGAAACAAGGGCACCTCTCAGCTGATTTTCAGAACCTTGTAGTCATCAAAATTTCATCCCCGAGCAAAATGGTTCTCTTGGTTAGCACGTCACTATCGGTTACCCACTTTTTCTCTCCTGCAGCAGTGGGGGATAGCCAGTCTCTTCCTTTATGTCCGTTTTGTAAAAACAGTGATGATAGTCTTTGTCTTCTACTGTTCCTTTGTGATTTCTCAAAGGCTGTATGGAGATCTCTTGCATGGCGTTGTGGTAAACCGTTTATTTTGGGCTCTTCTATTCCTAATATGTTGAGAAGTTAGTTGTCTTTTAGATTCAAATCCAATGGTTTGTTCAATATTTGAACTTCTTATTCTTCATAACTATTTGGTTTTTATGGGCGGAGCACAATCAAATAGTTTTCCAATCAAGATTAGTCATGAGGGAACAATTGTTTCGACAAATCATTTCTCATGTTTAGGAGTTAATTGATGTTAAAGCATGGGCATTTCATGTCTCAAAAAAAGCAATCATTGATAATATGCAGTTCAAATGGCAACAACAGATGGATCAGTTGGTTATCCTGGTGGCGTGGTCATTTCCTAGCCCAAATCATTTCAAGTTAAACATTGATAGAGCCTCCTTGCATAACCGAGGTCGAGCAGGTGGGGGCGTGTAATTAGATATTGTGATGGTGCTTTTATTGCAGCATTCTCAAAACCCTTTGGAATCGCTTCTAATAATTATGCAAAATTCTTTGCTCTGGAAGAAGGTATGGTGTTAGCCCTTCAGCTAGAGTGTTTTCCTCTCCAAATTGAAAGTGACTCGCTTTTACTCGTCAATGTTATTCATGAACACTATCGATCTCCTTGAAAGTTATATACGTTTGCTGCAAATTGTAAACAAAGTCTTTCTAATCGTGGGTAGTCCATCTTCCACATATTTTGTGAGGCCAACATAGTGGCTGACATTCTAGCAAAGAGGGCCACATCTCTTTTACAAGCCAGTGTCTGGCGTCCACATTCGCCGAACTTCATTTCCCTTGCTTTACTTCATGATTTGTTACAGGTGTCATGCTCTAAGGTTGTAAAGAAATGAGCTGTAAACATCTTCATTTTAAAATATTAATAAAAAACAAGTAGGGGACCTTCTCCCCCACTGACTTACCCTAAAAACAAAACCACAGAAAGGCAAGTCCCCAGTAACTATACCTCAATCAAACCATGACCAGCGTATCCTCTATGCTTCCCCTACAACATAGAAGTTCTATCCTTCCCCTACCATCCAGCCGTTCAATTTTGATCAAGAGAGCCACTCACCTTTTAATCTTAGATCCGACGTCTCAAAGTATTTTATTTTTAGTTTGTTTATACAAATTATATGAATATGAAATTTGGTACATATCATCTTCTTATAAAAAATATTAAAAATAATTTTTTGGTAAAATATAATGACCAAAATACCCCTTGAATATTTCAAGGGTATTTTGGTCCTTTTATTTAATTGAAAATATGTTTTTATATTTTTTTGCAAGTGCGAGTTTAATAGAGGAATGGATGTCCAAAATTTAGTGACAAAATAGTTTATAGAAAAAACATTAAAAATAAAATAGTATAGAGACGTGACATTGTGATTAAGACAATCTTAGCCCTCCATTCAGAATGGACGGTTGGATAAGGGGGAGGATAGAACTTCTATGCTGTAAGGGAAGCATAGAAAGTTTGCCCTATATTTATTATGTATTTTTATAGCAATTTATGGTACTATGATTAGAATTTGTTTTTAGGCACTTCAATGGTGTTATTAATTATATATTATTTTAGATCTTTTAAAATCTATCAGATATTTTTATGATCGCTTAAGACAGAATTAAGGGGTGGACACATGGTAAAAGAATAAAAAGAAACTCTATTATGAGAGAAGAGAGAGGTTATCTATCCTAGACATTGTAGGAAATTAGGTCAAACTGTACAATTTATTTCCTATATTGCATGAGGAAGATAGAGATTTTTTTATATATTTATTTCCTATATTGTGGAAGGGAGATGGAGGTAGAGTTACTTGGGAGGGGAGAGAAGGACTTTCTTTTTTAAAACCCCTAAAATCTTTAGTACCTTCTAAATAGGATAGGTGGAGATTCTTAAAAATAATGCTTAAGAGATTGGGAGAGATAGGTAAGGGTGTTTGAGAGAGAGTTACATGTTAGAGATTATTAAGCGACAGTTAAGGGGTGGATACATGGCAAAAGAATAAGAAAGGGCCCTATCATGAGAGAGGAGAGAAGTTACCTATCCTAAATATTGTAGGAGTTTAGGCCAAACTGTACACTTTATTTCCTATATTGTGCGAGGGAGATAGAGTTACAAGGGAGGAGGGAGAATGACTTTCTTCTCTAAAACCCCTAAAATCTTTGGTGCTTTTTTAATAAGATAGGAGGAGATTCTTAAAAATAAAGCCTTAAGAGATAGGAAGAGATATGTAAGGGCGTATTTTAAATTATATTACATAGACCCATTTATATATATTACAGGAATGTTGAGTCATTTTTGTATATTTAAATTTAAATATTTGATAATTTATTCATGCAATTAAAACATTCATTTTTTATTTTCTAGGTTCATGATAAGTTTTGGCAAAGTTTTACATTGGCTAGCTACTTGACACAACCTAGCTCCTCAACACGGGCATGAAACAACTTATGGGAAACTTTAAGATTTATGTAGCCAACCTCAATTACTTGGGAAATGGCTATGACAATGATAAGTTTTTATCAATGCTCTCAATGATTACCCTTGGCAACTCTTGCAGTTTTGATTATATCTAATACGGTTTTCTAATGAATAATTATTTTTCAAAGAATTTGCATGCATATCTAATAAGATTTTAAATGTGGAGAGAGAAAAACCAAGTTGGAAGACAAAGGGTGAGAGACCGTATAAAAAGAGAGAGAGAAAGGCTAGGGTAACTAAAATAGAGAGAGAGAGGCTATATTGAAAACTTGAAGAGAGAGAAAGAGAGGCCATAAAAAGAAGAGCTTGCATGTATATTTATTGTAGGATCATCTCCAAAAAGTTTGAATGCATATCTAATATGGTTTTAAATATGGATAGAGAGAGTTAGGCCACAAAACTTTGCATGTATATCAAATGTAGTTTTAAATATGGAGAGAGAGTGAGAGGACATAAAAAGAGGTGTTTATATACACATCTCATAAAAAAATAAAGAAAATAGATAACAACTTGTTAAAAAAAAGGACCCTTGTCAACAAAATAAGCAAGGTTGGGTAATGGGATATGTTTTCTCTCTAATGTTTTTATCTCTATTGATAATTTCTTATCATATATTTATTAAAAAGGAAATAAACTTACTAATTTCTTTCCCTAACCTGATTTTGCGGTTCATATATTAGGGTATCAAATATCACGTGGACTTTTTACTTGCAGAAAAAGTTTGGAAGCCATGAAGAGATAGATATTAGGCAATATGGAGTAGATGGATTTATTTCCTTAGAAAGATATTCTTTTAAAAAAAGATGTACAATATCACCCATTTAGATCCTCTCCTTAATTCTCTCTCCATCTATCTCATCTCCATATCTATTTTCTAACTCTATCTTCATCATCTAAATTTTAAAAACAAATTAGTCTATCCCAAAAATTGTGTGATTGGGTATAGAAGTTCTCTCTCTCTCTCTCAAATATGGTTTCTAAAAAAATCTCATGTTCATCAAAAATTAAGAAAAGATATGTAAGATACAAAATACAATTTATGTCATATGTAATTTTTAAAAAATGGAACACATCTAAAGCTCCTAAAAATCTAATCGAAAGCTCTTAGAATTTGGGATTTATCTTGCTTTTTATTAACTTAGATAATGATCAATTTTATAGATTACTACCAAATATGATATCATCTCTCTACAATGTCGAGATACAAAATATGGTATACACTACCTCTTTCTAAGGAAACATAAGGAAACAATTCATACGCCCTCTCTCTATATCTCTCTCTCTCAATATAATGGGAGAGGTCTCCCACGCCTCTCTCAACCACGCCTCTTTACACATCTCAATTTATATTCTACTATACATCATGTAATTTCTACCCATCTACTATGTTACATCCAAGAAAGGTCTTCCATGTTGATATGTCAAGTCTTTCTTGTTGATAGGCCTCCAAGAAAGGTCTTCCTTGTTGATAGGCCAAGTCTTCCTTGTTGATAGGCCTCTTCCATGTTGATAGGCCTTTTTGTTTATTTTGCTATTGTCTGTTTACCTATTCTCTTGGAATGTAACCGTAGCATTTCCAACCTATTTTGGAGGCTTGAGAATAATAAAATGCGTGTGGATTATTATCTTACACTTCTGTGTAAATCTTGGAGGTACAGGTTCCCTCAAGTGCGTTCTTATTCCCCTTGGCCAAGCATTTAGACCCAAGTCAGAGCCTGACAATGAAGCAACGAGTGGAGCAAATAGAGAAGACAATAGAGTCACTCTCAACCGGCCAAAAGGATGCTTTGAACCAAATAACTGAGATGCTTAACAAGCTTAGTGCTCGTGTGGATCTAGTAGCAAATCAATCTGTTGAGGTTGCTGAAAATTCTGCAACCCACAAGCATGGACGTCTAGGCAGCTTCCAGCATGTTGGCTCCACAAGCTCCTATGCACCTAGACCCATGAAGTTAGATTTTCCCCTCTTTGATGGTGGAAAAGACCAAACCAGCTGGTTGTGTAGGACCGAACTGTTCTTCTAACTTCATGAGACAGCAGCGGCTAATCATGTCCCCTTGACATCCTTCCATCTTGAGGGCGATGCACAATTGTAGTATCAATTTGCTGAAACAAGAGATGATTTCCATCTCTTGGGATGAATTCAAGGACGGGCTTCTCTCCAGGTACGGTCCAAATCTGTTCTATGATTTTTTCGGAGAACTCACAGAGCTGCAGCAAATAGGGACTGTGCAAGACTACCAAACCAGTTTTGAAAAGTTGCTTGCCAAGGCCGGACCTCTACCTCAAACACGGCAGGTGAGTTGTTTCATTAGTGGTTTACAGGATACAATTCGCACTGATGTCCAAGCCAACAAGCCCACTACTCTGTCATCAGCTATTGGGTTGGCACGTCTATACAAATCAAGAGACCTCTCACACCGAAAGGCAACTCCACCTGTCCCAAAGGCTGGCTATCAACCTCGCAATACAACTACCACGAGCTCATCCACGATCCCAGTGAAGAGGATGACGCTTGAGGAGTTGAATGAGCAAAGACGAAAGGGGCTATGTTTTAGATGCAATGAAATGTTTGGGCCGGGGCATCGCTGCAAGAAGTTGTTCCTAATTCAGGCAACCCTAGAGGAGCGATGAAGATGTGGAAATGGAAGTAGAAGATAATACTGGAGGGCAAGATGATGACGTACCGGAGATATCTTTGTATGCAATTGCTGGAACACGCGCACCAGAAACAATGCGAGTTAATGGAAATCTGCATCTCGAGGCAGTCACTGCACTCATTGATTCTGGAAGCACTCACAAAGTTGTGAGTGGAACATTGGCAAAAAGGGTGGGATTAAAACCTATCTCAAGTGGCAGACTGGAAGTGATAGTGGCTTCAAGGGAGAGACTGACTAGCCCAGGTTAATGTTCTCAAATTCAATTAAATTTACAAGGAGTTACTATATTTGTAGATTTTTATTTATTACGACTGAAGGGCTATGATGTTGTTGTAGGGACTCAGTGGTTGAGAACACTGGGACCCATTGTGTGGGATTTTTCCAAACTATGGATGGAGTTTAGTGTGGGTGAAAAGAAAGTGATACTACATGGCTTATCAATTCCAGAAACTAAGGTTGTTAGCGACCTACAATTGCAACATGCAGCTAGGAAGAAAAAAGTAGGAATCTTGCTAGAATTGTTTTCAATAAGGGTTCCCCAAGCACAACCAGCTTGTCCTCTTATACCCACACAAGGGCAGCAGCTTCTTAATGAGTATAAGGAGGTGTTGGCTGAGCCCAAGGGCCTTTCTCCCAAGCGTACACAAGACCACAAGATCCCACTACAACATGGACCAGGACTTGTTTCTGTCAAGCCATATTGGTATCCTTAATTTCAGAAAACATAAATAGAGAAATCAGTGGCTGAGATGCTCTCTTATGGTGTGATTCGACTAAGTAACAGTATTTACTCTTCCCCTGTTATCTTGGTGAAGAAACATGACGGATCTTCGCGAATGTGTATTGATTACAGAGCCTTCAATCGAATCACAATAAAAAACAAGTTCTCCATCCCTGTGATCGATGAACTTTTAGATGAATTGAATGGTGCACAGTTCTTTTCAAAGATAGATCGTTGTTCCAGTTATCATCAAATATGGGTGAAGTGACATGGAAAAGACTGTTTTTCAAACTCACCAAGTCCACTACGAGTTCTTGGTAATGCCCTCAGCATCACCAACGCAACTTCATCTTTTCAAGCTCTTATGAAAGAAGTGTTCAAGATTTATTTGAGAAAATTCGTTTTAGTTTTCTTTGATGACATCTTAATCTACAACAAATCATGGGCTAAACATATGAAACATTTAGAGAGTGTATTTTCAGTTTTGAAGACTAACCAGTTATACGTAAAGCTAGAAAAATGTCAGTTTGGTCAAAGGGAAGTTAAGTACCTAGGCCGTATAATTTAAAGGGCAGGTGTGGCTGTAGATCCAGAAAAAATTCAAGCAATGTTGAGCTGGCCTAAACCTCAATCATCTAAATCTCTACGAGGGTTTTTGGGATTATCTAGCTATTATCATAAATTTATTCAAAATTATGGTAAGATAGCTGGTCCTCTCACAAGATGTTGAAAAAAGACTCCTTCCAATGGAGTCCATCAGTTGATGAGGCATTTGAAAGACTCAAGGAAGCTATGACATGTGTGCCGGACTTGGCCCTACCTGATTTTATCAAGAAATTCATTATAGAGTGCGATGCCTCCAGATCAGGAATTGGTGTTGTTTTGATGCAAGAAAGACCTATTGCTTTTTATAGTCATGCTCTCTAAAGGAAGCATCTGTTAATGTCTGCCTATGGAAAGGAGATCTTAGCTCGTCTTGCCAGTTCGAAAATGGCAGCCTTATTTGCTAGGCACTCAATTCATTGTACACACAGACCACCAAAGCCTTAAGCATCTGTGGGCTAAAACAATTACAACAGTTGCTTAGCAAAGGTGGCTTTACAAACTGATAGGATTTGATTTTGTTGTTCAGTACAAAAGAGGACAGGAAAATACAGTTGCTGACGCCCTCTCTCTCAAGGAGAAACGAAAGGAAGATAATTTAGGAGAGTTTGGTGCTATCTCTCAGCCACTACCTACTGGGTTGATGCATTGAAGGAAGAAATATAAAACAATTCATCTCTCCAGCAGCTGGTACAGTTGGTTAAGGAAGGAAAAGACATGGGCCCATGGAGATTTCGAGGTAGTATCTTCTTTTTCAAAGATAAGATTTATCTAGCAGAAAACTCACTTTTCATTACAGATATAATTAAGCAATTCCACGGTAGCACGCATGAAGGTTTCCATAAAACTCTCCACCAAATCTGATCTAACTTCTACTGGAAAGGAATGAGAAAGAGAACTAAGGAATTTATTAAGAACTGTGATACTTGCCAACGACACAAATAAGCAGCTCGCACCAGCAGGCCTTCTACAACTGCTCCCTATACTGAGCCAAATATGGGAGAATATAGCCATGGACTTCATCGATAGGTTGCCACTTTCCAAAGGTAAATCCACTATTTTCGTCGTTGTAGACCGGCTCTCAAAATATGCACATGTCATTACGATTTCTCATCCATACACTGCTGTTGGGGTCGCTCAAGTCTTCTTCAATCACATTTTTCGATTGCATAGAATGCCTTGTTCTATTGTATGTGACAGGGACCCAACTTTCACAATCGTATTTTGGAAAGAGCTATTTCAGTTAAATGGCACATCCTTCAACTTCAGCTCTGCTTACCAACCCCAAACAAATGGTCAAAGTGAGGTCGTAAATCTCACATTGGAAATGTATCTCAAATGTTCCAGGAGCTCTCAACTTAAGAATTGGGCTAAGTGGTTAACATGGGCAGAATTTTGCTATAACACAAGTTGCCATACGGCAATTGGTCGAACACCCTTCAAAGTGGTCTATGGGCGGTCCCCTCCCTCTCTCTTAGCTTATATCCCGGGAACAACAAGGGTGCGGCCGTAGAGAAAGAGCTGATGGAAAGAGACACAGCTATCAAAGAAATCTGTGTGAAAATTAGGGAACCCCAAGCAAGAATGAAAACATTTTATGACTCCAAGCATAGAGAAAGGGAACTTTCAGTTCGAGATATGGTGTATTTGAAGCTGCAGCCGTATAGGCAGCTCTCTGTGTCCAAGAGGAAGAACTTTAAATTATCAGCAAGGTATTATAGCCCCTTCAATGTTCTTCAATGTTCTACAATGCATAGGGGCATTGGCTTATAAATTAGAATTGCCGATTGGTTCACGCATTCATCCAATATTCCTTGTCTCACTCCTCAAGAAAAAGATAGTAGATAATATCAGTATTCAACCATAGCTACCTATGGTAAGTGTTGATAAGATTGTTCCAACAGCACAAGTTGTTCTTGATCGAACGGGTTTGGAGGAAGAAGCATGAAGTTCTGATCCATTGGCAAGGGTCGTCCCTAGCGGATGCAACTTGGGAAGATAGGGAGATTATCAAAGAACAATTTCCAAATATGAGGACAAGGGTGAAATTTAAGGGGGAGGGGGATTTTTACAGCCAAGAAACGTCTTCCGTGTTGATAGGTCAAGTCTTCCTTGTTGTTAGCCTCCAAGAAATGTCTTCCTTGTTGATGGGCAAGTCTTCCTTGTTGATAGACCTCTTCCTAGGCCTTTTGTTTTTTTGGTTATTATCTGTTTACCTATTCTCTTGGAATGTAACCATAGCATTTCCTAATTTGTTCGAGTGTGTGTTCTCTTGAAATGTAATCGTTGTACTACAGCCTATTTAAGAGGCTTGAGAATAATAAAATAGGTGTGGATTATTATCTTACACTTTTGTGTAAATCTTGGAGGTACAGATTCTCTCGAAGTAACCTACTACGTTCTTATTCCTCTTGGGCTAGCATTTAAACCCAAGATAGGGAAGGAAAAGCAAATGGAATACAGCTTGGTTGTACCATACTACAAGATACTTAGTTAGACTTTAATTGATTATATCTCTCTATAATTTAGACTTTAATTGATTATAGTTAGACTTTAATTGATTATATCTTGTACTATACTACAAGATTCTATCATTTAGTTAGAAAAAAAAAAGGATTTTAATAAAAAGTATATATTATAACACTAATCTTGATCGTTCATTTTCGGCAGGATCTGTATCAATTCTTGAGTTACGAATTTCAAAATTGGTGATGGAAAGAGATTTTAGATCCATTATAGGGATTTCCCATGCCCAAAGTGTTTTTAGGATGAGGTTTTGAGGTACGCCTTAAATGTTTTGTGAGGCATAGGCCTTGTATAAACCGCATCCTTTCATAAGGGAACGATTATAATAAGGCTTATGTTTTATGAGAAAAGTAAAGCCACATCTAAAATTTCATCGAAATTTATATTTTTGGTATTAGAAAACCTTCAAATCAATCATCTAGACCTAAACTATCATGGATGTGAAAAAAGAAAAAATTGGATTTAAACCTTAAAAATAGTTTAGGTCTAGATAATTGATTTGAAGGTTTTCTAATATATTTTTCACATCCATGATAGCTTAAGCACAACGACCCATTATCCGTCCCTTCTCCTTCGTTTAGTTTCCACAGTAATCAACATTAGAAAGAAACAAGAAAAATGAGAAAAGAAAAAAAAGGAAACAAAAGCAGTTAGTTGGGTCTAGAAATGTCTACTTTAATCTCTATTTTTTGAAAGTTAGTTCGGTCCGGAATTGCTTACTTAAAATGGTTTGACCTTAGCCTTGATTTTTTTTTTCTATAGTTTCTTTTTATAATCGGTAATCCGTTCAAAGGAAGAGGTTTTGAATTTCCATGCTCTGCAGGATCACAATGTACATTTAATCCCTTGGTGAAAAAATCTTACTTATGGAGTACTTTTGGATCTAAAATATTTCCTTTTTTAATAATAAAAAATGATCTAAAATATTGTCTTCTACTTTACAGTCTATCAATATTTATACAAATAAAAAATAAAGAAAAAAATATTTTGAGTTTCTAAGTACATAGTGAATTTTTTTATTTTTTATGAGGTTGCCTTGTTTTTTTAATCATGTTTATTATAATATTGTAATTAATAATTATACTAATTATATTGATAATCAAATTTTATATTTTATTTATTAATTTATTTACATTATAAATTATACAATGTATTATTTTTTGTTATAGTTGTAAACTATATTTTTAAATTAGATGACATTATAAGATAAATTTCAAATATATTCTAATTTGTATAGTAAAATGATGATAAAACAATAAAACACAAACCAATAATTACAATTTCAATGTAGAAAATTGTATTTAGTTAGGTTTTAATAAGTGATAAGAATCTTCATACAAGAAAGAACATCTCAATATTCGCATATTGATGCAAAAAAATAAAAGTTATTAATATAATACCCTCATTTCTTATTAGATTCCTAAAAAATAATATTTACAATATTTTTTAATATTTTTTTCTTCTTTTTTAATGCTGAATTCGATTGATTCATCCGAATCCCGCTTTAAAACACTAATTCACTTATCCGAATAAGTTTTTAGGGTGCCCAATCTGAAGCATCGATCCGTTTTTAAACCACTTATGCTGAATATGTTTTTTAGTCAAATCCCGTGGTTACTCACTTTCCACCTTGAACGAGGCCTTCTGCAGCTGTCTCTAAGGGGGAGGACACCTTTTGGCTTCCTTCGGGTGCGAGGCCGAGATACTCCAGACATTTGACCTGCACCGAAAGAAATTTCTTATGTGTTAATTACACAGTACATGTGGATCTTCAACAGGCAATTGCTACTACACCAAAAAGTTATTTTACCATGCATCATTCTAATATATCCCATGCTACACTATAATGAGAGAAAATAAAAAGAAGAAATAATAAAATTAAATAATATAAAGAATTCAAAATAAATAATAATATAACAAATTTAGTTATTTTGAAATAAGTGTTGATTCTATCCCTCTTCTCTAAAGTTTGGAATGTATCCGACAATTTCTATAAAATTAGGATCCCTTCTTATTTCAACGACACATGTCCCCCTAACTCTGGCTTAATCTCTTCCTTTAAAGGTGGGAATGTCTCCTACAACCCATATAGAATTAGGGTCATATATACATATATATATATATGAAAAGATAGGATTAGCCCATTAGCTCATATGAACATATGAGTCCAACAACATTTCAGATAGATTCTCGGCCGATCTAACGATCACGGATGTCTGATAGTATTTGAATTTTAGTTTTTGTTTTACAAATCCAAATCACTTGAAATTTTAGACGTGTGTTCACAAAAAATAAGTGAATCTTCAAAAAAATATCAAAAAAAAAATTTACATGAAATAATTGATCAAAATACCCCTAAAAATATTTGAGGGTATTTTGATCATTATTTTCTATGCAAATAATTTTTTTTTTTTTTATTTGGTGCGACTTGATGAGAAGAACACACACCTAAAATTTCAAGTGATTTGGATTTATAGAAAAATAAATAAAATTCAAGTACTGCCAGACATCCGTGATTGTCAGATCGACCCAGATTCAATCTGGGCCGTTGGGCTCATATGTTCATATGAGCTAGTGGGCTAATCCCATCTTTTCCCATATATTGACCAAAATACTCCCGAAAAGTTTCAGGGGTACTTTGGTCGTTTTTTTGCGAATAATTTTTTTTATATTTTTGTTAGGTGTGCCTTGATGAGAAGAGCACACGCCTAAAATTTCAAGTGATTTGGATGTGTAGAAAAAAAAATTAAAATTAAAATTAAAATACGAAATGATATCATGACCGTTAGATCGGCTCAAATTCAATCTGACCCGTTGGACTCATATGTTCATATGAGCTAGTGGGCTAATCCCATTTCATAGAGATATATATATATATATATATATATATATATATATATATATATATATATATATATATATATATATATATATATATATATATATATATATATATATATAAAGATACTACAAAACGCATATAAATGAAAATGAGCAGTGATTTTGCCTACCCCTATCACCATCCAAACTTCATCACATAGTCACAATTGTCCGATAGTGTTTCAATTTTCATTTTGTTTTCCTAATCAAAATGATCTGAAATTTGGATCATGTGCACATCTTAGTGAGGTGCATCTAATAAAAATATGAAAAAAATAATTCTCAAAATATTAATTAACCTAAATTCCCCCGTAAATTTTTTAGGGTATTTTGATCAATTTATATTTTATGAATTATTTTTTCCATATTTTTTCATTAAGTGTGTCTCACTAAGATGTACGCACGTTCCAAATTTCAAGTAATTTGGATTTGTAGAAAATAAAATTAAAAATAAAACTCTACGGATGGAAAACTCTTCCCAACGCCTATAAGCGAAAATAAACAGTGATTTCGCCTACCCTCATCACCATCCAAAGTTCATCGCACGGTCACGATTGTCCAGTAGTGTTTCATTTTTCATTTTTTTTTTTTACAAATTAGAATGATTTGAAATTTGGAGCATGTGTTCATCAAAAATAGGTGAATCTACAAAAAATATAAAACAAATATTTTACATGAAATAAATTGATCAAAATACCCAAGAAAAATGTTAAGGGTATTTTGGTCAAAAACTTTTGTGAATTATTTTTTTATATTTTTATTAGGTGCGCCTCACTAAGATGTACATACGCTCCAAATTTTAGATTATTTCGAATTGTAGAAAAAAAATGAAAAATAAAACACTACCAAACAATCGTGACCGTGTAATGAACGTTAGACGATAATGAAGATAGACGAAATCACTGTTTATTTTCGCCTATAGGGGTTGGGAAGATTTTTTCTATGGACTTTTCCTATAAAAAAAGTCTTCTGAACGCCTATAGGCGAAAATGATACATAATAGTGCATTTAATAGGAGTTGCTAATTCATATTTGCGGACTAAGGTCGCTTCTTCCGAGACATATTTTGATACCCAAAATAAAAACCTGCAACTACCGTTAGAAGAACATTGAAGTGATCACAATAATCCCGCTGGTGAAAGTTGAGACTAGCAGTGCCAACTTGCGCCTTCTATTTGGTGCGGAAGATTATACCTGAAAAAATTGCGACCAACATGTTTTTCGAAACCTTGATACTATCTATTGATCACAGTATATTCATTGCAAATGTTTAAACCAGTGTTTAAAAAAACGCCGAGTCGAACCGGACTTACCCGGTTCGACTTGGGAATCGCCATGGACGAATCGAATCGGCAAAAAAAACAGGAATCGTCCGGTTCTAGAGAGAACCGGACGATTCTGCACAGTGACTCGCCGATTCACTTTACGGAATCGGCGAGTCCCGTGCGAAATATTTTTTTTTTTTTTTTTTTTTTTTTTTTTTTTTTTTTTTGTAATTCATGATAGATTTTTTTTGTAATACTTGATCGATTTTTTTGTAATCCATAATCGAATTGTTTTTTTTTTTTTTTTTGTAATCCATGATCGAATTTTTTGTTTTTTTTTTTTTTTTTTGTAACCCATGATAGAATTTTTTGTAATCCATGATCGAATTTTTTGTAATCCATGATCGAAATGTTTTTTTTTTCTTGTAATCCATGATCGAATTTTTTGTTTTTTGTTTTTTTTTTGTAACCCATAATAGAATTTTTTGTAATCCATGATCGAATGTTTTGCAATCCATGATCAAAATGTTTGTTTTTTTTTTGTAATCCATGATCGAAATGTTTGTTTTTTTTTTTGTAATCCATGATCGAATTTTTTGTTTTTTGTTTTTTTGTAACCCATGATAGAGTTTTTTGTAATCCATGATTGAATTTTTTGTAATCCATGATCGAATTGTTTTTTTCTTTTTTTGTAATCCACGATCGAATTTTTTGTTTTTTTTTGTAATCCATGATCGAATTTTATGTAATCCATGATCGAATTTTATGTAATCCATGATCGAATTTTTTGTAATCCATGATTGAATTTTTTGAAGATTTGTGATTTTTTTTTTTTAATCCATGATCGAATTTTTTTTTGTCATCCGTGATAGAAATTTTTGAAAATTTGTGATTTTTTTTTTTAAATCCATGATCGATTTTTTTGAAAATTTGTTTTTTGTTTTTTTAATCCATATTATTCAAAGAGAAAATGAGAGAGATGATGATTCTAAGGCCACCCTATCCCAACCATATTATTCACATATCGAGTCCCAACAGCAACAGTGTAGGGATGAGCACGACAGTGCAGGTGAGCATGAAGGATGAACAATCTTCGGGGATTTTAGATTGGGAACACAACAAAACACTAACACTCAGGGATTTGGGAATAGTCAGACGCCTGCTAATATCGATGATTCGTTTTTAGATCGAATCAATGAATTGTTAAACGAATTCAATCAATGGCACCAACGTGACCAAGAAGAACAATAACGTCGTCTATCATTTTATTTTTAGATCATATGTTACTAATTTTATGCTTTATTGTAGTCTATGTATGTTGATATACTTATTCCATGATAATTTTATGTTTATCCTTTTGTGTGATGTAAATTAAATGCTGAATGGCGGTTCATACAGGGAAAGAACATATCAATATTCGCATATTCATTCAAAAACATGAAAATTCTTAATGGAGTACCTTCATTTCTTATTGAATTCATAAAAAACAATATTTATAATGAATTTTAATAATTTTTTTGGATTTTTTTTAAGCTTTATTCTGATCGATTCATCAGATTCCTGATCCGGATCGCCGATTTGCCGATCCGGATCGATTTTTTAGAAGCCCGATCCGGGTCACAGATCTGTTTTTTAAACCATTGGTTTAAACATGAAAGTCTCGTATCTCAACGAACAACGCAAGAATAAATAAAATTAAGATTTAAGAAACAGAAAGTGAGAGAGAGAGAGAGAGACCTTCATGCACATATCTATCTCTATTGCTCCTTATTTCAGCAACAAACCCAACCTTGTTGAAAGAGTAATTCATATTTGATATATAAATAAAATAATTTAAATATACCTTTAATTGTTGTAAAATTTCATATTAAAAATTTATTTGAAAATATTTGATATTGGTCAATATGTTAGGTTAGGATGCTTAGCTGCTGAGTCATACGAAATGGACAAAAAATGCCCAGTAAATATGTAATGTATATATCTTGAGAGTTAACAAACACAGGGATAATATATAAAATATTGAAAGTTGATATTTTCTTAAATTTATCAACTATGAGAATGTACTACTGTGATTGAACATAGCTTCAATCGCGCAACCTCTTAGAGACAATTAAATAAATCAATGCCTCAAAAGCTAATACTCACAGATAAAAGGGAAAAAAACCACTCAATGAAAGAATAGAAAAAACAGCGAAGACAAAAATGATTGAAATAAAAGCTGAGGGTTTTACCGTGGAATAAGAGAAATTCAAATAGCATATTTGTCAGAATAGTTATAAAAGTGAACATTTAGAGTACGATAAATAACATTGTGCTTAAAGCTTACCTTATGACAGGCCTGATCCGATCCTTACAGCTGAGGAAGAGTAGAAAAGAAAAGACTATTCTTAGACTGTGATTCTATTACAACATAAACAAGGTGTTTTCTTCAATGGATTGATTTGTAAAACATGTAGAATGAGTTTAGTTTGCATAGTTTTGTTATACTTTTTGGTTTTTTTTTAATTTTGTGTTTGCACTATATAGTTTTGTGGTGCTTTTACCTGATTTTGGACTTATTTGAGGTAATGGTTCCCCATCATGTTTTATGGTTTTGTTATATTGGTTTAGTTTCATTAAATTTTGTGTTTTCATTAGATAGTTTCGCCATGTTTTTACCTAATTTTTTATTTCCAATATGCAAAGTCATTAGATAGAAGTGCTTCTCTTTTGTATTTGTTTTTTTTTAGTTTTACAGAAACTTTATCAGTTGGAGAGAGAGACTACTTAAGGAAACTTTCTTATTCTAGAACCCATAGAGATAGTATTTATGGAAACTTTCATATTCCATAACCCATATTCCTTTTTTGTTTTTGGTTTTTTTTTTTTGAGGGAAACTCTATGGGTTATAGAGAGAGAATACTTGGGAAACTTCTCATATTTCAAAACCCGTATTCCATTCATCGCAACAACATGTTTGCAACATCAAAAAATACGCACAGACAAAATTTGCAAAAAACATTTCTGCAATAAAATAAAAAAAGTAAAATACAATGGATTAATTGTCTACCCTACCGCTGCTAAGAAATTATCTTCTACCACTACTGTTGTTGCTTTCAAGTATGTAATGAGCTTCTTTTGGTAAGAGAGAGAGATGTTGGGATCGATTGGTGAAAAATCAACCAGGGTTTATAAAATTCATAGCCATTGTGCATTCATATCAATATAAACAAGCAATAGAAACTTCACAATATCAAAGCAAGAAGATGGAATGAAAAATCCAGCAACATTCAATCCACATAGCACAAAGATTTAACGTGGTTCACTCACAAATCGTGATCTACATCCACGGGAGTATGTCCCGAGACTTTACTTACTAATTTGAAAAGATTACAAGGAGAAATTGAGCTCAAAATATCAATTTCTAATAGCCCTTACTCATTTTAAACAGAGCCTAAAAACAAGGCACCAATAACACCCAAAAATGGATTCTCTTTAACACTTTCTTTCACTAAAACATAGCACACTGTTTGAAGACAGTTTTCAGCACCATGTGTCCCCGATGCGGAATAAAAGGGAGAAGTCGGTCAATAAAGCCTGACAAACAGTGGAAATTTCAACAGTCTTAGAATGGCCCCAAAACTGACCAAGATCTTCATAAGGACTCTTAAAAGTCACCTGCCATGTTACGTCACATTTCGACATGTCTAAGGCAGTACAAACTGAGAAACAGTTTTGACAGAATCAACCGCTAGCACCCTGAAACGGACCCCTATAACTGGAACCCTATTTTCAGGGCATCAAACGGCCATGAGGACTAACGTCATTAGATCTGGCACGATTGAAAACCCCCAGGGGTCAAATTTCAACTTAAACGGACACTCTAAGAAAAGACCAAAACAGGAGGGACCGCACACTATCCCCATGCGGTCACCCTGCAAAAGACCAAAACAGGAGGGGCCGCACACTATCCCTGTGCAGCCACCCTGCAAAAGACCAAAACAGGAGGGGCCGCACACTATCCCCGTGCGGCCACCCTGCAACTAATCTCCATTAAAGGGACAATCATGAACAATGACTTGCGATGCTCATATCTCACTTGTCTGATATCAGATCATGCTCAAACTTGTTGGATCGTGTTCGACTCGTCAAGATGCGCTTTTTGATTCGTGGCACGTCCCTAGACGATGATCAAGCCAGGAGAAAAGCTAGAGAGAAGTTTGTAATTCGAAGCCGCGCGTTGCAAAAAATCAACAGGACATCCACCCACTCGAGCGGCCAAATCACAGTGCACGCCAGCCCGATCGACATAAGACCAGTTGCAACGCGTGCGTAAGGTCCGTGTCTATCACTGGTCGGAATTTCGTGCGTGGTGAACGGTTGGATTTTGCACAAGATCAAGTTGAAGTGATTGAAAATTTCGACCACCGAAATTCAGATTCCGGCCAAAAGTCCAAGATGGCCAAAACTTCGTTCGGGCACCAAATTGCGTCTCGTTTGTTGCAACACGATGGTGGTGAAATGCTCAATGCAATTCATCGAATATATCACGGAAAAACATCGACATGAAGGTGCACTATCAATCAAAAGTTTTCAAGATCTATGTGAATTTCAAGTTATGTAATCATGCCTTTAAAGTGTGATTCATGGCTTAAAATTAATATCAAAATGATCGTAGCATCAATCCCTATGCAATGGCAATCACATTTTGTTCATTCGGATGCCGGATAGTCAACGGATCGTCCGAGAAGAATCAAGAACATCCCTAGTTCTCAACAGTGACTGTTATGAAATTTCTCTAATTGTTAGGAAGGGGCAAATCAGCTATTTTGCACCCTATTTTCTTATTTTCTTTAATTCAAATAAACCTTAATTATCATCAATTAGGGTTAGTTTTGGGTCATCCACCCACGTCTTGGCTCTAATCTAAAAATACATGTTATCTCTCATTGTATAAGGAGGCAATTTTGAATTAATAAAATTAAAGCTTGCATTGAGATTTCTTGAGCAGCGGTACCCCTCCTTCTCTCAAGGTAGTTTCTCTCTCATCCTTTCTTCTATCTCTTGGGTTTTCCTTTTCTTTTCCTCTTCTTCTCTCCCTCTCTTTCTCTTTCTTCTTCGTAGTCAGAGTCTTTCTTAGAGGTCATGCATGGCAGTGGCAGTGTCGTTCATGCCTCTTTCTTTCTTTCCTTTCCTATGCCTTTGCAGGTCGTGCATGATGATGACAGCGCCATGCGCGAGTTTCTCTCTCCCTCTCTTCATTCGTCTCTATTTCTCGACGATGTTCGTGCATGGCGTTAGTCGTCGTTGTGTGTAACATAGTCTGAAGGAGTATATAGTGAGCCAGGTTGTGCTCAAGCAGCAGATCGGGTTCCTGTTTTGACTCCAGGATTGGTGTCATGCATGGCGATGTGCATCGCCAACCACGAACCATCTTTCTTTTTTTCCATGGGTCATAGACGGTGCTGGTCATCTCCATCTGCAGGCCTGTCGTCGGCATCTTGCGCAAGCACAGACGGCGATGCCTATCGTTGCCGTGAGGGTCTCGCCTTGCATTGTGCCTATTGCAGACGGCGATGACTATCACCGCCCGAGGAGGTTTCGCCCTGCCTCGTGCCCATTGCAGACGGCGATGCTTATCGCTACCGCCCATGGGGGTCTCTCCCGTGCTTCACATCTCTTGTAGATAGCGATGGCTATCACCGCCCATGAAGAGTCGCAGCAATGCCTATCGCCTCCTACAAGCTTATTTTTTACGCTTTGTGCCTATCACAAACGGCGATGCCTATCACAAATGGCGATGCCTATCGCCGCCCGCGAAGGTTCATGCTGCCTTCTCGTGTTACTGACAGTGATGGCTAACACCATCTGCAGTTCACTGTTCGCCCTTTTGCCGCGAGTAGCAGTGTCTAGCGCCATCCAGGGACCACGTCATTGTTACTCCGTCGGGACCTTCCCCCTTTGTCGTCTCGTGTCTTCCCTTCCTTCCCTTTTCTTCTCTTTGCTTCCCTTCTCACTTGACTGAAGGATAGACTCAATCTAGCACTGTCATAGCGGTCTGGCTGTCAAGTAGTATTACCATCGTGCTGGTCCTAAGTACCATGCTCGTCTTGCTACCACACCAAATTAAGACAATCATATCGGCCTTGATTTCGAGTAATATTATTGTCGCGCCGGTCTGGGTTACCGTGCCCGTCTTGCTACCACTCCGAGTCGGTCACTGTACTGGTCCAGCTATCAGGCTAGGCTCATCCCCTTGTCAAGTCCTCTTCTCTTTTCTCCCCTTATTCGCACCCTCTTTTTCATCATCTTAAACTTTCATCTTCTCTATGAATGTGCATCGTCCTAAGACAAGGGTGGGTCCTTCGGCCCACTTGTCTTGCAAATTAACCATGTCAATGTTGTGCGGAAAACAAGGAGATTGCAAGTTAAGGGAGGCGGTTCCTAACCCGCTGAAGCAACTACGGGGCAGCCCACGCGAGTCAGCCTGAGTAAGTCACGGACTCAAGTGAGGTTGGTCTCCATCTCACGTTTTAAAATTCCTTTCTCACCAGTTGGGCACTTGCCCTTGTTCTGTAAACAAGGTTCCTTGGTCTTTCGAACTCGAGACATGAGTCACCCGATCACTTAGATCCGAGGAGGCGAGATCAAGGCATCCGATCAGCTTGGCAACTCCACTAGGGAGGCGAGAAAAGGTGGAAATGTGGAAATTTTGACAGTCTCAAAATGACCACAGAACTGGCCAAGATCTTCATAAGGCAGTACAAACTGCAAAAACGTTTCAACAAAATCAACCTCTTGCACCCTAAAAGGTACCCCTATAACTAGAACCCTACTTTCAGAGGATCAAACGGCAGTGGGACCTCCTCCATTGGATCTGATACAGTTGTAAACCCTAAGGGTCAAATTTCAACTTAAACGGATACTCTATGAAGGTTATAGGAAAAAAGACCAAAACAGGAGCGGTCGCACACTATCCCCGTGCGGCCACCCTGCAACTAATCTCTATTAAAGGGACAGTCACGAATAGTGACTTGTGACGCTCATATCTCACTCGTCCAAGATCAGATCGTGCTCAAAGTTGGAGCGTGTTCGGCTCGTCAAGACGAGCTTTTTGATACGTGGCACATCCCGTGACGATGATCGAGCCAGGAGAACAGCTAGAGAGAAGTTTGCAATTCGTAGCCGCAAGTTGCACAAAATCAGCAGGACATCCACCCAATCGAGCGGCCAAATCACAGTGCACACGGACCCGATCAATGTGAGACCAATTGCAACACGTGCGTAAGGTCCATGTCTATCACTGGTTTGAATCCCGCGCGTGATGAACGGTTGGATTTGCACAAAATCAAGTTGAAGTGACTGAAAATTTCGGCCATCTGAATTCAGATTCCAGCCAAAAGACCAAGTGGCCAAAACTTCGTTCGGGCACCAAATCGCGTCTCGTTTGCTGCAACGTGATCGTGGTGACATGCTCAATGCAATTTAACGAAGAAATCACAGAAAAACATCGACATGAAGACACATTATCAATCAAAAGTTTTCAAGATCTATGTGAATTTAAAGTTATGTGATCATGCCTTTAAAGTGTGATTCATGGCTTAAAATTAATATCAAAATGATCGTAGCATCAAGCCCTACGCAATGGCAATCATCTTTTGTACATTCGAATGCCAGATCGTCAACAGATCGTCCGAGAAGAATCAAGAATGTCCTCAATTCTAAGCATTGACTGTTTTGAAACTTTTTCGAATTGTTAGGCATGGGCAAATCAATCATTTGTACCCTTTTTTTATTATTATTTAATTCAAATAAATCTTAATTATCATCAAGTAGGGTTAGTTTTGGGTCTTCCACCAATGTTTTGGCCCTAGTCTATAAATACATGTTATCTCTCATTGTACAAGGAGGAGAATTCTGGATTAATAAAATTAAAGCCTATATTGAAATTTCTTGAGCACGTCTTGGAGAGAGAGAGAGGAGAGAGAAAGTTTGGAGCGGTACCCCTCCTACTCTCAAGGTAGTTTCTCTCTCATCCTTTCTTCTTTCTCTTGAGTTTTCCTTTTCTTTTCCTCTTCTTTTCTCTCTTCTTTCTCTTTCTTCTTCCTAGTCTGAGTCTTTCTCATACGCCATGCACGGCAGTGGCAGTGTCGTGCATGCCTCTTTCTTTCTTTCCTTTCCTGTGGCTTCACAGGTTGTGCATGACGATGGCAGCACCATGCGCGAGCCTCTCTCTTCCTCGTCTCTATCTCTCAGCGAAGTTCACGCAAGGTGTTAGTCGTCATTGTGCATAACACCATCTGAAAGAGTATACAGTGAGCCAGGCCATGCTCAAGCAACTGGTCGGGTTCCTATTTTGACTCCAGGATTGGTGTCACGCGTGGCGATGTGCATCGCTGATCGCAAATCATCTTTCTTTGTTTTTCACGGGTCACAGACGGCACTGCTCATGCCGTCAGCAGGGGTGTCTTCAGCGCCTTGTGCAAGCAAAGACACCAATGCCTATCGTCGCCCACGAGGGTCTTGCCTTGCCTTGTGTCTATCGCAGACGGCAATGCCTATCCCCGCCCGCGGGGGTCTCACCCTGCCTTGTGCCTATCACACACGGCAATGCCTATCGCTACCTACGGGGGTCTCGCCCTGCCTCATGCCCATCGCATACGGTGATGCTTATTGCCGCCCGCGGGGCTCTCACCCGTGCTTCACGTCTCTTGTAGACGGCGATGGCTATCGCCGCCCACGAAGGGTCGCGCCAATGCCTATCACCGCCCGATGGCTTCTTTTGTGCTCTCTGTGCCTATCGCAGAGGGCGATTCCTATTGCCGCCCACGAAGGGTCATGCTGCCTTCTCGTGTTGCCAACAGCGATGGCTATTGCCATCTACAGTTCACTGCACGCCCTTTTGCCGCGAGCAGCAATGTCTAGCGTTGTCCAGGGGCCACAACGTTGTTACTCCACGATTGTGGACGGCGATGCCTAACGCCGCCGGGACCTTCCTCCTTTGCCATCTCATGTCTTCCCTTTCTTCTCTTTTTTTCTCTTCTCGCTTAATTGAAGAATAGACTCAGTCTAGCACTGTCATAGCAGTCTAGCTATCGAGTAGTATTGTCGTTGTGCTGATCCTGAGTACATACCCGTCTTATTGCCACACCAGATTAGGACAGTCATATCAGCCTCAGTTTCAAGTAATATTTTCGTCGCGTCGGTCTGAGTTGTTGTGCCTGTCTTGCTACCATTTCGAGTCAGTCACTGTACTGGTCCCGCTATCAGGCTAGGCTCGTCCCCTTGTCAAGACCTCTTCTCTTTTCTCCCCTTATTCGCACCCTCTTTTTCATCATCTTAACTTTTCATCTTCTCTATGAATGTGCATCGTCCTAAGACAAGGGCGGGACCTTCAACCCACTTGTCTTGCAAATTACCCATGTCAGTGCTATGTAGAAAACAAGGAGATTGTAGGTCTAAGGAGGCGGTTCCGAACCAGCTGAAGCAGCTGGGGCGCTTTCCATCACGATCTACGAGGGCGGCCACGCTACTCCGCCCGAGTAAGTCACGGACCCAGGTGAGGTCAGTCCCCACCTCATGATTTAAAATTCCTCTCTCACCAGTTGAGCACCTACCCTTATTCTGTAAACAAGGTTCTTGAGAGAGCAGTCTCAGGTCCCGAGTCTTCCGCACCCGAGACATGTGTCACCCAATCACCTAAATCCGAGGAGGCGAGATCGAGGCATCCAACCAGCTGGGCGACTCCATTAGGGACTTATTACCCCTCTGTCGTTTCGCTCTTGCTTGATCGACATCACCTTTTATTTTCTGCACTCATCACATGGCATCTGGGTTATTCAACCCATTCATCCGAGTTGGGGATTTTCTCATCCCCACACTCGTGACCGTCCCGAGGAAGCGAGCTTCTCAAGTCTAGTTCCCTACACTCCTCTTGAGTCAGGACTCACAGTCCGACTCTTTGGTTCTTTCCTAGGTTGGTGCGAGAAAGGACTTGAAAGTTTCTAACTCCCCACTTTCTAGTCCAGGTGGACCCTCCACTCAGGCCCTTCGCATTAATAGCACGTTTGCTACCACCCACAGCACGCACCCTGCTATTGGCAAGTCCCTTGTCAGTCCCATTACTACGGTACACCGAAAGGCTGCCCTGTCTGCTTTTACGAAAGGCAAGCAGGTTGTCATCGCTCCCGAGGATCGCCGCAAGGCCACCCCCCATACTCCATCACACAGAACCTCTATGCATAGACGCTTAACACACCAAGGTGGAGGTCATGGGGCCTCCCCCTCTCGCACACACCTAAAGGCTCGTGGTCCGTCCATTCAAGCCACACCTCGAGGAAACCTTCATGCCGCCTTGAGCTCACGTCCAAGGCTAGGCCTTCTCAGGTTGAGCCCTACACGCGTCATGCATCTGCATTCCACAGCTCGGGGTAGCGCCAATTATACGTTAGCTCGAGCACACAGGGGTCGACCACTTAGCCCTCCCTCTCAGTACACACAGTTTCACCTTGTGAGAGATAGGCTACCACCCAATCTTTCACAAACACAAGCTCGTAGGTCTCGGCCTCCTAAGGTCAAACCAACTGACCGAGCCCGGGCTAACCCCCAAGTCATCCGGAGGGCAGCCTCCGAAGGTGCACACGCACCATCTTCACAGGTTCCTCCCCGATCCCAATTCAAGTGGAGTCGCAAGCTGGTTCCTACTTCTGTCACCCTCCCTTTCCTAGCCAAACACCTCGAGACCTGGTACTCAAAGGTTTTCCTTAAGACTACCATCTTGAATCATCCACCTCAGATCAGTTATGCACTCGAACCTCACAAGAGAACTCGTAGCAAACACCTGATGGCATATAGAAGCCTACAGTCTCCAAGGCAACAACCCAGATTGCCCTCTATCCTTGGACCTCACTCTCTGCTCTAGCTGATGAACATAGCCCTCGCATGTTTAAGAAAGATGGGGCAGTCCAAATCTCAGGCTCAATTATGGAGTGGGGCTTATTACAGCCTCAAGATCAAGTAGAAGAGAGGCATGCAGATCATGACTAGAGAGGCCCCTAAGGTAGTTGAGGTCACCACTCTCGATGACCTCCTGCCTCACAATCCCCGCTTCCCTCTTCGAATTCCAGAACCTGAGCAGGAAGTCCACGAATATTGCTCGGTGATTACCGTCGCAGGAAAAGATTGAGCTGCCAAGAAATCACAGTCTCAAGACCTTCAAGAACTGGCCCTTACATGATCAGCATATAAGACTCAAGTCCAATCGGGGCATGCTGAACCCCGTACGACTCGCCAACCCCAGTTCCTTAGAGCTCATCTCTAAGGCAGTTCGTGTAGAAGGTCTATCCAAGCACCATGGTGGATCTCGTCAGCAGCCCTCTAGCTCGAGAAACGATTGGGGCAATGGAAATTATCGCTCCAACAATCGGGCAACAAGCAAAAAGGGGTGATCATTGCGGCTGTCACCGTGACTGACACTAAGAAATCCCTCAAACCTTGGACCTCTCCAAAGGGCTGTCCTATAACAAGGTCCCGCCTCCTAAAAATATAAATCGAAGTGTCTACTGGATCCAGCACCAGAACAAGGTGTACCCCTTCGAGAAGGAGTGGGTTCATGCGCTGCTTCGGTTACTACTAGAGCAAAACATGATCCAGCTGCCGAAGGTCAAATCCCCAGTACAAGCTGGACAGGAAAAACACGATAGATATTACGCTTATCATAGGAGAGTAGGCCACCCCACTCAAGACTGTTATATGCTCAAGGACATTATTGAAGCCCTTATTAACAAGGGTCAGATAAAACTCGAAGAGCTAAAGAAAGCATTCGGGACAACTAAGGCTTCCCACATAGTAACAATCCAAGAGGATGACGAGGCACCTACCATCCTCTGTGCAATATTCTCTGTAATGCTCGAAGAAGGTCTCATCACGCTGAAGCCGACAAGGCATCCCAAGTCCCTGCTTCCAGGAACTGAAAACCTCGTGTTTGTATCATCTAATATGAGGCCATGACTTGAGCAAATGCACTGGTTTCCACGAGCTCTTGGCAAAGAAGATGCAGTAGTACCAAGAAGGTCATGGTAACCCAGAAGGATACCCTCAAGTCCCTGCACCACCAACGCAAAGGAACCTCCTGACACAAGCCTAGGAAAGTTCTGAGAAAGACCCTCTGCAGGCCTACTTTGAGGCGATGCTCCAACAAAGTCTCGTCACTCCCAAGCTTGCTAGGCAACCTAGGCGTCTTGCCCAGCGTACAAAAAATCTCTAGTTCCCATATCATCAGGTATATGGCCACGAGTTGAGGGAATACTCGGGGTTCAAAGCTATAGTCGCAAAGAAAGTACAGGAAGGCCACATTGTTTTCATCGTTCTCCCAAAACGCTTCCAAGCCATCACCCCCGTTCAAGAGGAAATCTCATTAGAGGCCCCCTATGAGTGTACCATTGACCCTTCAGAGCCCTCAACTTCTCACGCATGGGAAGTTTACCATGGGTGAAGTAGGCTCAAATCCCTGAAGCGTGAGGCAGTCCGCCAAGCTAGGGCTACTCATCAGCCCGATAGGACAAACCAAACACCTCCCATGGGATCCAAAAGGAGACGAGCACCCAGGTCAGCTCACCAAAGGAACCATAACCCTTAGCCACCAGTCGAGGAAGAATTTCTCAAGTCCCTTCCTTCGCTGCCGACCTTACAAGATTTCATCCCATATGTAGCTCGCCTTATCCCTTTGTCCAATCAGATAGACGTCCCTTAGCCATCAACTATTCGGATTTGTCCAATATGGGTGGCGATGCTAAAAGCACTCCCCAATGGTCAGTGACGAGGCAAGACCTAAAATACCCCCTGCACATGTCCAATTCTGGTGACGACATGAAAAGATGCCCAGAGCATTCTAACTCCACTTCTTCTTCTTCTCCTCCCTTTTCTTCTATCTCTTTTGCAGGTACAACTCGACAGTGCCCAGACTTTGACACTCTAAACAAAGAGCTTGAAGGCACCAACATCAACAGGTCACGTTGGAAACTCCTAAGAAAGATGCTGGTCCAGGCAGCTGGATTCTTGACTGTCGCCGATGCCCTGGCAGCCCAAGCTAAGTCCGAGCCATCTTCAAGTGCCTTTTCCAAGGAGGTCTCCCATATGGTGCAGATCTCGGAAGTATCACCCAGCAAGGGACAAATGAGCCTAAGATCAGGGAAGAAGTTACAGCCCACACCTCAAAAGCTCAAGGTCCTCAAGTTTTCTGATCCTTCACTTTTCCCCAAGCCTCAACCTCAAACTTCCACATCCTTAATACAAATCCCTATTACTTCCCCATCAGCCCAGGCCGCACTGGCTGAACAGCAAACTCAGCCAGTGTCATAAGCAAAAACTCAACCAAAACCTACTCCCAAACCTACCCTACCATATAAACCAATGACAGGATCAGGAGCACAAAAGGTTGATGAGGACAAGGTGAAATATGATGTAGTTGGGCATTTGAGGAAGCTCTCAGCCCTTTTAAGTATCTATGATGCCCTCTTGTTGTCTAGAGATTACCACATGGCCCTAGTTCAAGCCCTTTCTAACTCGGAGGTGTACGAAACTAAAGTGGAGCCCATTGAGGTGGACCCCGCCATCCTGAGTGGGTGCTTGGAATTCACCTTTTCCAAAGACAACTTGCAATTAAGAGGAAAATTTTGCAATCGACCCCTCTTCATGACTGGTGAATTACATGCTTGCCCTATCAACTAGATTATGCTAGATGGAGGGTCGGCAGTCAATCTGATCCCAAGAAGGATCCTCACCCGATTGGGATTAGGATCTAAGGACCTCACTTCTACCCACATTACAGTGCAGGGGTTCAACCAGTCAGGAGAGAAGCCAGCTGACACGGTGCGCCTTTGCCTCAAGATCAATGACCTGAATGCTTACACTCAATTCCACATAATCGACGTCGATACGTCTTACAATGTCCTGCTCGATCGCCCTTGGCTTCATGATCAGGGGGTGGTTCCTTCCACGCTCCACCAATGCTTCAAATACAGTCGAGATGGGGGACAACACATGGTCTATGATGATAAGAGACCGTTCCCTGTAGTTGAGACTCACTATGTCGACACCAAGTACTACTTCACAGATCTTCCAGCACCAGAAAGGCCAAAGGATGATGATTGGAAGCCTGCGAGAGAGACAGGACCCATATCTCATGATGGTGTCGAAGACCTTGGGAAAATGATTACAGACATGTTTAAAGAGGAGGAAAGACATGGCAAGATCCTCCCCTTGACTCCTATTTACCCAAGTATATCGTGCCACATCTCTGAGGTCGTGGTGTCATCCCTCGAAGATGAAGTGTTCCCCTCTACCTCTGCTTCTAATCCGCCAGAGCAAAATGACAAAGCTAGAAGTAACTCCTGAGGCTGAGGAAGCCCTAAAGGTAAACCTTCCAACGTCGAGTACATACCTGACCAGTAAAAAGTCATGCATGTCCCCTTTGCTCTCCTAGAAGCAGAATTAGCATACCAACCACCAAGGAAGGTACTTCAAAATCCCATCCTCCTTGAACAAGGAGATCGCCAGTAGCCAAAAGAAGGTCTTACACTTCTCAGATGCTCTCGGAGAAGTACAGGCAGACAAGGGTCAGCCCTCCGGCTCTCAGGAACAAGACCCCATGGCAGAGCTAAGAAGTGGGGTTCGCAGCCTCTAGATTCAGTTGGAGGTTATGCGCGTTGCTTCAAAGCACTTAAAGGAGTTTGTCCCTGAGACTAAGACCTATGACGAACTCAAAAGCAATGAACCTCAAATCGAAGCCAAGGCTCCCCCAGATTGGAGTATTTATAGCAAACAGGCTTACCAAATCATGAGAACCATGGATTATGAACCCCTGTCAAATCAAACACTAAGGGGTGAGGAAGCAACTACTCCCCAATTCAAGGTTATTGCAGCCACAGCAAGTTGTCAAAAGACAAAGCAAGGAGTGGGCTATTCTTTTTCGTCTTACACTCTAGGGTAGAAGCAATAAAACAGAAAGAGAAGGAAGAATAAAAGAGCCACGCATCACACTGAAGCAAAAGAAATAATTTTATTCATAAAGCATGGGGATATTACAAGTATCAAAATATGGGAAAAAGAAAAGAAAATAAGATGACACTATCAAAATCCATCAATCAATTCATTGATCTTCCCCGTATATATTGCGACTGATGCCCTAACCTGCTTGATGTGTCCCTTCAACTCTGTCATCAACCCAGCCTCATGCTCCATCAAGGAGGTCCCTTCTTCCAAGGAGTACACGAGGGAAAAAATATTATCGGCAAGCACCTGGTCCTTTGCCTCCCAAGCCTCAGTTTCCTTCTCCAAATTGTCAAGCTTTTGCGTCAACTGTAATATCTTCGCCCACAAGATCATCACCTTGTGGTGACGAGCAAGGTCTGACCTTTGAGAGATTGCGGCGTCCTTTTGCTGCAATTGGGTTTCTACTTGTTCGTGATGGCACATGAGTGAGGTCTCCAAATGGGGCAACTGCGAGCTCTCCAGCCACTGTGCAGTTGTTTCTTCATGCAAGGCCCTTATTCTCCACCCCTCAAGCTCATTTGCGACATCATCAAAATAAGGAAGGACCTCTGATGCACCCCCTGCAAGGGCGACCTGCCTTAATTGTTGGATTGCAATGTTAACTTCAGTAAGAGGCAGACCCTTCAGCCTCTGCACGCTCAAACGAAGCATGTCCATGATTATGTTAAGCATCCCACTCAAGCTAGGCCTAGGAAATGTTGTTGGGGCTGTTGCAATGGAAGGAGCATCAGTCTCAATGGCGGGGCTCGAAGGAATGATGGCCATCTGAGCTGTTGGCTCCTCTCGAGGGACTACGAAGCCCAAGCTCTCATCATTTGTGGCCCTAGTCTCAACCTGTTCGGCCCTCACAGTAGTAGCCTCCTCACTTGACCTTTCAGCATCACCATTAGCAGGTTTGGTCCCTTCAAGGCCAACCTCTTCTCCTTGCCCCTTGTTATATGGAGAAGTCGCAATATTCTCTAAAGTAGCCTCAGCCCTTTCAAGGCTGACTCCTTCTCCTTGCTACCTCTCTTCTTGAACCGCCATCTTCGTCTCGATAGTTTCAACACCTCTTCCCTCTCCTTCTTCACCCTTATCCTCTAGGGCAGCTACTTCAGCTACAGGCTCTTCCGCAGGGCCTGCCTCTTCGACAGCCAGGGATACTGCCTCTAAGCCCTCGAGGTACCCTTGAAGATGTCCTGGATCTTCGACCTCTTCTACAGCTACATCACCTGAAGTAGCAACTTCTTGCTGCTCAGGTAGCCCCTCTTCAGTCCCTAAGGCGCCAGCCTCCTCTATGACCACAACCTCTACTGGGGGTAGGAGCAGCAACCTCTTGGTCGTCAGAGGCTTTCTCCGCCTTGATTGCCTCATCAAGGCCTACCTCATCATCCCCATTGATCTCCATCGAGACTGGGCCCTCCCTCTCAGCCACGAATGTCACTTCCTGGTTTGAAGCAATGTCGACTGGTGCAGTGGGATCAGAGGCACCGGCCCGAGTCTCTGAAGAGGGCTCAGATGAAAGAAAACATGAATCCTCAAGAGCGGAGGGTGAATCAGAGACCACCGAAGACACATAGGAGGAAGCAGCCGTCGAAGAGCCATCTTCGGACCCCCGAACCACTGAACGTTGGTGCCCCTTACGGTTCGGAGCCCGACGAGCTGGTGCGCACGGAACAACCGGAGCAGCCCGCTTCCTCTTTTTCCCTTTCGCCTAAGAAGGTGCAGCAGTATCAGGAGCACCCCCTCAAGAAGAGCTTACGGCAAGTCTACTGTGTGGGCCGCTTCCTATCAACTCGTTTAGATCCTGGATTGGGCGCTCCTCGTAACCAAGAACCGTAAGGCCCTCCTTCCATTTGAAGATAGCAGAGAGGTTATCAAAAATGCTCTTTATCATCCTCTCCATATTAAGAAACCGTGGCAGAGACTTGTCCACAACAATTTGTCGAGGCTTCCCAACGTTTGCCCCAACGCAAGTCCAGGTTGAAAACCTCGCCTAAAGGAGGGATGCTCGCCATCTTCTTCTGCCGCGTGTCCTGGCGCCAGTAGCAGTTCTCCCCTTTCCAGGGGTGGCTGGCTTCTCAATACCCCTTACTGATGATCTGCCACCAGCATTCATAGGCCCCTGTCTCTCGCACCGTTCTACCAAAGTGAGGCAGCACATACTTGTTAATCTCTGTGAACGCCAGACATGTGGCCCAAGCTATGCAAACATACCTCGCGAGCCATGTCTCACGAGGAGTCCCCAGTCTATCATTCTTCTTATGGTTGGCTTTGCTGTGGCACTTCTCAAAGAACATCGAGAAAGGGCAACCTCGATCAAGCCCGTGCTGCCAAACAAATCTATGAGGGAAATTTCCCCTCGAGTTTCAAACTTTGGATGGTGCGGTAAGGTAGAACTCCACCCCTGATGCTCAACATGAACATGAGCTCCCTATGAGTAGTGGGAGCACCGTCCAAGTTCTTGCCTCATTCATCGGCAAAGACGTGGTCTGTAAGGCTTCTAACCGTGAAGGCGACCCCGCTCATATGGAGGTCGTCATTGTCGAACAAGCTATGCCCATGGCCAGGAGTATGGAACACCGCCTTTAGCTCAGCAATTTTTAAGAGGAATGGACACATTGTTCCCTCCAACACCCTAGTTCTAGTATAGGTGCTAGGGAAATAAGCCCCAAGCCAGCCATACACATAGTGGATGGGAAAAGGCTTGTTAAAATCCCCTGGGAAGGCTTCGTCGTCTACTATGTCATTTCCCCTTTCATCTCCCTGATAGACTTTTCCCCTGGATATGGCTCCCAGGCCGCAGTATATGCTGCAAAAGACCGGCTATGCGAGTCCGTATTCTCGCCCCCTCTCCATGTCGCAAGCCACATAGACCGTGCCTGGATGAATGGTGTAAGCTCCTCTTGGGAGAGCGAACTTTCACAGGAAGAGTGTTAAGTATGCTACCAGAAAAATGTGGTCGTTCCCGCTTTGAAACTCTGGAGGGGTTCCCTTCATGGGTGCTCTCCCCTTTCTCCTAGGCCCGGACTAACTTCGTCAATACAGTCTCCGCAAAAGAATGTCACCCACTGGGTGAAGGAGATGCATCTATGCTTGAACTCATATCTAAGCAGCTGGTAAATTCCAAACTGCTCTTGAAGGCCAGCTGGTGGGTCTTCTTTCCTGACCCGTCCACCTCCAAAAATGACCACTTTCGGGGGCACGAACTCGTCGTACATAGCACCAATGAGTGGAAGCCCACTGGGGAAGTGCATATCTAACAACAAAATCCCTGCCTCCTCATGACCAAGCAGCCATGTGTTACTGACATGGCTCCACATTTCCAACAATACCTTGACCATGTTCGAGCAACGGTTATAGTATCCCACCAAGCGCTGAATGGCGGCCAGTAAGGAAGCATGCTTTAGAACGGCTCGGTAGCGGCCCAGCACTTTTATGGTCCATGAGGAATAGCCTTTTAAATATTGGTTCTCCCCTTGGACCCGGAGACTAGCAAAGGACCACCTCATGCCTGGGGTCTTCACCATCCTCTTGTCTACAGTCTGCAAGTCCTCGCTTGAGGCTATGTTCCTACGCAAACAATGGAAGAGGCCTACCCCTTCTTCTATTCTCACATTCCCGTCAATGTCTTCTCTAGCCTCAAAGCGGACAGGGTTACTAGCAAAGGTGGCGCTCAAAGGCCACCTTGGTTCACACAAAGCCTCGGTGAGCCAGATTGGCTCACCCCTCGCCAAGCTTTCGCCAGTGAATTCATTAGTGCCCAGCTCCCCTACACGTGGGAGGTTCTTCACATCTGAATTGGCGCCTGAAAACTGGGCCATGAAGCTAGGACAAAACTGTCTCGGGCAAGTCACTAAGGGGCAATATTATCACCGTGCGCAGCAGGCAAGGTTATCGCCAGCTACGTAATGTTTCTACAAAACGCTAAGGCGTTGCGCCAACTGTGTTTGCAAGGGCGTATCACCAGCTGAATGCCGGCAACTCTTATAAAGGCTATCGCCATGCGTAGAAGGCAGGGCTATTTTAGTCTCACAACTAAAAAGGCCATCGGCGTGCATAGAAGGCAGGGCTATCGCCGTCTCACGACCAAAAAGGCTATCGTTGTGCGTAGAAGGCAGGGCGGTCGTCGCCTCACGACTAAAGGGGTTATCACTGTCTGCAGCACGCCACGTACCTCGAAATCTGGGCACGCCGCCTAACACTCGCGGCTTAGCAGGTCCCCATGCGTGCGGAGGGTGATCGTTCACTGTCCCACAGCCCTTCACCTCCCCGACCATTATAAGTTTGTGATGCCTCGAGTTCTCACCGGTGTTTCTTTTCCTCACCTGGAACTCACTCCTACTCACCAGGAAACCCTTCCCAGTCTATTCCCTCTCTTCCATCGGTGACCGAAGCTAATGGAAAACTACCCGGAGTTCCTCGAAAGCCCTTTGTAACCTCTCGGTTTCTCCTCCTCGCACTTCTATGGTTCACAACAACTCTCCAGAATGTCACTGTGTTTCTAGTGAGCCCATTGATGCTCGTCGTTCTTCTCTTCCGATAGCTAGAAGATCGTCAGCGTCCTCTGAGCCCTCTGTAACCTATCGACAACCACATAACTATCGAAAAATCATCGAGGGTGCCCGAGACAGTCCCCTGTAACTTGCTGAAGCTCCTTTGCGATGCCTTCAACTCCATCAGGCTCCCTTCTTCTACTTAAAAGCTCCATATCCCCTGCTCAAGAAGCCTTGGCACTCACTGAAGATGTCTGCAAGCACGATGTGAAGGCTCACGACTTGCTGAAGTTCACTGGAAAGCTCTTGAATGCCTGTAAACTATTTTGGCCTAAAGCTCTTGCCGGAAGTCTCTCGATGGAAGTTCTCTCGCTCTAAAATCTTCACACTGTTTTACCCAAAAGTGAAACAGTAAAATGGGCTTTTACCCTTTTATAGACGAGAGTTACACAAGTTGTCCTTCCAAAGATCGAAATGACGCTATGATCCTCATCTTCAAATGGCAATAGGTCCAGCCCCAACGCGAGTCGCTGCTGCATGTGCTTCATGGACCCACTACCTTCTATTACTATCACCATGCCTTATTTTCGTGCGCATTATCTATAGTCATTGTCGTGCGCTTCACAAAAAGTTATCGCCATGCACTTCACCAGAAGCTATCGTCGCGCGCTTCACAAAAACCTATCACCATGCGCTTTACAAAAATTTATCACCACACGCTTCACCAAAAGCTATCGTCGTGCGCTTTGCCAGAAGCTATAGGGTTTAGGGTTTAGGGTTTAGGGTCTAGGGTTTAGGTTCTAGGGTTTAGGGTCTAGGGTCTAGGGTTTAGGGTCTACGTTTTAGGGTTTAGGGTTTTGGGTTTTGGGTTTAAGGTTTAGGGTTTTGGGTTTAGGGTTTAGGGTTTAGGGTTTAGGGTTTAGGGTTTTGGGTTTTGGGCTAAGGGTTTAGGGTTTATCACCACACGCTTCACAAGAGACTAACGTTGTGCACTTCATCAAAAGGCTTAACGCCGCGTGCCTTACTCATGTTAACATCGTGCGCGTTATCTAAGTCTAGTGCCTCGTCCTTCACATTTCCTATGCTAGCACCATGCACATGTTATAGCGCTTCCGACTGTGGATTTTTTCCACTTTCCCCAGATCGTGACCTGTCATCCCCACAAGCAGGCCACCAATTTGCATCCCCACGTGGTCAAGTCTCCAGTTACGGCTCTGTTCCCCATTGAGTCGCATTCCTTGCCCACTTAAATGGTCTAGGTGCACGACCCTAAACTACATGGTCCAAACTATATGACCTTAAACTGTAGCGGAGGTCTAGTTATACGACCTTAAACTGCATGGTCCTAGCTGCATGAATTTAAACTGCACAACCATGGTCCAGCTGTATGACCTTAAACTATAGTGCACGTCCTGGTCGCATGACGTTAAAAGGCTTAGCACCATGGTCGCCTTAAACTATAGTGATGGTCTAGTTGCACGACTTTAAACTGCACGGTCCTAGCAGCATGACTTTAAACTGCACAGCCATAGTCTAGTTGTATGATCTTAAACTGTAGTGCACGTTTTGACCACATGACGTTAACAGGCTTAGCACCATGGTCCAAACTCTATGACCTTAAATTGTAGCGGAGTCCAAACTCTATGGTCCTCGCCGCATAACTTTAAACGGAATAGCCACGGTCCAAGCTACAAGACCTTAAACTTAACCACGTCCCTGTAGCAAGACGTTGAACGGCACGACAAGTAACCCATTCGCACGACTTTAAGCTATGAAACGGACACACCTCTCCACCGGGTGTATTCTACCACCATCCTCATGGGGTTACACCTGTGCTCCCAACTGTAATTCCCAATGAAGCTGCATGCAAACCATTGTCCCTCATCCCCAATAGGAGTCATATCCATATTGCAGCCCATAATCCCCAATGGAGTTAAGGTCATTCTTATCTCTCCAATCCCCAATGGGGTTACATCTGTGCTCTGGTATGCCATTCGCAGTGGAGTTACATGCATACCATTGCCCATTATCCTCGTGAAGTCATATTTACCCTATTAATCCCTAGTGAGTCTGCTTCTCACCAAGCTATTGTTTCCCAAGGAGCTTTACTTATATGGCAAGCCGCTTAAATAGTTAAGGTGCACGACCGTAAACTGCATGGTCCAAACTATATGACCCTAAACTATAGCAGAAGTCTAGTTCCATGACCTTAAACTGCATGGTCCTAGTCGCCTAACTTTAAACTGCACAACCATGGTCCAAGCTATATGACCTTAAACCATAGTGCACGTCTTGGCCGCATGACGTTAAACTAGTTTGCACAGGTCTAGGAGGCATGACCTTAAAAACTCCCCCACACATGCGACCAGGACGTGCACTATAGTTTAAGGTCATACAACTGTACCATGGTGGTAATAAATGGCAGTCTGTTGAGACCATGGAGTTAGTATGGTGGTGGTTTTGGCTCACTTTGGGGAGATGGCACGAGGTTGCCTATGAAGGATTGATGATGTATGAATGGAAGATGGACAGTGGTGACCCACTAGCTGAGGATGAATATGGATGACGAATGGTTTGCCATTTTGTGAGCATGGGTGAAACTCACTGGAGAACGATGGATGATGGTAATTAAGTGAATGGACTCATTGGGGAAGCAATGAAGGTGGTGCGCGCACACAATCGGGTCCGTTAGGGAGGGCGTGCATGAAGATGCACGTAAAGGGAGTGTGAGGACTTCAAATGTATTTTTTCTCATTCGATACATATTGAGGTCGACATGATTGATTTGAAGATTTTTAGGTATCGAAACAAGTTATTCTGGTGAGTTTTTTATGTGCGTCTTAATTTGATTGTTTAGGGCATCACGCTTATATAAAATTTTTCTTTAAAATAAACTAGTATTTACTTGTGGCAATTGTGACTGAGGTCATCTCCACTGTCCATTCAGACTAGATAGATGGGATAGGGGTGACATATATAAATTCCCTATACCTAGTCGTATAAAGAAAGCTTTCCCAATAATAAATTTCCAACTAAAATTATCTACAAGTTTTCGAAGCTGCTATAATGGTAGATTTCTAACTAAATAACTTGCTTCTAAGCAATCAATCTCTTTTAACATTATTATCTTGTAATTTGAAATTGCTATATTAATTAAACTATAATTTTTACATTTTAAATACAAATAAATCTTTGTAAATCAACCTATGAGATTATAAATAATGTATAAATCTATTTTTTATTTCAATGGAATGTAACTATTTTTTATAGATTATTTTCTTTTAAATATACAAAAGAAAATAAGTTTCTTTACAATAGTCTAAAATATGAATTTTTTGTGGCTAACTTTATAGATAGACCTGATTTTTCAAAAAATCTATATTAAAAAAAATCAAACATGTTGAAAACTGTCTTGTTGCTCATTTTAAAACATTTACTTAAACTGTTATGAATAATTTCGAACTAAGATTATCTAAAACTTTTATAAGGTTCTATAATGGTAGATTCTTAATTAAGTAAATTTTTTAAATAAATAATTTTTTAAAATTATTTAACTAAATAATTTTTTAAAATTATTATCATGTAATTTGGTATTGTTATTAATGGTTAGATTTTAAATTTTTAAAAATAATTTTTTGTAAATAAAATAATAACGATGCAGTAGTTCAATCCCTCTAACATTATGTTGAGAAGCCTCACCGTCAAGCCAATATGATATTACAACAAAAGAAAAAAATATATATATACATATATGTATTTGTTTTAAACTCCGTCACGGTTAATTCCAAGTCAATCATGCCCATCCCAAGCCCAA
The DNA here is from genome assembly GCF_054954075.1 of Amborella trichopoda. Classification (NCBI taxonomy): domain Eukaryota; kingdom Viridiplantae; phylum Streptophyta; class Magnoliopsida; order Amborellales; family Amborellaceae; genus Amborella; species Amborella trichopoda. Next base: position 36,041,272 of record NC_142341.1, read on the forward strand.
ATAAAAGAGGGTTGTGTTAGGCAGGCAACCAGCGTAAAACTTTACCACTTCTTTTAAGGGATTCACTAAAGGGTTCAAAAATAAAAGTTCCATCTCCATCCACCAAGGCACCAATACGTGTGTTGTGTGTGTATATGTATGCATACTTTTTCTATTTTTCGTTTAACTTCTTGAACTTTGGGTGATGAGTGATGAGTACTCACCCAGGTAACTTGCCTCAGCGAAGGGCGAGGGTGAGTTGAGTCCGGTTCCTTAGACATAATTTCACCTTGGCTGAGTTGAGTCCGGTTCCTTGGACATAATTTCTCTTGGAGAAATACGCCACTTCTAAATGTTTTTTTTTTCCCTTCTCTCTCTTTTGTTCTTTGGTTACAGCCCCATTTAAATGTTTTTTTTCCCTTCTCTCTTTTGTTCTTTGGTTATATCGCTGACTAAAGTGTACAAGGCTTGTTATTTTAATAATTTAAAGTTTTTTAGAGCTCAAGGTATTTTATGCTTTCATTGTTTAGTACTTTCGTAATAGACTGGGCTTGCCGAAAAATGATATTGTTTTGGCCAAATTTTTTGAAATCTCAAGGGTAATAAAAACTTAGAGAACTTATGCAGAGTCGATTTAAGGTTAGGAGGTGGGCTGGTTTGATGAACCTCATTCCACAATTCTTTAATATTTTTTTTTTTTTAAAGGAAAAAAGTGGTTAATGGTCTTTTTAATGTATCAGTGGAAATAAAAACCACAATATGCAACTGATATATAGTAGAACTGATATATGAGGTGCTACTACCAGGATCAACCCCCTTCCCTGAAATTTTAGTTTTTACTTTCTATTGTATCCACATGGCACCCACTCAGGGATGTCCAAGTCAGACCATGTCGAGTCTGAGCCTAGAGGATCAGGGTTAATTTTGATGTTCAAATTACTTGCTATAAACAGGTATGTCCTCAACCAAAATTAATCCTATTCGAGTGATAATTGGGGATTTATTGGTAACCATGTCTAATTATGTCCCTCCATGTAGGAAATCTTGGCCATTTCAATGTCAATCATACGCAGAATTGGGCATTTTCTTTTCACTCAGCTCTACTGCTCGTCAGAACTTTGCCAATCAACTTCTTCCTCTCTACAATAATAGACCTCACTCCAGAAATCGACTTCTTTCTCTCTACAGTACTAGATCTCAACAAGCAAATAGAGGAGGCTACTTATTTCGTGCTTTCCTCTGTGTACGGGATTTCTCCACAAACCTCTTTCTCTACAACAAAAGATCTCAACAAGAAAATAGAGGCTACTTATTTCGTGCTTTCCACTGCACTTGCGATTTTCCAGAAACCATAGTCCTCACCTCTTCAACAATGGATCTCAAGAAACGGCATCACCAGAACATATATCTAGCTTTAAGTTCGACAAAACCTTTGCCCTACTCCCTTTTAATGCTATCATGTCATTCGTGACTGTCCGGCTTGATGATACAGAAAGTGGTCCTGTGCCTGCTACTATTTTTCGACATCATCCTAACTGCTTCAACATCTTTCTTGGTTTAAACATTGTGGCCTTCATTGCCTTTTTGGCAGGGAGAAGGCTCCATCACCATTGTCATCAAACCTCCAAAATCCTCAGCAAGGCTGCCGCCATATGTGTGGCCTTGGTATTCAGTCTAATGTTTTGGGTCTTACTTCCTACAGGTTTCCAATAGATAGCCTGCCGCTCAGTGCTCCCTATACTCACTCCATTGATCAGCATTCTCTATGGTAGGCTTGGTTATGGGGCATAAACAATTGAGAATTCAGCAAAACAGGGCCTGGATTACCTGCATAAATCATCCGGGTGCTGTAGAATCTTGGGGTCGCGGTTAAGTTTCTGGGCCAGTCAATGTTTATATTTATGGACCAGTCTTGCCAGAATTACCTAATATAATTAATTGATAAAACTTGCTTGTCTTTGAACATAAAGATAGGGCAAAATAATCAGTTATTATTGTACTCATGAGTTTCTAATGTACATCAATTTATGTAAATGAATTGTATGGTCCAATTCCATCTCTTTAATTCCTACAGTAACATCTAATTCCATCTCTTTTCATACATATCGAGAGAGAGAGAGAGAGAGACTGGACATAGCAGATCAAGAAGGAAAGCATGACAAGGCTGCAGCCTCCAAACGGGAAGGCTATTCACATAATCAAACAAAAATTTCAATTGTAGACCAGGAAGCAGTAACTTTTGTTCAATTTCCTGATCTTGATGCCTTGCGAAACATGTCTTTAATATTTAGTGACCCTGTCTCAGTTTTCTTCTTCTTGGATTGTCTCCCAGTTCCTGTTCTAGTCCTTCCCTTTTCATCTTGCACCTGACAAGTTGCAAGAAATACACACAAGGGCCCATATGCATATATAAGAAAGGAAAATACAAATAGGTACTTTGCGTATGAGAAAGGGAAGATGAAACTGTCAAAAGGGGAGATACCAGAGTGCTTTCGGAAGCAATTGGAAGGATATCAATCACATCCGATTTCACAGCATAATCCAAACTTATACTGCAAAAACCAGATGATACCACCAATGTCATGTTGTGCTTAAAAAAGCCTTAACTGATGATCTTAGTCTCAATATTTCTTGCTCATAAAATAAGACAAACGAACAAATCAATAAAATATCTTATGACACTAATCAGAGCATGAGGGTTTACCTTAAATGGCTGCATAAAAGTCTTATCCAAGGTTCCTCACTTAGATATTCTCCCAATAATGAAACAGCATCACGCACTATGCATCAAGAAATCAAGTAAGAACAAGGCAGCCAAATCAATATGGAAAAAGTGTCACAAATGGCAGTAGACCAGGTGTGGAAAATCATGAAACCATATCTTAGAGAACTGCTTCTGCTCTAGGGAAAGCAAAGAAACATGATATGAATATATGGCAAAACTTTAGCCCCCAAAAGAGAAACTGTATGACAAAATGACATTAGTTATTTCCTATCTAAACTATCGGCAATAGAATGGTTTCTAAGGAAATAGACCAGTTGAAATCCTCCATCTGCTCTTCTTTCATCTAGTTACCATGGGAGGCTTGAGAATGCTTTGTACTTGTAGATAACACTTGGATAAGTAATACCATTGTCTGCATTCAATGGACACTCCTTTCTAATTATTAACCACTCACGGGCATGTCATGCTGTAATTGTTTGGGAGGCACAAACTGTTTTCTGAGACAAATTAATTCCAGATTTAGGTTAATTGTCACGATTAGGATCAACATATAGATTGTTTCCACGAGGCCCTATATTGTGATGCCATGCTCTTGCTCTCAATTGCTACTCACCACCTACAGCAACTATTACCGATTTCTGCTCTATTCTTATAAAAGTACAAATAAAGTAGGAAACTGTGAAAATAGTTGGTGCTATGGTTTGGTACTCCGTACTTCAATCGAAAGAACCAACAATATGATGGTAGAAGCATGGCGAAAACAAGATAATCTCAATCCAAAGCATGATTATACAAAAATGTCATGTATTCGTTTTTTTTTTTTTTCTTTTGACAAATATTACTACTTTTATTGAATACTAATTAAAGGAAATTGCATCATTAGAGATAACAAAAGAAGGTAAAGAAGCACCACCCTTTGCCAAAACATCAGCCACAGAGTTTGCTTCACGATAAACATGAAGAAAAGAGACCGACATGGAGGGCACCAAATCCATAATTTGCAACCATAAGGGCCGCAATTCTCATGGGACACGTTGTTCCTTGTTGCACCATCTAATTACATTCAGAGAGTCTCCTTCAATCCAGCAATTGTTACCATAATTCCTATTAATAAAAATCTTCAACCCATTAAGTAGTGCACTAAGTTCAGCATAGTTAGCAGTTGCACACCCTATCGGACCAGCATAAGAAAAAAGGATGTTTCCATAACAGTCACGCGAAACTCCTCCTACTCCGGCTAAATCAGGGTTACCAAAAGAGCTACAATCGAAATTGAGTTTCATGTTACCAACAGGAGGCGCATGCCAAACATGTCTCGGTCTACTTCTAACACAGCCAAGACGAAAAAGATTAGGTAGGTTAGCCATAACATCTACCTTAGAGACATCCCATCCCTCTTTTAACACTGATAGCCACAACCAAATTGAAAGTTTAATAGAATAAAGTATCATGTCAAAGGGCATGAAAGTCCCATCAAAGGTTCTTCTATTTCTTTCTTTCCATATCTCCCACAGTATGACTCTTTTAGCTATCCTCCAAATAATCTTACCCAACTTAGGCAGAGGGAGGGTAAATTGAGAAACTATCCCCCCCACAGATTGGGGAAGCCAAATTAATACCTACAATATCATACAGTCAATACCACAATCTCACCATAAAAGAACAAAAAGATGCGCACCGGATTCACCATCAGCTTTACATAATAAGCACACATTCGGCAGAATTTTTCCCCTTTTTATCAAGTAATCAATTGTCAAAACCTTATTCATAACAGCCAACCAGACAAAAACTTGAACTTTGTGGGGTATCGGCCATTTCCAGACATGAGCAATATGAAGGCACGACCATCTCCATCGATCATGAAAGAGAAGATTGTAACATGATTTAACAATGAAAACACCATCACTCTCAAACTCCCCAACCATCTCATCTTCCGCATTCTGCAAAATATGTATCTTATCTAGCAATTCCATTAATGCACACCATTGAGAAAGTAGTACACTGTTCAAGTGTCTATAGGCCAAGAAAATATTCCAAGAAATATTTTGACCCCTTCCTTTTACAGCTTCACTAACTTTCAGATTAGGCCTCAAGACAATCCCTAACAGTTCTGGGAAAGCTGACTTTAAAGGATACACCCCAATCCACTTGTGATGCCAAAAAGAAATTTGACTGCCACAACCTAAATTCCAGCTGAAATAATCTGAAATCAATAGCCTACAGTGTACAATTGTCCTCCAAATCTGTGATGTATCCATGCCTCTACCACCCCCAAGCCATCCATTGAATCTATCCACACCATACTTGGATACTAGAACTTGATACCACAGGTGGTCCTTTAAATGAAGACTGTGCCACCACCATTTACACATTAAAGCTTGATTAACCAATTTAATCTTCCGTATACCCAAACCGCCTTCTTTCTTTGGGGTACATACTCTATCCCATCTAAGTAAATGAAAGTTTCTTATCTCATTATTTGAACCCCAAAGGAAGTCCCGCATCATTTTTTCAATCTTTTTTGCAATTGAGGCAGACATTTTAATCAAAGACATCTGATATACCAGAAGATTGGCCAGACAAGATCTCAACAAAGTCACCCTTCCACCCAATGACAGATACTTATGCTTCCAAAGGTCCAGTTTTAGTTGGACTCTTTAAATTACTTTATCCCAGACAGCAATGGAGAGTCCTGAGTCAAAAATGAGTAGGCCAAGATAGGTGATAGGAAAAGAGCCCATTTTACACCCCATCATGCCAGCCATATTAGCAATGAATTCCTCATCACAATTAATGCGAGCCGTAGAAGATTTGGTAAAGTTTACGTTAAAACCAAGTGTGACTTCACAAATTTCCAAAAATCTAGTAATATTGCTGACTTGAATGGGATGAACATCGTGGAAAATTAGCGTAGCATCTGCATATTGCAAATGAGAGATTACAATACCAGAATCCGCAATTTTGAAGGCTTTAAAATGACCCACTCTCTCCACTCTGCTTAACATCAAACTGAAACATTCAGCATAAATAGTAAATAAGAAAGGAGAGAGAGGGTCTCCTTACCGAATACCTCTAGAAGCCTTGAAAAACCCAATCGGGCCGCCTTTAAATAACACCGAGAAATGAGCAGATGATAGGCATCTGTAGATCCAATTCCTCCACCTATCCTTGAATCCCATAACTTTCATAATTTCTAACAAAATTTTCCATTCTACTCGGTCATAGGCCTTTTCCATATCTAGCTTCATCAAAATACCCGGTTTCTTAATCAGAACTCTAGAATGGATACATTCTTGTGCTACAAGTACGCTGTCTGTAATTTGGTGATCTTGGATAAAAGCAAATCGGGTACTAGAAATAAGGAGGGGTAGAACAACTTTCAATCTTTCTGCCAAAACTTTTGCAATAATTTTATAAAGGCTTGTGAGTAAACTTATTGGTCTAATTTCAGACAAGTCAAAAATCACAGATTTCTTGGGAATTAGAGCCACATAAGTAGAATACACCCCTTTAAAAATATACCCCCGAATCAAAAAACTTCTAAAAAACTCCAGAAGTTCACCTTTAATCAAATTCCAAAATTTATGGAATAAGGCTAAAGGGAAACCATCAGGACCTAGTACTCTCAAAAAGTGCAAACACTGCCTTATACACCTCCTCCATAGAAACCTCGCGCTCCAAAGTATTCCTCATCTCCATCGACAAAACTTTAAATGGAACTCTAGTAAAAGAAGGTGTAAACTAACTGTTTTGGTGAAAGCCTTCTTAACATGACTAATAACTGCCTCTTCTAGAGTAGAATCATCTTCTAAGTCAATCCCGAGGGTAGACAATCCAAAAAGATCATTTTGTCTCCTTCTAGCATTGGCAATCGCATGAAAATATTTAGTGTTACATTTTGATCTCGATCTTTGCTTCCCATAAATTTCCTCTGATCGATGCAATTCCTCCAACTCTTTAAGTTTCAGACATCGATCCACAACTGATTGTTCTGAAAGCAAACCAGCCAATTGGGTATTATGATCTAACATCTCAATTTCAGATAGGTCTCCATCAATTTTAGCTTTAATATCAAAGTTATTATCTCTCTTCCAAGTAATTAACTTGTATTTGATACTCAAAAGCTTTATGTGCAGTTGAAAGTCCATAGTACCCTCCACAACAGTATTTACCCAGGTTCCTCTAATCAAGTCAATTACATCTTTCTCTTCTGAAATCGGTACAGCCTTGACATAAGCTAAGGAAAATTCCTCCATCCACTCCATTGATATCAAAAATCTATCTAGTTTGGAGATAGATAGATTAGTGATACTATTATTAGACCACGTAAATTTAATTCCAATAATAGGAGGATTCAAAATGGAATAAAACTATTAGACATTCTCATCGAAGTGTTAATAGGTGTACCCACTAAACATTCATCCGGCCACCGTATGAGGTTAAAGTCCCCTCCAACCACCCAAGATAAGAACAAGACTGAATCACAGTGTTTAGATCATTAAGAAAACCTTCTTTAAGAGCATAAAGAGTGGGCCCATAGACATTCAAAAAACCCCAAGAAAAACCAACCTTTGAACCATTGAAACCCAAAAGCAAAAAACAGTCCCTTGTAATAATTTCAAAATCAAGCATAACCAACGGGTCCCAGAGAACCCATAACCCCCCGATGCATCATTAGCATCAATACCACAAAAACCAACAGCATTAGTTCCCCAAATGTCCCGAGCCCCATACACATTGGGACTAGAGAGCTTTGTTTCTTGCAAAATCAAAATAACTGATCTATACTTAGTAACCAGCAATTGAACATCTCAAGTATTCTAATTATATCAATAAAATTTTGCTTTAATCAGACACGATCGATTGTTAAAGCAAGATGTAACTCAAAGGAAAGACTAAAGAACAATATATCCAGATACCAGCAGTGAAACAATTTGTTACAAGCTAACACATAAAAGGGCTTACAAGTATCTTTCTCATCACGAACAGCATAGTTTTTGTCCAATGTTGGAAGCACCAATTTTAAGTTGTTTACCTGCAGTACAAAAAAGAGGAGATTTAAGTTGGACAAACAATTTCATTGGCAAGAATATTCTCATTTGGAATCATCCTTATAAACTACAAATTGCTGCACCACCCGCCGATTTGCCTTTGCAAAAAACACAAATGAAGGGAAATGATCACTTGTATTTTCAATACACAACAACACAGTATATTAAAGTTTTTTGCCCTTTCTTTTCAAAAAACACTTTTTTGTCCTTTCACACTCTCTCCACCCCCTGCTCCTCTCTCTCTCCACCCTTCTTATTCTCTCTCTCTCCTGCACCTTTCTAGGATGAACACCCAAGGTCGCTTTTCATCTTCAAGGCTGCCATCAAAGAGGCTCTTTCATTCTCCAAAACCAATATCTCACTATTTTATTTCCTAAAATTTTAACGCCACGGATTCTTAAAGTAGCAGCTATATGCCCTAAAGAAGCTCTTTCTCTCTCTAGCCCGGCACCCATTCCATTCCTCTCTCTCTCATGTTGGGTGATCTCTTTTATCTTTCTTTAAAACCAGCAGCCAATATACTCTCTCTCTAGTTTGGGGTAGCTTCTTTTGGCTTTTTGAAGAAAACCACCATCACAGAAATGGGTTCAAACTATGTGTAGCAGCAATGAGGTTGCTATAGCAGAGATTTTGAAATTGTGTAGCAGTGACAAGGTTGTCGGTGGATTTCATTCACCATCTAGTGGACGGAAAGGAAGAAGCACCAGAGTCTTCATAAGGAGTGGTGGTTTCATTGGGGGTGCTAAAATGAGGTGTTCTTCACTTTCTCTCTCTGCAAACTTTTGTCCCTTCTGCGCTATTGTGATGGGTGGGAAGGGTCCTCTCAGAGGTTTCAGATTTGGAGCCCTGCCAACCCTTCTCTCCTCCATATTCTCTCTGAAAGTGAGTTGAAGACACCAAAATAAGGGTTTTCCATTGCTGGTTTTTGTCTCTTTGTGGTTTTTTATCACTGTTTCTGTCTCTTTGTGGTTTTTTGATTGCTGGATTGTATGCTCTTTTTGTAGCTACAAACAGGGGATTTGTGGGTTTTTCATTACTAGTCTGTATGATATGGCTAGAAACGGGGAAGAGAGAGAAAAGGCGAGGGTTTTACGAGGGAATGAGAGAAATGGCAAAATAGTAAAAATGGTTCCCCATAAAAACCTAAGAATGGTTCCCGACTTAATAGGCCCCCAGATCTTTATGATTTGCAGAATGGATGGTTCAAAATTGCCATACACCCAACATGGTGTATGTATAATACTTTTTCCCATGATATTTAGCAATCCATAATATTATAGTTATTATTGAGCTTGAGGAAGAAGAAAGGAAAAGAACATTCAAGCACAATGATTGAGTAAAAATATGGATGTACATCCTCATTGTTTAAATCATGGGGCAATGTGCCCTATAATACACATGTATCCATGTGGGGTTACAATAAAGTAAGCATGCACATAGGTCAGAGCTATTAAGGTGTCCAAATACAGTAGGATACAGTACAAAGGACCTTAGTTAATTTTGGTATAGATGAATTTCTAATAATGTGAGGATTGTCCTTAGCCAACTTGTTACAGATTTAGTTTCCAAGAATGTGAGGATTCTTAGTCCATGTGCCTTAGCACTAGATTACACAAGATAGATATAATTTCACTCAACATGAAACCTGATATGAGCGGCAAGTTCGTTGCTTACAAACCTAGGAGCTTACTTAGAAGCCTTAGATACATTGTCAGGTAGTGAACTCCAGGTGGTAGGTTTTTCCAAGATAGTTTGTTCCAAAATGGCAATGCAATTATCTTCTAATAGCAATTCCCTTCCTCCCTCGAACCCCCTCTCTCTTGATACATATATATATATATATATATATATATATATATATATATATATAAGTTGAGATTAACCCACTAGCTAATGCTACATTGTTAGCTCAACGGCTCAGATTGAATGTGGGTTGATCCAATGGTCATGATTGCATTTCGTATTTTAATTGTAATTTTTTTCTATAAATCCAAATCATTTGAAATTTTAAGCGTATATTCTTTAAAAATAGGAGAATATAATAAAAATATCAAAAAAATAATTTGACAAAAATACCCCTGGAACTTTTCAAGGGTATTTTGTTCAATTTATATTCTGCGAATAATTTTTTAATATTTTTATTAGCTACACCTTGATGAGAAGAATGGACGCCTAAAATTTCATGTGATTTGGATTTGTAGAAAAAAAATTAAAAGTGTATTACAAAATGAGGTCGTGACCATTAGATCAGCCCAGATTCAATCTGAGCCGTTGGGCTAACACTTTAGCTGTTAGCTAGTGGGCTAATACATATATGTGTATTTGTGTGTGTGTTTTTTGTGTAAAAAATTTTATATAAGGTTACAACCTTATTTATAGAAGTAAGGTTGTCGTAATCCACACCGTCCATTTTATTTGGATAGTATAGATCTAATAATATCTTAAAAAGCGATTCACCTTTTGACATAGTCTTACAAGGTGTGTCAAATCTAACCGTCCAACTAAAATAGACGATTAAGAGCATTGTGATCTTACTTTTACAAGTAAAGTTGCTAATTTATATAAACCGCACCGATATATATAGGGATAATACTTGCATAAGCCCTTTTCTGGCTCAAAAACTTCGTCCAAACAGAATTTTGTTTGACCCCCAATATAAAGTCTATCTCAGAATGGGAGTGATGTTGGGATATATAAAACCCAATAGATCCGACTCTTCAAAGTGACTTGCGCTACAATATAAGTTCGTTATCTTAAATAATATTTTTTACTCTGTATGTGTGTTGTTGGAGTGTGTAGCAAAATATATAAAGAATGACAATATTTCCTTTTCGAACAACTTTACCAAAATATTTCTTGAAAACAAATAAAATACATTATAAATACATAACAAATAGATTTATTTGTTAAAAGAAGAGAGGAACTTTTGATCTTTTCGAGGTGTTGTTGCTATCATAGTAATAAACAATCACAAAAAAATACCTTCACTCTCACAATATGAAGACGTGGTAGAGGGGAGAATGAAAAGGTGAGAGATGGAGAACAGAAGAGATATGGAGTGGATCTATATATATATATATATATATATGGAAAAGTCTTCCTAAAATCTATAGGTGAAAATGAACAGTGATTTCGCCTGTCTTCCGAACAACCATCAAATTGAGCTCAAAGCACCTAACCTCATGCCTCTGCCAAGACACCAAATGGAATGTTACATTGGACGCGCCTAATCTCATGCCTTTGCTCCACCTAATCTCAAGCCTCTGCTAAGACAAATTTCCATGACTACAACCTCAGGAGAGGGTGATCAAACCACACCCATTAATGAAGTCTAAGGAATGTTAAATTGGACTCCCCCCCCCCCCCCCCCCCCCCTCCCCCAACAAAACCTGCTTACATGGTAGAAAAACTTGCTTATATAGGATTTTCATAATATAATGGATCAGATTACTCTTCATATTTTTTAAAAGTATTTTTAAAAAATAAGAAGGATCTCGCTTTTTCTCTCTGTACCTGCAAAACACCCGCAATGACCGCTCTTCCTCTTCGCTATCTCTCTCTCTCTCTCTCTCTCTACATCCATAGATACATACATACCCCTTCTCTTGCTCTACCTAAGAGAAGCCCACAAAGAGCTCTCTCTCTTTCTGTCTCTATCTCCGGCCTATTCACTCTCTCTAAAAAACCCACAAAAACTTACCCCCCCCCCCCCCCCCCCTCCCCGCTCCCTCCCTCCCTCTCTCATCTCCCCAATCTATCGACAACAAATCAAATGCACATTACTCATGACATAGACCGAGATCACAAAATGAGGAAACAAAAAGTAGTGCAATTAAACGAAAATTAAGGTGTGCGGCCTCTTTTTAGGGTCTTGCAGTTGCAAATGTTGAGCAGAAATGTGATGCAGAGAAGGGAAGCAATAACACCATAGGACTTAAGGAGAAAGAAGATTGAATAGAGGGACCGCACACAAATCTTGATTACTTGAGATAGAGAGAGAGAAAGCAAAGATGGTAGACAGTAGGGCAGAGAGAGAGAGAGAGAGAGTAGTGCCGAGATATAGAGAGCAAAGAAAAAGAGAGGTCTTTGTAGGCTCCTTATGGGTGGACAGGGAAAGAGGAGAGACATCCTTTTAGAAAACATGCAGTTCTTTCAAAATATAAAAGGTATTTTGGTCCACAATATTATGAAAATCCCATGGAAGGGGTATTTGGATAACAAGATGAGACTTGGAAGGTTTTTTACCACTTGACAATGTTGGATTGGGGGGTAGGGGGTTCATACGGAAAGATATAGGTAAAGGCCCCAAAAAAATTTCCATAAAGCCCATCACCAAGAACCCCAAAACTTAGGCCGAACCATAGTTGTTGGAAACGCCTAGGGACCTGAATCATTTTAGGAACCAGAATCACGGAAGCGTGGCCGGTTAGAAGATTCATGTCTTAGGAATCGTTGCCCGTACAATAGGAATCGCTAGGAACGAGATTCCTAGTTTTTGAGAATTGTGTTTCGACCGAAATAGATCCAAGTTTCATCCACAAATGGAATCGAGATTTCGTCCTCCATAGAATCGGGATTCCCATCCCACAGGAATCGACACTCCAGAAATCAAGATTCTTTAATATGCGGAATCGAGTTTCCGACATCTATGGAATTGAGCTTCTGATATATGTGGAATATAGATATGTTGTTGTTTTGAATCGTGATCCTAACATATTTGGAATCAAGTTTTTAAAGTATATAAATCAGATATCCATACCAGTTTGAGATCGAGATTTACAATAATATGGACTGTGGAATGCATTTGACGACCCCTACTAGGAATCAAGATTTCATTTTTATGGAGAAGGAAGCCACAAGCACATCTTGAGCCTCACCAACTTTAGAACCTATATTGGATGTTTCTTATTAGAAGGTTTCCCGAATTTTAAAGTGATTGTTTTGACTATTGAACTTATGGTCATTATATATAAAAGACAAGTATTTCTAAATTGTAATTTTGACTTCATTATTATAAAGACAAAATAGGATTATGTCTACAACATGGTTTTACTTTTAATTGTAAGTGTTATATTTACCAATTGTATTTTAAATTTAAAGTAAAAGCCATCCAGGGTGACACAAGTAAAATAATGAAACCCTGCAACCACTAGAAGCATTCGAAAGAAGATTTCTACTCCAATTGACATGGAATCAAGATTTAATCCTCGCTAGAATCCAAATTCGATATATTTGGGAACGTCTACCCGCAATTAATGGGTTCAAGTTTTCAAAGATGTGTTCGATCGAGATTCCGAAATTAAGGAATCGAGTTTCCTTGGTTCCGATAAATGGTTTCTAAAAATGTGTTGAATCGAGATTCTGAAATTAAGGAATTGACTTTTCTAAGTTTCGAAAAAAGGTTTCTAAAGATGTGTCGAATCAAGATTCCGAAATTAAGGAACCCAGTTTCCTTGGTTCTAAAAAATGGTTTCCGTGGAGATTCCTTAACAGAAATGTGGAATCGGGTTTCAAAACCGGAAACGCGAGGTCGGTGGAGAGATTCCGGTAACTATGGGCCGAACCAAAGCCTAATATATGATCATGCTCCACACACTCTCTCTAAGAGATAGAAAAGAAGATAGTTCCCATCAGAAAGAAAAGAAGATATTTCCCATCTGAAAACTTCATTGTTCCAATCTTCCCATCATCATCAGAGCCTTTTTCCAACTATTTGAGATCAACTATATGAATCATGGTCTGTTATTCTACTCTGTCAAGTATCATACCCTCAATGAGGCCATAAGTCCCCAAATGCCCCAAAAAATACCAATTGATGATAGCATCCATGATAAATTTGGCTTGTCTCTAAGAATGATATAACAACCCAACCATGGTCAAGGTCAGGGAGCAGTGCCACACCAACTTCAAGGAACTATTCCTCCTATGAAAAGTGCACACCAACTCCCAATTATTCTCGAGGATAGCATGCCTAACATGATTCTTTTGCCTAGCATACAAAATCAGTTTTTAATTATACATGCTAAATTTTGAGTATTCAACAATATAATTTGGCCAATCCATTGCATCCAATCATCATCATCATCATCAAAAGCCTTTTCCCAACTATTTGGGGTCAGCTACACGAATCGTGGTCTGCCATTTTGCTCTATCAAGGGCCATACCCTTAGTGAGGCCATAAGTCCTCATATCTTTTCTCACTACTTCCAATCATGTCCTTATAGGCCTGCCCCTTGCCCTTTTTGAGTTTTCCATTTGAACTAACTCGCACCTTCTGACACGTGTTGTACTAGGTCTGCACTACAGATGGCCAACCCACCTAAGTCTATTTTCTCTCATCTTATCGCCTATTAGTGCCACCCCTAAGTTCTTCTTAATGTATTCATTTCGAATTATATCCCTTCTTCTCTTGCCACTCATCCATCTGAACATCGTCATCTCAACTACACTCATCCTATGGGTATGTTGTTTCTTGAACGCCCAACATTTCGTCTCATAAAGCAAAGCTGGTCTCACAAATGTCCTATGAAACTCACCCTTAAGCTTCGTTGGTATGCGGCAATCATATAAAACTCCATTTACATCTCCACTTCATCAACCCAACTCTAATTCTATGCGAATCTTCCTCAGTCCATCGCATCAAATGTAAACCACAATTCATGGGAATTCGTGTTCTCCAGATAAGCGTCAATGAATTTGTTCCTAGTCAGAAACTAATGAATATGATTTCCAATGAAGAGGCAAAACTCGTGAAAATTAGTCACAAGTTGTCACATACCCCCACCAACTGAAGTAGAAAGTAAAAGCTTCCCGCAAGTAACTATTGTTATCAAATGGAAACAGGTACAACAAAAATCTCAAAAACATCATCACAGAAGTTAACCATACTTTGCTTTATAATTGCCACAAATCTAATGAGAGAAAATCTTAGATGATCAAGATTCCATGAGTAAATGACTCAGAGAGTGCTTCAATGATGTTGACGAAAATAATACTTCTAAATAGTTAACCACATTGGCATATCCTAAGAAGTTTAAGAATTACACCTACCTTACAATGTAACCATGCTACAACCTTGGAATCATCTAGTCTACAGAAAATCTCTGACCCAACTTCTGCAAACATATGTCAACTTAGATAATTTAGCAAGCAATTCCACCATTCATTGTATTCAAATTTGAAGTCTAATTTCTCGTGGACAAATAAATTGGAAAAAGACAACAATTTAAATAGAAAAAAAATTTACTGCAGTTATATAATATGCAAAAGAAATGTAGGATCTCTATTTTTTCAGCAAGTAGAAGTAATATTTAGATCACAATGTTAACTCTATTCATGAACATTCATAGGAAAACGGATGAAAGTTCTCTCCATTGTGCTAAAAGCACGGTTTGCGTACCCAATCTGGGCTTTATAACTTTGGTAGGGTCCACTTGAGTGTTAGCGTCAACGTGATTCATAGGAAAATCAGGTTGGCTCACAATAATGCACCACTAATATATGTAATTTTTTCTGCATAAGGCGAACACCAACAACTTGTATTCACATTTTTACTTTTTTCTTATCTAAGGGGCCTAATGCCTCAAGGCAGCCCCCAGACGACATTCAGCCTCTCGGGACTTGTGCCTCATCCAAAGCCATGAAAAGGTGTGGCTATGTGGAACTCAAGGTATTAAATTCAAAAATTTCTTTTTACTTTTATTCCAAATACCTGAATTCCACTTACATGTGCCACAATATATTGCTGGAAAATAAAAACAATGCCCTAAATACAACCTAGGAGCTTTATTTTACTGCTAAGAGAAATAGAAACTATACATGAACTTTAAAATAGCCTTTATAATAATTTTTAACACAATATAAGGTCTTGAAAAATTACATAAAAAATAGAAAATAAAACTGAAAATAAATAAAAACTAATGGGAAGACTTACTGAAAGATGTCTGGAGTTACCCAACCAGGACTTGGTACACCCCATGCCCGAATCCCTGACCAATAGTGCGCTTTTCCTCCTTAAGGTGTTGCTGAAAATTCTTAGATTGGGAAGCATTGTAGGCTATCCTTCTTTCTCTAGGGTTTAAGAGGGCTAAAAAATAACCTAGGGTTTATACAAACCCTATGGGAACAAAATAGGGCTGATCTTGGGGTTGATATCTCTCTATGAACTTCTCTTCTTCCTTTGAAAAATACAGCAAACCCTAGTTTAGAGAAGAGAGATGTGGCGTGCCTCTCTTTTGGTTGAGAGAGAGAAAGATAGAAGGTAGCATGAGAGAGAAAAAGAGAGGCCCCCCAATTGGTGCGTGAGGGAGAGAGAGATCTCCCCAAATTGGTGCATGAGGGAGAGAGAAAGATCTCCCCCAAATTGGTGTGTGAGGGAGAGAGAGATCTTTTGAAGAGAGAAAAATAGGATCTAGTGATTATATCTCAAATAAGTTCAAACTCCTAGAAGAAAACTTATCTCGTAGTTTGCAAAGGATTCTAGTTTAAATAGGATTCCTACTCTATCTAATTTCCAGCAAAACCTTTTAGGATAACTAGGAAATGGGTGAGAAATTAATCAGAGCCATCCATCATAATTTATGGGTGAGAGATTAATCGAAGTCATCCATCATAATTTTGGGTGGATAAATTAGGAACCTTATCCTTTTACATTTTGACCCAATCCACTCCTATTTAAAATCAAACCAATCAAATTTAAACTTTATCCCTTTTAAAATTTGAAATCATACTTAAAATATTTTCTAGATAAATCTAATATAGATTTCCCACAATATTGGGAAACCATATCAATAGATTTCTCATCTTTAGATTTAAATTTGAATTTAAAAGAAATAAGGTGGTGTGCCCCTTACTTCCCAAAACATATGGCGTGGGGGGATTGCCCCTTATTTTGCTCAACTAAAAATAGTGGTGTGCCCCCTCTTGAAAAACTCATCCAAAAATTAGGACATGCCCCTATTTTTTAAAAATATTTTTGTCGTGCCACTTTTTAGCTAGAATGGTGGCGTACTCCCCCTTTAGCAAAGAAATAGGGCGTGCCAAAATCTGACATACAAAAATAGAGCGTTCCCTAAGGTGCACGGTGTGCCACATGTGGGGCTGGATCTTTAGTCTCACATGAGTTATTTTTAAAGTTTTGAAATTTTCAGAAGTACCCTTTTATGAAAAATTAGAACATAAATAATATTTTAAAATTCTGAAAAAATATTTAAAAATCAAATAAACATTTATAATACCTAAATAAAATATACTAGGAGTGAACTGGTACCAGTGAGTCAAAATAAACGACACTAAAAGCACTCCATTTGTCCCAAAAACCATGATCCACAAATGTTTCTCTTATCCGACCCAACAAAGTCTCATGATCTACAGTCTCTTTGCAGGGACTCATGATTGGTTTGTCAAAGTTGGATAATAAAACAGTGGGATTATGATCCTGGAATGTGGATTACAGTTCCCTCTTTAAGAGCAAGTCTAGCACTTGTCACTACAGTGCAAAAGAGGCTCTCTTAATGTACATGTACATGTGTCCTTGTAAAAAAGGTTGCTTTGCTCTCAAAAGCCTACAACTGCACACAGGAGACCACACAGTTCTCATCGCCTACAAACATGATCCCCGGGCATCTTTCCAACCTCAACAAGGGATAGCCCACTTCAAACCCTTTTCGAATGTGTCACATGCCCAGGGCTAAGGGTTTTAGACATGACCAGGGCCATAAACCACCCAACCATTGGTTAGTCAACACATACTCCTACTGAAGTGCATATTCCACTATACATCATTTTTCTTACAAGCTCTCTAAGCCTTTAGAAGCCACAAAAACCCAACAAGCCATAAGTGAATGGTAAGAAATCCTACATATCCAAACATCCAGATGTAAGAAGTCAATTTGATAACATGTATTTTTTCGTCGTTTTGCTTTAATTATGAAGTGAAGAAATGCTTAGAAATATACGTCTTACCTGAGTCTACAAGGGCTCTCTAGGTTTATAATCTTTTACAGGCAAGCGAGAGAGAAATGTAAAGAGATCAAGCTAAGGTCGGATTTCATCCATAGTGAGTCGCAAAACTAGGTTCACCCACTGAGGTGTAAGGTCTCATCCATGAACCCTCTCTTACCGGATGTCTTCGAGCCATGACAGTAGGTACCATCTACAGGAGGCTTAGATAATAAGGGTACATGCTCATCTATGATGCATCCTATGATCTGCAAAGAGGGGGTGAAAATCTTGATGAATTTGTATATATATCCAAAGAGCCCATAACCAAAAAACAATGGAGACGAGAAAATATTATGCATAGGTGTTGCCAAACTATTCTCCCTTCTCAAGTCCCGAAGTGGTAAGATGGAGTACAGAAGGTTGCTTGGCTATAAGATTTGATGTTGATGAGGTTGTTTGACATGCCAAATCTCTTGAATCCAGTCTCCTTGGACAATTTCTAAGAAAAATAACAAGTTTGGTCAGAATAAAGCCAGAACAATATGGAAAGCCAGGACATTCATTGGCCATTGCGCATATCAACGAGCACATACTAATCAAGTGCTTTTATAATCCTCGCGGGCTGGAACAAGGATGCATTGTACTTCGATATATCGGTTTCTCTTTGGGACATTTTCTTTCGACTCCTGTTTGGGAAAGTGTATTAGGCCCAAATGCTACATTCTTCAATGAAAAGTATCGATTCCCATTGATGGAACCAATTGGCAAATCATTGGCGAGAATAATATGGCGACTAAAGTCGAGATGAATTCTAATAAGGCTGAGGTCCATATTGAAGCTGACTCAGTTCTGATCTGCCTAATAGCATATGGATTGAGAAGGAGCTCTCAGGTGATTGGCAGCCTATTGTTCATGAGAACATCCCTAGATGTTGTATTACTTGTTCAAGATTGGGTCATGTTGTGGAGCAAAATCAAGATAACAACACCATTGTTGCGAAAGTCAAGAGATCCAGATCTAGGTTCCATTCTCAACAATGTAGGGATCAAGATAAAAACACCATTGTTGCGAAAGTCAAGAGATCCAGATCTAGGTTCCATTCTCAACAATGTAGGGATCAATCACGTAGAGATAGATCAAGGGTTTAAAAGTAGCGGTACCAGCCAATTAAGGCTACTAGCCCGCAGGTAATCACAAGGGACGCATAGGAAACCAACTTTGGCACACTACCTTGGGGATACCAGCCACAACGCATGATGGAAGATGTGGCAGGTGTGAGTCTAACTCGTGTGGAGCAAGTGGAATCTGATAATGGCCTGGACATGGAAGACATATGCTGCCTAGCCTTTGCACCTCGCTCGAATCATGGAACATGTGAGACAATTCCTAATTTAAAATTTGGACCTATTTTAGAAGGCCTCAATGAGATAAGTTCGATTACTCCATATCCCCCAATCCAATTGAAGGAGAAGTTTGAGTGGAACAAAATCCTTCCTCTTAATATCATGCAGGAAGGTTGCCAAGAAATAGATATTGGTGTTGCAAGTAATGAGGAAACCATAATGAATTTCTACATGTTTACCTAGCGACTTGGAGACCATAGGAAATCATGGGGGCAAGAGACACATGCAATCAAGGACCCAAGGCTGTCGCAATGATTCCAACTCCTGTTTGTCCCGCCTCACAACACAGCAACTCTACAAGATGATTCACGGAATTGTCGCCGGTTAGATGATTCCTACTTTTGGAATAAGTGTTTGTACAAGAGGAATTGTGGGGGACAAGATTCCTATTTTTAAGAATCGAGATTCAACCAAAATGGAATCAAGACACCAAAATAGATGCAATCGAGTTTCCAACCTAGTTGGAATCAACCAACATGGAATCGAGATTCCTTTGTTTATGCGATCCCTATTTTGACATCTTTGAAATCGAGAGGGAACTGAGAGAGAAACAACTATTCATTAAACAACATGCCATACATGCAAGTTTACATTATTTGTATTATATTATTTCTAACACCTTGATCTTGCAATCTCTCTATTGGATTAATACAATGCATCATCATCCTCAGAGCCTTTTTCCAACTACTTGGGTCTGCTACACGGATCCTGGTTCACCATTATGCTCTATCAAGGGTAATACCCTCAGTGAGGTTATAAGTCCACTTTGGTTTCTATTGGTCATTTCATACTAAAAAAGATGACTACACTTTGTAGCTTGAGATCGAGTCTCCAGCTCAACAAGTGAAGAATCGAGATTCACCAATTGTGGAATCGAGAATCAGTAAATATTGAAAACAAGATTCTATAAACAACAAGCATGAAACCACATTAAAAATATAGGGATCATTAGTTTGGTTCTTATCTTGGTTTTTAAGGTTGGTTTTGAGATCACTAACAGTAGGAATTGGGATTCCTAACAGTGGGGATCGAGATTCCAAATTTTAAAATTTACGATCCCTTGAATATTCTTCTTGAAGCACCGAAAATGAGATCCCAAAGCAAGACTGCCACGTATGTTGGGAAACCAACAACTATGGATCACACCGAAAGGAAACCTTATTACCACAATTAACCTTATATCTAGTGTAGGAAAGAAAATATTGGCAAAAGGCCTAGATGCTTCTTAAAAACCCAATGACCGAAATCTAACTCTCCTCTAGGGAACCAAGAGAGAGAATTGGGGGCATATTTTTTCATAATATCATTTCTCCAAAGAGAATCACGATTAGTACCATAATACTACCACCATTTCCCAAGAAGAGCCAGATTCATGCGTTTAAGGTTTTGGATCCTGAGTCCACCTAGGTGCCTTGGGATGCACACCTGATCTCAGGCCACATGATGGATCTTCTTCCTATAATGCTTATTTCCTATGAACAATACTAATGAAAAGTGTTGTGAACAATGTCATGAACAGTAAAAACATGTCAAAACTAGAGAGAGAGTGTAAAGAAGAGGAAAAGAAAGAGAGAAGAAAAAATAGATCAAAGAGAAGATAAGAGAGAGATATGAGATTCAATCACCACATGCCCACTAATATCTTGATTTAAAATGTTTGTTTAGGGTTTACAGAGGACAAAAATACCTTTTTTCAAAACAAGTATCCTAAATATATAAAAATGAAAGATATGCCCCAACATACAAAACAAGTTATTTTATAACACTCACCCTCAAGCTGGAGCATAGATGTCACCCATGTCCAACTTCAAACAAATTTGTTGAGGGTTATGCCTAAGCTCCTTGGTGAACATATCAGCCAATCGACCCAAGATGTCGAAAGTGTGATCTTTTGGTATTTCTTGACCATCAATCCTAACTACTTCCTCCTCTCTGTTATTATTATTACTAAACTTGCATTCCATATACTGCCTTAGTCCGGCTAATTTTAAAACCTTTAGAATCTAGAGCATCCCTACAAAGTTCTAACTCTGTATTTTATTTTTATTTTTTTTATATTGTTCTAGATCTCATCGATCCAAACTATATCGTCCGCGAACAACATACACCACGGTAGCTCAACTTGTAGGAGCCTAGTTAAGTCCTCTATGACTAAGACAAAGAGGTATAAGTGAAATGCCGATCTCTGATGTAGACCTATGTCACCAAAAACTCACTCGTCTTTCCACTAGTTGTTCGCACACTAGTTAGCGCTCCATTGTACATATCTCTCACCAAGTCAATGTAGTGTTTGGAGACTCTTTTCTTTTCCAATGCCCACCAAATGAAATCTCGAGGTACTCTATCATAAGCTTTCTCTAGATCAATAAAGACCATGTAGAAGTCTTTTCCCTTTGCCCTAAACTTCTCAATTAGTTGCCTAAGTAGGAAAATAGCATCAGTTGTTGATCTCTCTGGCATGAAACCGAATTGGTTTTTTGATACACTAGTTTCATGCCTTAGTCGTTGCTCAATCACTCTCTCACATCTTCATAGTGTGGCTCATAAGTTTGATCCCTCAATAGGTCACACAACCATGTAATTCTCCTTTGTTCTTTTAAATAGGTACTACAGTATTTTTCTTCCATTCATCTGGCATTTTATTTGTTCTCAATACCTTGTTGAACAGCCAGCCAATCGATGCCAATCTCCCTCATGCACTTCCAAACCTCTATCAAGATAAAGCCTTTCCTATCTTCATCCTCCTCAAAGTTGTTGGGGTTATATGGCCATTTAAAGGCCATATGAGAGCATGCAAAACTATGCCTATAGTGAAGTGATAGCTCCAGTGGGAGCATAGCCCGAATGGACTGTGTAGCATGGTCTAGGGTGGACTGTGAGGCATCGCTGATGCCGTGACTCACATGAGTTTTGACAGGCTATGGCTTAGGTTGATATTTACAAACTCGTAACCATGTGCAATTGTGCACAACCAATAAGAGCTTTGATATGGGGTTATCCCTTGATGAAGTCGGAATTGTACCCAAGGTGGTTGGCCACGACACTAGATATAACCAGTGTGTGTGATGGTTGGCCGAAGGGGACAAAGGCCAAAATCTCATCATTACCATTACACGACATGCACACTAAATAGCCATCTGGGAAGCAGCCCTCTGGATGAGGGTGTGTGTTATGTACACGTGCCAAAGAGATGACTCCCTGCAACACTGGATTGTGTTGAAAGGACTCATGTGCATAGTGTTGGAACAGGGCTTGGACTTGTCCTCAGGGAGGGACCTATAATATATGGACTAGGATCATGTCTCCTTCATTTATTGGGTGACTTTGATCCTGTGAAGGGTTGTGCGTCATGAGAACTATTGGGCCAGTTTGAGAAGGTGCAGTGAGATATAGTTTCTAGAGAGGATGAAGTCCTCAATATATTTGTTATATTCGTAACTCTTTGGATCTAATTCCCATCAAATCTTCTTAAATATGTTTAATTATACTTTAGATCATTAAAATGAATTTTTGACCTCTCTGAATATTTTATTTTATTGAAAAATGAATTTTAAATGGAGAAAAATCAATTTTCTTGATTTATTTTAGTCAAAGAGGAAAATAAAATATTAAAATGCTTTATAAAATTCATTTTAATATTTTAAAATTTTATTTAGGGTGTGGGGGCCCATTGGGACAATGGGCCCACCACATGCAAGCCCATTCTGTGAGGGCACGGGGCCCACGTCGCTCCATGTATGGGGCCCCCCACTCCCTTCTTATTTTCTTTTTGTGTGGCTTGTGTGCTAAGCCACCTTCTTGATTGGAAAAAAATAAAGGAAAGTGTTGTGTAAAAATTTGATTGATTTAAAATAAGAAAGTGCAAAGCTTAATTGAAATTGATTTGCAAAAAGATAGTATTTTCTCTACACAATATTTGATGGGAATAAAGTTATGGAAACTAAAGGATAATGGTTCCACCTCGTCCCTTTCGATCATGATGTTTGATCCAAAGAATGAATGGCCAAGATCTCTTCATCCCACAGGTCTCCATAATCGAAGGTCAAGATTGAGTCTCATAATGATAGCAGAATCTTAGGCCCCAAAACCCAAGCCTCTATTCTAGATATACACATATTCTCTACACACCTTGAACTCTCTCTCTCACACACAAAACCCTAGAGGCAGCCACATCCCACTTTCTCTCTCTCTCTCTCTATTTCTCACTCATTAGTTAGGGCTTGAACAAATAGAACCTAGAAATTCTAAGATGGGACACGCCCACGCCACAAGGGTGGCACGCCCAAGTCACAAGGGTGACATGTCCCTCGCGTTTGTGCATCGAGATTCGCTCATGTGTTGAGCCTTGATCAAAGTCCTATCCCATGTCATGCTCCCAAGATGTTTTGCCTAAGCTTCCTGAGTTATGAGACGAGGCCAGACCAAGATCTCGTGCGCCATTGGTGGAGGAGACCTGGTGTAGGCAGTGTTTTAAAATGCGACCGCATCATGCGGTATGTGGTGGGCTGCACATTTGAACTGATCACATATGCGATTTTGAGCTATGCAGCCGCATATGCGCCGCATCGTAGCCGCATCGCAACGCACTTCATCTTTTCTTCCGAAATTTTTTTCAATTGTGCCCCTCGGGGTGGGGCAAAATGGTCTTTTTGACCATCCAAATATGGGGGAAACAGTTTAGGGGGGGTATTAAACCCCCTAAATGATGATTTACAGCCACTTTTGTGGCTTTTTTTGGACCAAATCAAGCAAATTTCATTCAAATCTACGATTTGGTGGTTGTTTAATACTTGGATGTTGATTTGATGCTTTTGATTATTAATTTGGGAAAGTTAGGGTGAAAATACGATGATTTACAGCTACTTTTGTGGCTTTTTTTTATCAAATCGAGCAACTACTTGATGATTTGCAATTATTTGATGATGATGTTGATGATGATAATGATGATGATGATGATTTATCTAAAGTTGCTATGAGGCAAAGGGTTACTCGTACTCCAATCTCAAGAGAGAGGGTTATAAATATTGGTGGTAGTGTTGAAAAAAGAACACCTATCTCTAAAGGGCCAATGGATGTTTTTTTCATCCCTAGCCCCGAAATTGTGTTTCAGGAGAGAGAGAAAAACAAAACAAACCACAATTGAAAATAGATACAAGAAAAAACATAGGAAGTCGGAATTTAAGTGGATTGCAAAGTGGATTTACATGGTCGGCATTCATTTTAATACTATAACTCTGTATAGTTTTGCATGTATGGTCCAGGCAATTGGGCAACATGGCCTAGGACTTGTTCTTCCTTCACTACATGAGGTTAGGATGCCCTTGTTGAAGGATGTTATATTTGATGTGAATAAAATTTTGATTTCTCAGAGAGAAAGGTGGGAGAAATATGGGGCCACTATTATGTGTGATGGTTGGTCCGATGGGAAGTCGAGGGCATTCATTAATTCTTTGGTTAACTACCCAACAGGTACTTTTTTTGTTAAATTTGTTGATGCATCAGACAAGTCACATGATGCTACATACTTATGTGGCTTGATGGATGAGATTGTAGAGTTTGTTGGAGAAAAAAATGTGGTACAAATTGTCACTGGCAATGATGCCAATTATGCTGCAGCTGCGCATTTCTTGACTTTGAAAATGACGCATATGTTTTGGACTCCTGGCCCAACTCATTGTGTTGGTCTTATGCTTAAGGAAATGGGCACAACATCTTTATTTAGTGGGGTGATTTCAAGAGCTATGTTTGTTGTTGAATTTATTTACAATCACACCATAGTCCTAAGCATGATGAGGTCTTTTACAAAGAAGAGAGAATTAGTAAGACCGGGTATCACTAGATTTGCCACGTCATTTCTCACTCTTCGAAGCCTAGCCAAGCAAAAAAGTGCCTTGAGGACCATGTTTGCTTCAAAGCAATAGAGTCAAAGCAAATGGTCAAAGCATAAAGATGGGAGAAAGGCCGAAAAATTTATTCTGAATACATCTTTTTGGAGTCAAATAATTCTTGCATTGGAGGTGGCTCACTATATTCCACCATGGGCTATATACATGAGGCAATGACTAGGGCAACAACAGAGATGAAGGATGTTTTAAAGGATGATGAAAATATGCACAAGGCTATACTTGAAATTATTGATAGGAGATGGGATACCCAACTTTACAGGCACCTCCATTCAGCCGGTTACTTTCTAAACCCATCTCTTCACTACAAGCACCCATCCATTGAGTCAGATCATGTAATAAATGGTGGGCTCTTAGATGTGCTTGAGAGGTTGGTGCCTGACAAAGATATCTGAGATCCAGAGCCATGAATTGATTAAGTTCAAGTTAGCCTTGAAAAACTTTGGGAGAGATAATGTCATTTGAAATAGAGACACTACAGATCCAGGTAAAAGTCAAAAGTACCCTTACTTGTCTATGATGTTGTTTACCCTTAATTTTTATCTATAATCTCAATTATAAATTATTATACAGCTGCATGGTGGGCATTACATGGAAGCGAGAGACCAAATCTACAACGTCTCGCTATTCGAGTGTTGACTCTCACATGTAGCTCATCTGGTTGTGAACGCAATTGGAGTGCATTTGAGTATGTAAGTTCTTAACTCTGTATTCCTTAATCCTTATTTCTTAAATTTCAATTTCAAATTTCAATTTTCTACCACAGCTCTATACAAAAAAAAGGAATAGGTTGAAACAGAAAAAGTTGAATGATTTGGTTTATGTGCGTTATAATGACCGGCTTAAGGAGAGGTATCAAAATCGTATGAAGCTCAACCATATTCAATTGTATGAAGCTGATGGTGATTCCACAAGTGAGTGGACCATGGATCCAAGACTAGAGCGCGTGACGGCCTCCACGACCTCTGCGACTAGACCTAGCTCCTGCTACTCCTCTACTCCTCTATGCTCTAGAGTTAGGTCGATCTTCTTCATTAGCCCTTATTGCTAGCTCGACATTGAGCCATGTAAGATCCTTACCCTCAAACCAAAAGTCCATGTCTCCATGAAGATTAAAGAGTTTTGAAGTCAAGCTCAAGAACAGTTAATAGTTACTTAATACAATCATCCCAGACAATTTTGAAGTCAATTTTTCAAATATTAATAAGAAAAATCATCCTTAGAGTTGTCATGTGCATCATCAATATCATTTTTGGCGGCCTCCACGACCTCTGGAGCTGATGTAAGATCCTTACCCTCAAAATGATATTGATGATGCACATGACAACTCTAAGGATGATTTTTCTTATTAATATTTGAAAAATTGACTTCAAAATTGTCTGGGATGATTGTATTAAGTAACTATTAACTGTTCTTGAGCTTGACTTCAAAACTCTTTAATCTTCATGGAGACATGGACTTTTGGTTTGTAGTATCACTATTTTGTAACTTTGAAGTTTGTGGCTGCAAATTTGTGCTTATGGTTGTTGATTGTTGAATGCTTTATGAAGCTAGTTTCAAGTTTCTAGTTTCTATCAGGGGACAGTGGATACAGAATCTCCAACAGCTAACATTTTGGACTTAATCATTAAACTAAAATACCTACTATCACATATATCACATCCACATTTTTTTCTATGCATTAACCTATTTTTGTAGATTTTTTAGAAGTTTTTTATATTTATTGACCGCATCATCGCGATGCACCTGCATCCAGACCGCATCGCCGCATCGGCCCCCCCACCGCTTTTGGCCGCATCCCGCATTTTAAAACACTGGATGTGGGGTATACGAAGTCCTTGGGGATAACCTGAGGCAAGGTATTTGGTAATTCTAATTGCTCCAGGTTTCTTGATTCTTCATGCATTGTATTTTTGTATGGTTGTAAGAATTGTAATGGTATGCAAGAGAAGATCTTAAGTTGTATTAGGGTATATTTTATGAATAAAGTTGTATTTTTGGACTCCTATAAGAATTCTAGCCAAAATGAAAGAAAAATTTTAACTGTATATACTTGGTTAGATCACAATCCTTCTTTCAAAACCTTATTTCACTTCCGATACCGAGATACCTAATTTATTAAATTACTGCATTTAAATTTATGTGAAATAGGTGCATGGTGGATGGACCATGGGGGAAAGCACTCCTCATTTGCGGCAGATGGCCATGAAAATACAAAATTTGACTTGCAACTCGTCTGGATGTGAGCGAAACTTCAGCACCTTTGAAATGGTAATATTTTTTAATAGTTAATACTTAGTTAGTTAGTAGTTACTTGCATAGTAACTAAGTGAGTTTTTCTCTATTAAGTGCATACAAAGGAAAGGAACAGACTTGAGAAAAGGCAACCGAACAACCTAGGCTTCGTTCAGTATAATCAGAAGTAGGGTTGCCACTTGATCTGGTTCAAGCCGACCGAGCCTGAGCCCAGAAAAGCCTGAAATTTTTTGGCACGGCCAAGCCTAGAAATTGTATTTCGAGCCCTGGCAAAAATATTTTCTTAAGCCCATCCCGGCCCACTATTGGCCCAATAATGTCTTTTGGGCTAGCCTTGGATTGTGGACCAAAGAATCACTTGAATTGGGCATTATTCGTTGAGTTAACTGAACTAATGGAGTTGTGGTAAGTTATAATAAATTTTCAGCTCCTCATAGACAAGCAAGGGAAAGTGTTTTGTTTGCCAAAAAGTTGGGCATGATAGGCATACTTGTCCAACTTTTACAACTCAAGGGTAACATTAGAATTAATGTTTACAATTGCTCGTCTCGAATGTTATACTTAAATATTATCTGGTGAATTTTAAATAATGAGTCAACTAATCACTATTTTGGAACTTATGCAGATCTGACATGGAAATACCCAATATGGAGCTTGAAGCTGAGTGAAACAATATTTAGACTTCACTATATATACCTCCCTATGGTCACGTTTGTTTGGCTGAAAGATATCGCTCGATAATAAGAGCCGAAGCTAGTTTAGGGATCAAAGGCCGATCAGGAGACAAGAAGACGGCCTCCTAGTGGCGACGAGCCCAATAGGTTAGTACTCGCATTAAAATACTAAAACCAGAAGTGAGGAAGACGGCAACTAAAAGCAACATATAATAGAAGGTTTGAAAAGACACACTACTTGGTATGGCCTAAATAAGTTCGGGGTACTGTTTTTGATAACCTGCTGGAATGTTAACAAACTTTTAGGTACTGTGTTTGATAACAAAAATATATTAACAATATAAATATAAATATAAAATAACTATAACATAACATAATATATAATATATTGATCATTATTTATTAAGTGTACTAGGGTATAATGGCATGTGTTTTATGTTAAATGCTTAGTTATTTCCATTTTCAATTGGTTACTAAGCTAATGAATTTCCTAAGTTTTCTACGACTATCAGTTTGGATAACATTGCAAGAAGTCAAAGCAACGGTCATATCTTTAAGAGCAAGACTGGAGTTGGCTGGTGCCAAAAGCCCAATGCTTCCCTCAAGTTCCTCATCTCAATTTTTTTTTTTTCAAGCTCATGCTGGTGGAGTCCTTATCTTGTGAATGGAGCTTCAAAGTGGAATATTGTATGGTTTTCATATATTGCAAATTCATGTTGCAAGTGGAATTTTGGATAGTTTTCCTCCGTTGCAAATTAATATTATACCCATTGTATTTTAGCTTACAATAAAAGTGTAATGTTGCGCCCAATGTAATATTATGAAAGTGCAATTCATCTCTCGCTCTATCCTACGACTTTGCTCTCTCTCTCTCTCTCTCTCTCTCTCTCTCTCTCTCTCTCTATATATATATATATACATATATATATATGCTTTTTGGGGATTTTCTTCTCTTGTTTTCTCTCAATCTTCTCCTTTCTCTCAAACATCTCTCTAAACCCCTCACCTATGCTCTCTCCCAAGCCCTAATGTCCTATGTCATCTGTTGAATAAAAGCCAAAGTTTACTGAAAGGAAATGAATTGTTTTGGTAGAAGACTCTCGCTCTTGGTCCCCAAGAGACTGGTTCTCTAAGGAGACAAATGAGTGGGAAAGATGGAAACCCTAGAAAATGCTAGTGCAGAGAGTGTCGTTCTTCAGTGCTTGGAAACAAAGCTTTCTCTCTCTGCTTTGTCTCGTCTCTCTCTCATTATTTTAGCTTCTCTCTGAAGCCATAATAAATAGGTATCCATGGCCCCAACCAGTGGGTTTTCTCTATGTCTTTAAAGAGACTAAGGATGTTTGGATAAGAGAGAGAAGATGTAGGCAAAGAGACAGAAGGGGACAAAGATTGAGTCTTGGGTGGAAAGAAAATAGGAGATTTAAGAGAGAGAGAGAGAGAGATGAGAGGGGGAAAGAGATCGAGTTTTGCATGCAGGTTTAAGAGGGCTATCTTCGGCCTTACGGGCCTATTTCGGGCCTATTTGACCGGGCCTGGCACGAAAACAAAATGGCCTGCAACGGCTCTACCCAGCCCGAAAGCCCAATAAGGCCCATAGAGTGGCCCCAAATCAACCAGAACCCAAGCCCGACTCGCAAACCTGTGGCTTGGCTCGGACTGTTGGCACCCCTAATCGAAAGTAGCAAGTGTGCCATCGACAACTGGAGCACAATGAAAAGGAGGTTATTGAAGCTGCTGATATGGATGACACATGTGAGTGGCTAGTTGATACCGAGGATGATAAGGTATTCCTTGGAGAGGGCTAACCTAGAACCAGGTTCATGAGGCTACTGGGACAGCAATGAGGCCTGTACAAACAACTCAGGCTCAATCTCAAAGCCAAAGCAGGGGAAAAAAGAAGGCCTGGCAAGGGAAGGCAATGAAAAAGAAGAGGAAGAGGGTGACGGGATTGAGAGCAGAGGATGAAGAGGAAGAAGCAGATTCAGAAGAGACGAAGGATGACACTCATTGTTGAGAAGGGTGATAACTCTGATGATGATGGCGTAGCATCATCATTATCAAATGCTCCTTAGGATCCACTTGAACACCACAAGTGACGATGCCATAGAGTTGTCTGGTTGACATTTGAGTTTTGGGGTGGTGACATTTATTTGTTATTTGCTTTTGTCCTGTTGACTTTTTATGCATGGCTGAGTAACTCCTTTGTGACTTTGTGTATTATTTCTAGTTTTTTACAAGGACTTATGGAATTTCAAGCATTTTGATGTCTTACAATTTTTTCGAGTCTTTGTATCTATAAATCGGTTCTATAATATTTTTATTTTTCTTTATCACGAGTGGTTTGGGGCTCTAAATTATCCTAAAAACTCCTTAAGGCCTAAAACCCTGCCCTAAGAACTCCCTGGTCTTTATTTTTTTAGGTGGGGGGGGGGGGGGGTCCCTACCCTTCTCTTTTCTTGGGCACCCACTTAGCCAGCCATGCCCCCAAAACGCCTAGGCACCCACCCACGCTTTTAGCTTTTCTAAACATTGTTTACTATTGTGAAATCCTGTAAAATGCATTTTAGGGGAATGATTAGGGCTTCTATGATCACTTTTGAAAACAATATCATTGTGTTCTTTTCCTTTTTTATATTTTTATACAATAAACAAAAACTTGACCCTCATTCCGCTCTACATTGGAAGAGTTAGTTCTAGCAAAAGTCCACGTTCTCATTTATTTATTCTCTGTAGACCATTCCTTTCTTATTCCTATCACACTATATTTCAAGCTTTTTATTTTCTACTATCTCATTCCTAGTGTTTACAACTTTTGAAAAGCGGGATATAGGTACAAATAAAGGGCTTGAAATTCCAATTTTTTAATACAGGGAAGCCCTTTCTAAGACAAGCTGCACATTCAATGAGGGGAAGGGGAGAGAGCCAAAGAGAGAGAGAGCGAGAGAGAGAAAAATAACTACACAAGAGAGATGAGAGAAATTACAAACAAATTACAAGAGAGATATTGTCAAGAGCTGCGGGATAAGGAAACACAGCGAGAGAAAGAGAGTAAGTTTTGAAAGTTACTTGGGTTAACCTTTGAAAGATTCATCTCCCTTGTATAGTCAAAAGAAAGATTTGACGCCAACTTTTTGTAATAACAAAACCAAATGGCAACCTGATAGCTAGTAATTTGAGTGGCTTTATGAGCACGATTGGATGTTTCCAACAATCGCTTTTGTTTTATGGAATAAACCCATCTGAACATCTGGTCTGGTTAAAGATATGGTTGCCACATCTTTCCTTTTCTCTATCTTGGAGATCCGGTTGACACAAGAATGCTAAGGATGATCCTGTAATCCCTAGGGTTGAGGATATTCTTAAGATTGTCACCAAATGGCACACTAAAATATATGAAATGATTCCAACTAAGGGACAGGTCAATGGATCTAACCAGCATTTGAAAAATAACAAATCCAGATCCGGAGTCGGCAGCTTCAACTAGATCTAGTAGGTAACAAGGTTGACCCATATATAGAAATAGGGAACAGGCTTAGTTCTTTTTTAATTGCTTGGTTCTCTGACAAAACTAAACAATTTTGCTAGTAGAACTAACCAATTCTGTGAAAAGAACTGGCTGACACTCCCAGGTGCAACTTGTTTCCACTTTTTAAAAACCGCAGCTTTCAAACCCGCCATTTTAATTAGTTCTTCGTCAAATCTTCATCGTTGATCCCTCTACAAGATTTGCCATATTAGTTTTTGGAATAAAACCCCGTTTCGCTGATATCGAGTCTCATTTCTCCACTATATTTCCTAAACTCATCCCAAAATCTTCAACGTTGATCCCTCTACAAGATTCGCCATATTAGTTGTTTGAATGAAACCCCATTCCGTTGATATCAAGTCTCAAAATGTGGGGGTTTTTTGAAAAATTGAACTCAGATTTATCAAAAATGGCCTCGGATTGACTTTTGATCCCCACATTGGTTGGGAGTTTTTCTTCACATGGTGTCAGCTATGATATTTATAGTCATTTCATGACTTTGCGTATTTGTTGTGTAGATTGTGAATTTTTTATGCACTTTCAAATTTAGAATCTAATTTTAAATAATTTGAAATGGTAGCAATTAATGAATTTTCATATCAAATTTTAGTATAGATTCGAATTTTCGCAATTCATGAAGAAATTTTTTAAATGATTTTTTAATGAAACGGATTTTTGAATCACAAATTGTGGAATAACATGATGAAAATGAACCGCAATTTTTAATGGGTGAAAAGCTCCATTTTTTTATGTTTATCCAATTGTTTATTGTTCTCCAAATAATTTGATAAACATCAAAAATATCAAAGAGATAAACGCATTTTTTGATAAAAATTTTGATTCAAATGAAATTCTCTCAATTCTCAATTTCAATACACAATTTGTGATTTTATTGACGCTTATCAAATCAAACAGTTTACTAAATCTGATTTACCTCAAATCTTATTTAGTTAGCTTATCTGATTTGTTAAATCAGATTTTTGATAAGTGATTTAATCTAGAAAGTCTCTTTAGTTTAAATTAGATCTAAGTCATACTAAAATCTCTGATTTTTTTTTTGCTTTTTTTCAATTTTTTTCAACAATTTTCAGCTGGACCTCCCAGGATAGGGCGACCCGAATCGGTCCGGCAAGGGACCTGGATCTGAGAGATCACTTGTTGAGAGTCAAGGGCTAAGGCCTCACCAGGGTGGAGCCCCTTGAATGACCTAAATCCAATGGTGTCTGCCAACAGAGGGATGGATTAAAACAAATTACGAAGGTTTTGCAATTTCTATTCTCTTGGGATGAAGGTGAAAATTTCTCAGAGACCTTGAAGATAACTGTTTTAGAGGTTTCTATTGTGTTTTCGAGGTTAATTCAGTTTTCAAGTGGAAATGAGAGCTCCGGCTGATCATGATTCAATCTCTATGCCATAATGGTTTACTGCTCAAGTCCGATTCGCAGGTCGTTGTTGACTGAATTATGGTTTCATGTGAGCCATCTCAGCATTCATTGTAGGTTCTGATGGAAGCAATAGAACAGCTATTTCATGAAAAAACTTGGTGTGCTTCTTATATCCAATCAAGAAGTAATGAAGTTGCTGATAAATTAGCCCATTGGATGCCAAATCCAACCCCCTCAAAATTTGACAATGACAACAACCAAGAGGTGATTAAAGGGCACCACAGTGTTGACATTAGGAGCACACAGTTACTTTTTTTTATTGTGTGGGAGGTAATTGAAACACCAGCTCTTTTCTACAGTTGCTATCTCACTTTATTGTAACCTTTCCCTATTTTCAAATAATAACTGTATATGCTTAAAAAAGTCACAAAAAAATAGGAGGCTGTTTCATACCATGAGGCATATCAAGTCTAGTTCATAACAAATATTGTGAACTTACAGACTATTTTCTTGTACACTTTCTCAATTACTTTCATTAACTTTTTAGACCCACCTTTGTTCAATCATGCCGAAGTCACTCTTATACGCAGATGCTTCAAACAACAATGCCCAACAATAACATGACGCAAACACATATATTGCAACAATAAAAAGAAGTATAAGTAAAATAAGAATTAGAATAGTTGGACAATTTCAAGCACACTATTGCAAAGAGAGAGAGATACATGCATTCCACAAAAGTCACCATTCTAAACCAATCCTCCATCATAAGCAATCTTCCCACCTTCATCAACATTCCTTGTATAGGCTTCCCATATATATGGAACCACTTGAATTAAATAAGTCAATCCATTAACCAAAAGATTGTTAAAAACAAACTAGTTTGAAAAATGCCTTATGCTACACATGCACAACAAATCACCATCAACTAGCAATTAATATGGTAACTTAGAAGAGCACAAGTAAAATTCAGACTAACTAAATATATAAAAAAAACAGAAAAAAAAATCTGTGGAAACAGCATAACAAACAAATTTATACAATAGGTAAATTAACCATAAGTTCACCTTTCACTTCACAAATTGCTTGCAATGAATTACTGACGACAGGTAATAGATAACGATACCCAGGATAACCATCAACAAACATTATGTCATCTACTTGCCTGAACTTGCCAAGTTCATCACCTTTCTGCAATTAAAGAGATAAGTTTGGCATCACTCACATGCTAGAAATTTCACTAACTCAAAGCAAGATAATTTGAACAATAACACTGAGGGGAAGAATAACATACACAATGCATGATGTATACTCTATAAATGACTCAAGCTACATTCTCAGGATGAACGGCGAAGATAAACTATTGTATGCACATGATAGATATATAGGAAATACAATGGTTCATTTCAACTGCCCCTCTTGAGAATGGAAGGTGGATGGTGCCCCCACGTAATGTACAGAATGCATATCAGGTGCATGTTAATTTAAATAACCCTAATGAAAATGCATCATATGTGCACATGATAATCAAACACATTCTAATTTATAGCTCCACTGACATGTTTTATGACATAAAAATGCAGGGATGTACTAGAGGCAATCGCAAAAAGAAGAAGCCGGCTATAAGAAAGTGAAAAACTAAATATTTTTTATGAAGCAATCAGATCATTTAGAATAAGAAAGTGAAAAACTAAATATTTTTTATGAAGCAATCAGATCATTTAGAATAATCCTCGAAATACATGGTTAGTTAATCAAACCTGCATGTGAAGTATAAATCAATTTATTTGAAGTAATTCTTTTGCCAAGACAGGCTATGTTAAAGAACTATAATTCGAGATGCATTCAAATATCATCTATTAAAGAAGAGAATAGAAGAATCCTCCTTGTGATTGATGGAACATTTAAAATTGATATTAGTGGGTGTCCCAACTCCCAAAACCCTCCTATGAGATACATACACAACACAACTGAGATACATACACAACACAACTGAAATGCCTTAGGCTGAATATTAGCCCATTGCCTTTAGACAAATAAAGAACGATGCAGTTCTTGGCACAGCCACTGTTGCCTGTGGCTGCAGCCCTTGCACCTTCCAATAAAAACAGATGGCACAAGATGAACATCTAGTGTCATCTTTTCTTTCTAACAGCTGAGGGGGCTGGGCCACATGCAACCATGTGTCAGCACATCTTGCGCCATCTTTCTTTATCAAAGAGTACAAGGGCTGTGGCCATGCAACCAGGGTCATGTAGAATAATAATGAAGGACAAATGAATGTACAAGGTACAAGATTAAAGATACCAATATAGTTTAGCAAATGGAAAAAGATCAACCATGTTTATACATGTGGGGGTACCAAAAGTGCCACTTTGCTCAATAGGATAATGTCTAGTGTAATATGGATATAGCAAGGATATTAACCAACTAGTACATAAAGTTGATATCAGTGTTTGAAAATTCACGATCCGGATTGGAAAACCCGATCCGGACTGGTAATTGTCCTGACCGTTCTGGATCTAGTAATATAGCAGGATCCGGCCGTGTCCAGTTTCGAACCGGCCGGTCTAGACCAGTCAGTACCGGTTCTATAACAGAACCAGCCAGCTCTATCCGGTTCTGTCAGTGTGTAACTTTTAAAAAATGAAGGGTGGTGGGCCACCCCTTTTTTCAAAATCTTATGAAAGGACCACCAACTTGTGGACCCCATCCACTCTCAAATGGGTACACATCACCCAAGAGCTTGTGCTCAATAAAGTACACATCGGGTAACAAAGCTTGAGGCTTTTATTCAAGCTTCCCCTCCTCTGTGTCTTGGATAAATTTTCTCACCTCACCTACCAATTAGCCAGATTTTTGCTCTACCAACCTTAGCGTCTAATTAGCTAACCAACAAATAACTTAATATTATGTCTCTCTCTCTCTCCCCCTACCAACCTTAGCATCTCTCTCTCTCTCTCTCTCTCTCTCTCTCTCTCTCTCTCTATATATATATATATATATATATATATATATATATATATATATATATATATATATATATATATATATATATATATATATATATATATGTATATATATATATATTAACCTCTCTCTACAAAGTTTGTTCCGTTAATAGTTCCACTAAAATTCTCTCTCTACTAAGTAGTACTAACAAAAAATTCCACTAAAATTCTCTCTCCACTAACATCTCCCACTAAATTTGTTCTATATAGCTTCTTTCAAAATCAAAACTCCTAAGTTAATAAATAATAAAATAAATAAATTGAATTAGAGAGATTCATTTTATTGTCATATTGCATTTTAAACTTTATTTTGATTATAATATAAATTTAATAGGCAACAAACATCAGCATGAAACAAGTTATCGGTATTTACATATTTTTTACTCAATAATGAAAAACCATAATGCAATTGCTACTATTTTTTAAAAAACCTAAAAACTAGAGTTTTGAGAAATTATAGTATTTTTTTGAAATTTTTGTAGGCCGAAACCAGCCAATTTTCCGATACAGATCGCTTATCCACTAATCCGACAAGTTTTGGGGTGGCCAATCTGGGTCACCCATCCGTTTTTTTGAACCTTGGTTGATATGTTGCAATTTGTTGGGTTGTTGTGGCCTTTAAAGGCCTTATGAGAGCATGTAATCAATACTTAATATAGTGGAACAATGACCTCCAATGGGAGTGTGGTCCAAAGGGATAAAGAAATTATGGTCTAAAGGGACCAAAATAGGCAAATGCCATTTGCTGATACTCAGAGTAGGCTTAACGTGCTAGGCCAGTCGAGTTGGAAAACTCTTAATTACCTGAGCATAGAGCACAACCAATAAGGGTTAGCAGGGTCATTCCTTGATTAGGTCGGAGTTACCCAGGATAGTGAGCCCAAGGACTGTTTAACCCTTGTGTGTGATGGTAGTCTTATAGAGACGAGGGCTAAAGCCTCATCATTGAACCATTACACGACATGTACATTTGATAGTCGTATTGGGAAATGGAGTCCCTATTGAGGGTGATACGTGTACATGTGCGAGAGATAATCCCTACACATCATAGAGTTGTGGTTGCACCAGGTCTATGTGACCTTGGACTTGTCTAAGGGAAAACTTGTAATCCATATACTGGGATGGTGTCCCCTCACCTATTGGCTGACTTTGGTAACCCAATCATGAACCCCTGCAGTGATTTGGGAACTGTTGGGTCAGTTTGAGAAAGTGGGTGTGGATTATAGTCCATAGTAGAAGATGGAGTGCTTCAGCAAATCTATAATTCATTGAACTAATTAGATCCGAATTCCATCAAAATTATTTAAAATTAACTATTTGATGTTAAATGATTTTTAGATTGATAGTTTGAAATTTTAAAAGTATTTAGATATTTTATTTTCTCAAAATGGATTCATAAATAGAGAGAAATTGTATTTTCATTATTTTATTCAAAGAGAAAATAAAATAAAATGATTTCTCTTTTTTAAAAATTCATTTTGATTTAAATTGATATTCCTTGCACATGGGAGGCCCATAAGGCCCACCATAATATGGTGTGGGTGGTGCGTGGGGCCCACAAGAAGCCCCATATGTGACATGCCCCACTTTTGGGAACCACCTTCCTATTTTGTGAAGAGAACATGAAAGCTCTCAATCACGATGTAAAAATATGGAAGGTATTGAAATTTAAAGAGATTTGATTTCAATCAAAAATATGTGTAAGAAGATTATAGAAAAAAAAAGTAAGTATGATATTATTTTCTATATTTTATAATTTGATGGGAATAGGTTAAGGAAGCTGAAGGATAAGGTTCTAGCACCTTCCTTTAAATCATGATGGCTGATCT
Organism: Amborella trichopoda; assembly: GCF_054954075.1. Taxonomy (NCBI): domain Eukaryota; kingdom Viridiplantae; phylum Streptophyta; class Magnoliopsida; order Amborellales; family Amborellaceae; genus Amborella; species Amborella trichopoda. The sequence continues at coordinate 36,078,956 of NC_142341.1, forward strand.
AAGGATTGTATGGCTCAGATCTCTCACCCAACAGGAATCCTATGATCAATGGACTAGATCTACTCTCCATAATGATGGCTAACCTTAAGAAACCCTAACCCTAAATAAAAGTTATAAATAAGGGGGCATGCTCCTCTCATAGCCTCAAGTGGAGGCACGCCCTTGTCAAATGATAAAACGGGGAGCACGCCCCATACTAGACATTGAGGTCTAGGTTTAGTCTTGCTCCAAGTTTGTTCTATTGCTCTCTATCTGATTAAGGGCCAAGGTTTTCCCATACTTTGTAGATCTGAGAGACACCATTGATCACGTGTGCCATTGGAGGAGGCGACCCGGAGTGGCGAGTGCAAAGTCCAGTTGAGGTAATCTTCTGGCAATCTTCTTTATGGTTTGCAGTCATATGTTTTCTTGTTCCCATGAGTATTATGTGTTTTATGATCCAAGATCAAGTTTATACAATTTTGTTTGTGTAATAAAGGATTGATAAAGTGGCAGCAAATGAGAGTCCTTGGGATTCTTATGTAGTTGAACATCTGTAAGTAATCCAGATGGTGAAAATAAAGAAAATAAAGAAAAATTTTAATCGGTATACACTTGCTCAAGTTATATGGTCCAACTTTCACAATGGTTGTGGCCCATGTCAACTTCTTGCAAGCAAAGTGGCAATTAAACTTAATTTGTCTAGTACAACCACAACATAAGATATTATAAGATATCTAAAATGGGTATGGACTGGAGTACTACGTATGGATAATACTGCCTCATATTTAGCATTTGTGCTAGACAAGCAGACAATATTTAGCTTCTTAGAGGCCCACGTATTCAAAAACGGACCAAGGGAATAAATGGAAGGTAATAGGGGAAGCTTAGGTATCCACGACCCAACCCGATCAAGATTAGCCAATGCAACAAGTTTGAAGAGGACATAGATGGAAGCATAAGTCACATTTGCAATACCTAGAGGAGTAATCCATGGCACAGGGCTTCCAACAATTGCAATATTCGAAAAAGTCTTCAAGTGACCACCTTCTTTGGTGTAGACATTATGATGCAAGCCAGAATACTGGTCTCGAGTATCTAGATAAGAGAGACAAGCTTAAAGTTTACAAGAGGAACCACAGAAGGAAAAAATAGTCATTGAATCTGTCCTTTTGGGTCTTTTACTTATTTTTTGAGTCACTTAGGAGCATAAATAATAATTTTTAGAATCTTTTTCTTTCTATTCACTTAAGGTATTTTATAAGAATGGTCATGACTAGATTAGATGGATGGTCAGGATTAAGTTTGGTTTAGTGTTTTCTTATATAAGGAATGTACTCAAGCATATATTTTATTCAAAACCATAGAGTAGCTAACGCTACTTTATCTATGGTTTTTGCATCTTTTTCTAATTTTTGATCTTCCCTATCAGGTTGGTAAAAGAGCCGACGATCTGTACAAATTGTACTGTAGCATTTTACAAGCGGTATTGTACAATCGATTTTTGTCCCCAGGATCAACAACCATGCCTCCGTGCAGAGAAAGAGGGGGAAAAGCGGCAACTTGTAAAAGCCTTCGATGCTAGTTCAGAAGAAGGGGTTGCAAATCTGAGGATTGGTCAAAACCCTAGCTCTATGTTTGGCGCAAATGGAAGCCCCATCTCAGGCGAATGAGATAGAGGCAGATGAGGAATTCATAAATCCATTCCATGATCAAGCTCTAAGGAAAGATGTAGCTGATTGTATGGACAAGAAAGAACAAGAGATACTAACGAAACTTGAAATGAAAATATAAGCACAAAAAGCATACCCTTTCATCCCTAAGCAACTTACAGAAACATCAAATATGTTGTAATCAATAAATCATCAATAAAACACACAATAGGTCATCAACTACATACCTTCATTCGAGCTTCATGAAAAAGAGGCAACAGAATGAATACAGGGTCAACAGGAGTAGCAACATAGATGCCACCATCTATTCCAACAAAAATAGACAGAGTCCTCAAGTCAATATTATGGCTCACTTGTAATGTTTACAAGATGAAAACTAGCATTTTCATGAAATATTTGTATACAAACCAAAAAACTAGGACATTTTACAAACAAAATGAATCAAATTTTTCAAAGAAAAAAAGAATTTGCAATTAACCTTGCACTTAAAAAATATTTAAATGTATTACCAAACAAATTTCAAAGTCCAAAAATAAATAATTGGATTTAGAGGTGAAATATCAACTTTTTCAAAGAAATGTACCTTCACAAATATAATCCCCTATAAACCATGAGCCATAAGACTGCTTGAACCAGTGAAGCTCTTGAAGAAGTCCATCGGTAAATAAATAACAAGAAGGCTTTCCTGTAAAATTGAATTTCTCGAACTTAGCATCCCAAATAACCCTAAGATAACATTATAGTTTCATGTTAATATGCAACATGGATCAGCTTTAAAGGAAAGAAGAATTTATCGCTCCCTAATGTAAATTAGTAAAGAAAGAATCATCAAGAATATTATCACATTGATAGAAATGGGCCCTCCGAAATTGGCTCAAAACAAAAAGCAAGTACGGAAGCTAACTCTGCCACAAACAATACGGATTCCTCATAATGCAATAAAAGGAATAAACAAGTTCCCTACTTTTTGCAGATAATGTTAAATAACAAGTTCCTATTTGAATATAAGAAAAGTTCATCATGAATCTGTGATAATGAAAAGTCAACATTATTTCTACAAAAAACAAATGTTCAAGGAGAAGTAAAAAACAAATGTTCAAGGAGAAGTAAACCACCATAGATTCAGTACAAAAGTGAGATTAATGGTGCTACTATAGCTTTTTCAAAAATTTACTTTATTTCAGCTCCTCTTTACTATTTTAATGCATTGAAAACAATTCTGCCTTCAAGTGTTTCAGATTGAGAATATTTACGATCTAATACCATGTTCATTTCAACAAATATTTGAATTTTGCAATTTATGAGGAATTAAATCCATATGGTAAGTTTAAAAATAACGACAATACCCCTTAAAGGAGAATATAAGAACAATAATGAATGTGGACCAAAATGCTCCCAAGTCCCCATTATGGAGACTTAGTTTACAATGCACTCAGACATACAGCACAAAAGATACAATATATAGCTCATGGTACATCCCATTTTAGATCTAGTATATCTGGCTTGAAGTCAGCACTCAGCAATTACAGGCCCTTTATTGTTGCAAAAGATTTAGGACCATCACCAACAGTAGTACATCTCCCCACCATTCATCCAGCATCTAGTCCTTCAGCATGTGAGCAACCTGTCTCCTTAATGGTGAAGTGCAGATTTCGAGATCCTCTTGTGTCCATAAGTCGAGTCCTATTCCCATGCAGAAGATGAAAATTTGCTTAGTCCAATATATTCCTCGGCAATGAGTCCATTCTTGGAGGATCCAAAGGGATTGCTTAAGTATGTAAAAGTGCAATAGTGGATGAATAGTACATTTTCACGGTTGCATCCCTCTCTTTGAACACGATCTGAATCGATAGTGACAAGCATCACTAGGCTAAATATACATCCATTTTAAATGATCACATGTTTCTTTCACTAATGAAAGTTGTTAGATTTCTAGCTATATCTAGTTCAATCGTTCCACAGCATAGGCATGGAACTCCTTGTGTGTTCTCTAATTTCCTGGAGTAATTATTAGTCAAAATGTTGAGAAGGAAGCCTCATTAGCCGCATAATTTCTCACCTTCAAGAAATCTTTATTTTCTTGATGTTAGCATTTCAAGATATGGTTACAAGGAAAACGACCAATATTTATAGCTTCTTCAAGATTTACAGAAATTGTCAATGCAATATTTGAAATCGGATCCATTATTTCTAGTTGATTACCAAGAAATAATCACAAGATATAAAGCAGGTTTGGTCTGCCCCGGTCAAGATACAGTGCAGTTTGGGTCTGTACCAGGCAATGTTTAATCTCCAGAGCATAATTATCTTACATTTGGTCTGTGCCTGTCGATTTTTCATCTTCAAAGCGTAACTATCTTACATACTTTCAGAATTTCTGCAAGGCACAGTCATATCAATAAGTTTTAAACTGACTAAAATTTCATCAGAAATACTTCTCAGACAACTCATATATGTCAACCAGGCTAACGTTTAATGGTGAGACACTTACAAGAGAGGTCTATAAGTCAAACACTCCTCATGCAAACCAAGCAAATTTACCCTCCATAGCTCCTTTGACAAAGTTCTAAACAAGAATTTTCCCCAAAACAAGCAAGTATTTCTGCCTTCTCTAGAAAAGGCAAGGCCATTGTGACTCCACTCCATCATACTTGCCATCTATGCAAATGGTAGGGACAGAAAATATTACCTATCAAAAGACACAAAGGTAGTCCCTGTGCTGCAGTAAGCCCTCCTTCACCAAGAGACACCAGTAAGTATCGGTATTCCAGGAGCCACCATCAATCAAGTAGATAGTTTTAATCTTAGAGTTATGACACAATGAAGACTCTACCATTGTGTGCTACTGTGGTTTGGCATTTGGAAGAGCTTTTTGGCAGATATTTGACAGCTCTGTGAAATCTCCAAATAAATAAACCTTGATATCATCATCATCATCATCCGTGCCTTATCCCAACTACTTGGTGGCCACTAACCTCATCTCCAAATAAATTAACCTTGGTATACTTGCAATGAATAAGGCAACCTCATCCAAATTGGCTAAACAAAGATAAAGCCCATATGCATCCTTGGAATCCATACTCAAATGAAAATAAGGTAGGTCCAGATCACAGATGCCTGCAATATATGTATGAAGAAATTACCTTGATCCAAGGCATTTGCATTTGATGCCTGGTTTCCAAATTCCACAATTCCAAACTAGAAACAATTACAGGACTTCTGAAACCCCGTATTCTTTAACCTCGCCACCAATGCCAAGTGAAGAGTATCATAACATACAAAAGTCTTTCTAGAAGGTTTTTTACTTAGTTTGCAAGGAAATGAAACAATCCACAGACTAAATGACAAATTTTCCCCAAATTGACAGCCTCTTAACATAGATAGAAACAACTGTAAACCAGGAAACAGCTTGCCACATCTAATACAAAACGCTTGACATCAATGTTTAATAAGATGTATTCAATAGACAGATCCCTTAGCCTTAAACAGTTAGTATATTCCTCAGTCTAAGATTTAACATCAAGAAAGACTGTTTACATATGATTTTACCACATTCTTTTATTTTCATTATTCTTCACCTATACACTAAACGTTTTTACTATAGGTAAATCTGGTTAGACCCGCAACTTTAACCTATTGTTTTTTTTTTGGTAGCTCAATTGGGAAGGACTCCTCTACTCGTGGTAGGAATGGAACTCAAGACATCATGTGGTGGCACCCTGCCACACTGACAACTAGACTTGAGCCCATTCCTAAATTTAACCTATATCTTCATTTCTCAGACACATTTTCACAATGGTTAAGCCCCTATTCACAGTCAAATCATTGTTAAATTTATGTTTATTTACTTAAAATTCAATAGAGAGATCCTCGAGTTTCTAGAACAGATACAAATGCAAGACAAATAGCAGTGAACAAGTTACATACTACAAAACATTAAAATAAAATAAATATAACATTACATAGTATAGTATTGACCAATTTATTTTCCCAAACTAGTTATAGCAAATTGTGTGAAAGAAATAAACAACTTTTTGAGTTTATCCATTTGTGAGCCAACTCATAGGAATTGAGTTTACATATAGTTACCAATTTACCAGATTTTGGATGACGAAGAGATAATAAACACCCTTCAAATTTGCAAGATGCATGCAGCTCTGAAATTGTTGTTATAGGCACTACAATAAAGTTACAAGGAAAGCATTAAACTATCAATACATAAATTGCAATATGCCCAACTAAAATTGATAAACACAGGATGTCCATAAGAAAAATAAAGGGATTCGGAAGTTGAAATTTAACTACTGGAATAATAGAAAACCAAGTGTGCCAGACAAAGCAGCAAAAGAGTACTTAGTGACTTAAAATAAACAATTGAAGCACCTAAGAATTATGCATAATAAGAAACCCACTACAGCACATTACCTGGCAACCATAATACATACACGCAGAAAACTAGAGCACAACAATGAAATATGTAAACCAAATACACGACCAAATGAAGCAACTTGATATCTGACTCATTATTATTCATCTTGAACCGCAAAATTGTGACAATATAGGTTACGTTGTCTGCTTGTGGATCCTCACTTTAAAGAAAAGATGTTTGAATAACTTCACGGACCTTGTCCTGAAAAAGTGACAATTACCTTCAATGTGATTGGTCAATCTCACATTAAGTGGTTCAAGGATTCACTTTGCACAGTGAAATTAAGTGCATCCACAATTTATAAAGTTTGTCTGCGGGTTGGTGCCATAAAGTTATGGGTCATTGATTAAAACAGATGATTGAATGACTAAGATTTGATTGATACAAAAAGTCTCTGAGTATGTGAGAGAGAAATTAAGATGTATTTTTTTTTTTTTTGAGACAGAGAAATTAAAATGTCTTCAAGAAGAATGTCCCACATACCATAGAGCCCTTGGCATGGCTAGGGACTATGATTTAACACAAAGGTTTACCATGCATAGCTTGGAGCTGTGCTTAACACGAGGATAGGACAATTAATCAGATTACTCCCATGATAGATGTAATCAGTAATTACCATACAACTCTCACTAAAAAGTTTGTCTGCTTTCATGTAGTGGTGGGACAGCGAGATGCATTACAAAAGAAAGTGAAAAAAATCTAGAGCAAGACGCCAATTGTGAATGAAACTATGAAGTGTCTCCAAATGTGTGCAACATGTTGATTGGACTCATATGCGATAATTCAAGTTTGAGTTGAGTCACTGAACAACTGATCTATCTATATTTCCACTGGAAACTAGGCCATCATCATTGGTGTAGTCACCTATTACACATGGATAATCATCCTCCTTAGTCTCCCCTGAATCAGCCTCTAGAATGGATGCAAGTGTGGATGTGGCTTAAGCTTTACTCTTTCCAGATCTAGCACTCGCATATGTAAAAGTCCGAGCAATATACTAATATACAACCAAGTTAGCCAGCTCCCTAATGGGTCAAACACATGATCTTCTTCCTCTGCCATCCATTCAATATAAACATTAACTTCTAAAGATGAACGTGGCGATGTTTCTGACACTTCTCATAACACTCATTGAGGAATTGTTTGTAGTTGATGAGTTCCATATGCTCCAGCTTGTTCCTTTTCCTACTATGGAGTTGTAAGTTCAGCAAGGGAAAAGAAGAAAGCAGGTTCAAAAGATTAAGAACCTAAGTTAATCATTGCCTACAAAATTATTAAAGTGACCAACTCAAATGTGTTCTTTGTGCTATCTTTTCTTTTGCATTAGTAAAAGTGCCATTGCAATTAGACATACCACAGGGAAGGCTCAGAATGGGTGCTTGGACAGCACTAGGGGACCTTATTGCATATGCCCTTGCTTTTCTCCCTTAATTATATGCAGGATACTGGAAAGGCCATTCATTGACAATTTAAAAGGGAGAATTAATCAAAGGGTGTGGTTTGCATAAGGTTGCAACCTTAAACTATCAAATTAAGGTTCACTCCAAAACTTTGTCATAAGATACATTTTTGGTGTCGAAAATTCTTCGGATAGTACAAGAATCTATTTTTATCTATGTTTATAAAATTTCAAACTCCAAAAATGGCTTAAATCAAGTAGATCTATAAGCGCAGGAAAATCTTGAAAATGGACGGTCCAGATAATGTGTTGCAAGATGTATTATTTTTAGTACTTGAAATCTCTTTTTTCCTCAATATCTATACATTTCAATGTCGAGATGCTCAATTAGATGTTTTTCCAATGTCAAAACAACCCTTTTCGAAGGATCTTTGATTTGCACCTCAATTCTAAATTTTAAGGTGTCAACCTTACATAAACTTTTTCCTTAATCAAATTTCCTTGGATACCAAACCCTACGTATATTTTCGGCACAGTTTCTTCAAAATGCAGAGTTGACTTTTACGTTTCAAGCGAAATCGATGACTGGAAAAGAACCCGAGAAGGGAAAAATAAATTGCAGAGCCAAAAACCTAGACTACTTTACAAGCAAAGAAAAACAGCACAGGAAAAAGAGAGAATATACGCAAAGCTGAGCTTTCCATTAATGTCTGTAAAAGAAAAGAAAAAACGGATCCATGAGAAGAATTGAAGAACATTAATGCTCACAGTGTGGTGCGATGAGAAGGCGCGTTTGTGCTTCGCCCTTGGAGGAGGCCATGGCGCCACAGAAATGACATCCAACTACAAAACCCAAATTCCCGCCCTTTCTGGTTTTCTTTGGTAAAGTCAAAAAGGAAGAATGCTATCATCCCGGACTATTTAAATGTACGGCCCATTGGCATAACCGTCCAATTAATGAATGAACGGCTATGAATAGAAAGAGATGCCATGGATTCATGCCTTGTTTGAATCAGTACCAATCTCTCACACCGTCCAATCGCTTGGACACTGAGAACTTGACCACTCCTTGCGGTGTTTGGTTGATTACTTTTTTAAGGAAAAGTGTTTGGTGAGTGGGCTGACTCATAGTATTTTAATTACAAAATATACCTCAAATATGTATTTTCGATGCAACATTATAGAGTTCAATAATCTCATGACAATTCTCTAAACTGGGAATTTTTCTTTTTCGTGAAATATAAATGCTCTTTTTTTTAATTCGATTATTTATTGTCCATTTTAACTTTTAATTAATGTAATATTTTCTTACACCTCTGTTAGAGACGGATGTTAAATATGCAAATGACTACACGGTAATAGGTGAGTCGGCTGACTGACCAAAACTATATCGTTACTTTATTAGAAGAAAAACTACCAAAGGGTTTACAATAGCCTATAAAATTATTATGAGGACCTGGTTCCAATGAGTCCATGGACTCATATGTAGAAATGAAGCCTCTTAATCATCTATTTTTTAAATGGAATGAAATGCGGCCTCTTAATAATCTAGTTTTTAAATGGAATTTAACCCTAAGTTTTATGAAGTATAAAATCTCTAACATGGAGATCATTAATATGTACAAATAAAATTGGGATTGTATACAATGAGACCATTTACTTTTAGCAGATGGAGGTCACAATTACATACAACTATCATATGTAAGAACAATGATTTCATGCAACCGTTATATAGTAATATGATGCAACAACCTTAAAAAACCATCTTATGGCCATTTGTTTGATCCAAATTTTGAAATATACAGTCTTTTCATTCTAATGAACAATAAAAAAAAGAAAAATTTGAAAACACAACCTAGAAAGTATTTTTTTAGTCCAATTAACATAGGCCGTTCATTTTGGTGAGATACTTAGATCTAGGTCGTGGAAGGAAATTTTCATTTCTAATTTTTTTGGATGGCTTTATTATCATTAGATGAACAATGTTAAAAAAGAAAAAAATTATTTTTAGTTTATAAAGGCTAAGATCTTGAAATTCACAAAATGAAAGGTCTAGATTTTATTGGAGGGGACTCATTTTGAACATATCTAGGGTTCAAATTAAACTTTTTTTTTTTGGGATTGATTATTGAGATGAAGAGAGAGTGTGTGTAAAATTTAGGGTCATACAAATACCACAAACATGGTTTTATAGAAGTATCGTTTCATTATACTATGTTACAACCATTGCATTAGATCTTTGCTCCTGATGTAAAATCTGATAGCTTGAGTGTATCACAAAGTTCGAAAACAATTCTTTTGAACTTTGAACTTGGTGAATGAAATAAATGCAGCTACCTAATTTCACATCCAATGGTCAAGATTAATTGTAACCACCTTGTAGCAAAGGTAAATAGGCTCATTATGTATTTTCTCAATAAAATTTTAGAAAGAAATATTTGGATAGTTAGTTTTAGTCTTTTTTAAAGGGACAACATTTATATCCACCTTTGGGATTGATGATTCATGTCTCGGGGGATGCAAATGTAGGAATGTGTCCCCCGATGCATATAATATTTTGCCTTATTATAAACAAAAGATCTCGTTGTCTTTTCTTTCTTTATTCTATTTTTATTTTTATTTTTTTTGTGGGAGAAGGGTGGTAGTTGTTTAATGGGAAGAGATCCCCTGCCCATAATCGGAATGAAAATCAAGACATCATGTTAGTGTCCTGTTATTATTTTAGGGAAAAATATCTTTGTACCCATATTTTAAAGTTTCATTTCTTAATAGACAAAAGATTTCAAAACTTCTCTTGGGGCATAGAAATCCCAAGTCTTATATCTTTTAACTCTCCAGGCTGACTTAACCCATTTTAAACCTATTTTGTTAGCCCAAATAAATCTAAAAAAAACGTACTTTTTCTAAACCCCTTCATTTCTCTCTCAGGTGATACCGCTAACTTTTATCTCTCTCCCACGACTCTCCCCAAACCTCTTCTCTCTCTCCATAGTTTCCCCATTCTCTCTCTCTCTATCTCTTGTGTACCAGGATTTTCCGTGGGAACACTTGACGGAGGAAGACTTGCCAGAAAACTCAATCGGAATTTGTACATTTTGGCTAGAGAACTTTTGCAAAAATGTAACAACAATATCTTTCAAAGCTAATAAAGCCCTCTCATGAGCGAACATTTCTTGCTCTTTACTAACCCTAGCCATCTCGTGCCTATTCCAATTTTCCTCTCTCATTACCCTCTGTTCCTCTCTCTACTCTATAGTCTTCAAAAAGTTCTATGGCAATTCATCTTGCTTCTCTATCCCCAGCTTCATGAGGTTCTCAAAAAATGCCATCATCTCCTTGTATTTTCTCTGGGTATTGCCAGAATTCAAGTTTTTTTGCCAAAATCTGATGATGAGCCCAAGAGACGCTTATTCCACAACTTTGATTGACTGAAAAATCATTGGAGAAAATATTTTGGGTGCCGGAATTGGATTTTTGGCCAAAATCCTAGCTATGTTGAGTTTAAAGTAGAAGTAAATGAAGATGCAAATGTGACATGTATGTTGTTGGTAGCTTCCAATGTTCATGTATGCGTTGCGAACCAACTATCTTACGCAACACATAGGGAACATCAACCCGATGTAGCGGGCATAGCTCCATCATGTGGTCCATCAACAAGGATCAAGTAATGCTCATGACATATATGTTTATTATGTATTTCATTCTTTATAGTTAATACTTATTGAATCCTTTGAACTTCATTTTTCAGCCGCCCCATTGAACTAGTGCATGTCCCCATTATCGAAAAAGTAACTCCGAGAGTGCGCGACACATCAGGCCTAATCCCAATGATATGCATCTATCGAAATCTCCATGCAGTTTAGTCCACTCACATATTCAACTTTACTTAGAAGAAGAATTCGTGGATGTCAGGCTACTCTGTAATCATTTAGTAGATTATTGCATATATCAAAATTTTATTATGAGGTACCTAAAGAATGGCCAAGATCATTTAGTTGTGATCTGTGCACTGGGAAGGAGTGCAAATGAAAACTGCGATGCTCTAGAATTTCCACCACAAAGTATTTTAAGGTGAGAGAGTTGATAGATAACAACACTTGTATGGGTCCAATGGGAAAGGTTCACCAGGCATTAGCTTGGTTAACTGACAAGATAAATATGAGACCCAAAGATATTATGAATGATGTTCAACACAAACATGGTGTATTGTTGTCATACATGCAAGCGTGGAGAGGGAAAGAGGTTTCGACATAAATGATTCTGGATCACATAAATAGCCGTATATAGAGCTACCCCTATAGATGGGGAAGCAATGAGTCACCAACCCCAAACTATAGGCTACATATCTATAGATTGTGACCATAGATTCTGATGTATGTTCTTAAGTTTTAGTCTTTGCCTCCATGGATTTTTTTACAGTTGTAGGCCTCTCATTGGTTTGGATGAGACATTTCTCAAGAGAACATACAAGGGGACTCTGTTGAGCGCTATTGGTGCAGATGTTGATGGTGGCATGTTCCCGATAGCATTTACTGTGTTAGATAATGAGGGCACAAGTTCTTGGATATGGTTTCTTGAATACTTGAAGGAGTTCATCAATACATGGCAAGACTTGCGTCATTTGACGATTGTTTCAAACCGCCAGAAAGGGCTATTATAAGAATTAGAATGCATCTTCCCAGACTGCTATCCAGGGTTTTGTGTGCATCATTTTGCACAAAACTTCCTGAAGCGACTTAAGAAATTTACTTTAATGATGATCTTATGGAAGGCAGCCTGTACACTAAGGGTAGAAGAGTTTGAGGAAGAGATGTCACGAATGAGGGAAGTTGGTCCTCAAGCGTGTGAACCACGTCAATGTTGAACGAACGTATATTTTCCCTGGGGACAAATACAATCATATCACGTCCAATATTGTTAAGAGTTTCAATGATTGGATGTTACCTTTTTGTGATAAGCCAATTATTGCATTGTGTGAGGGCATTAAGATGGAGCTAATAATGACTTTTACAGATAGATTGACGACGACAAAAAAATGGAGTGGCATTCTAGTGCTGACTTCACAAAAAGAGTTAACATACGAATTAGAAAGTCATGATTCTGCCACAACCTATTATGGGTGTCAGATAGGAAGTAGGAGGTGGTTGAGGATAGGAGATATGTTGTAGATCTTGATCAGTAGACTTGTACATGCATGGAGTGGAAGATTAGTGGCTTACCTTGCAGTCATGCAATTTATGCTATCGACCACTGCCACCTTCCAGTAACTGCATTTTGCCAATCATTTTTCTCTGTAGTTGTTTACAAGATTGCTTATCCAGACGTGTTCCCATTGATACCGAATGATGTTCCATTGCCTGGAGTTATTGATAGGAAGGTGCTCCCCTAAGACAATGCGACCCCTTGGAAGACCAAAGAAGAAGCGAATCAGGACAGAAGAAACATTTACTAGAGCTAACTTCTACAAGTGTTGTGCACAATAGGAGGTCATGCAAAGAGCCAATTAATGATTGTATACCTCCCACATTTGAGCATGCGATTGAGCAAGGCAATGACTTCCCTGATACACCTGAGGAAGAGAGGGAGTTCTCTGGTACACCTGAACAAGACAATGAGGGTAGTGATACATCTGAGGAAGAGAGGGAATTTTCAAGTACACCTGAAGAACAAATGGAATTCACTGATGCATCAAATAATGAAAGCATCTTTTCTGATAATTCAGACGGTGCAATTGAGCCCGAGGACTTTTGATTGAAGCTTTTTTTATATAAACAAGCAATCTTCTTGATCATCATGTTTTTAGTTTCAATACTCCACAGATGAATGTAAAGAGGTTGAACTATTTGAACATGAATGCAAAAAAATATTGTTTCAAGCCATGTTACTTGCATTTTTTTTTTTTTTTTAATATGGGGTCTGATGTTAGAAACATCGCACCACCTTCTGTTGAAATGAAAGCGGCCCCATGTTTCTAACATCGGACCACGTTCTATTAAAAAGATTTGAAGTTTATATGAACAGAACACGATCCGATGTTAGAAATATCAAACTGACTTCTGCTCTAAAAAAAATGAATAGAATGATGGCCGATGTTTCTAACATCGGACCGACTTCTACTCTAAAACAAATGAAGAGAGTGTGGTCCGATGTTAGAAACATAGGATCGACTTTTGCCCCCAAAAAAATGAACAGAATGCGATTTGATGTTTGTAACATTGGATCGACTTCTGCTCTAAAAAAAATGAACAAGTGCGATCCGGTGTTCTTAACATCGGACCGACTTCTGTTCTAAAAAAACATGAACATAAATGTTTAACATCGAACCGACTTCTGCAATAAAAAAAGAACAAAATGTAGTCCGATGTTTTCAACATCAGATCGGCTTCTGTTCTAAAAAAAAGAACATAATATAGTCCGATGTTGAAAACATCGGACTGACTTCTGCTCTAATAAAAATGAACAGAATGTGGTCCGATGTTGAAAACATCAGACTAACTTCTGCTATAAAAAATGGACAAAATGTGGTCCGATATTTATAACATCGGACCGAGTTTTGTTCCAAAAAAACAAATTGACAATAAACAGTGGAAATAAGTCTTAATATATTCATTGAAGCTCAGTACATAGATAATGCTCATTGAAGCTCTCATTCTACTTGAGTTTTTAAGCAATACAAGCTTACACAAGATAGTCATTCATTCATACCAAGTCTAATACTTATAATAACATACATGATGCCCAAAATTCACCTCATTCATTCGTTCATACCACGCATACAACATTTGGCATTGTGATTTTCATTTATTCCAAAATTTTGAACATAATATAATATTTTAAATTTAGAGCATTTTTTGTATAGTCCCAAACAAAAACATTCATATGATCGTCCACGCCTAGTCTTGTACTGTTTAGTTCTACCAATCTGATGCCCCTGATAGACCTGGCTATGCCCCTCATCCTGCTGCTTGATTGTAATGCCTTGAGCCGGTTGTAGTCGCAGGTTGAATCGTCGCTCATGTAAGGGGGCCACCTGTACTGCCTCTACAGGCCCAAGCAAGGGGACCTCGTCCTCCGCCTCCTCTGTCTCTACCTCCTCGTTCGCCTCCACCTCCCCATCGACCTCCTCATCCTCGTCTGCCTCCTCATCCTCCTCGACAGCTTGCTTCTTCGGGTTGGACAGCTCCCAACAGGCAGCTGTTGCATGCTCTCGAGAGATGAGCCCCATATCAGTAGAATCCAATACAGAACTAAGGTGTTGCAGTGTGTGTTGCACTCTGCTACTCTGCAAAAGTAGACAAAGATTGTAAAATGCTTATCACATACCATACAACTTTAACTGTGAAATAATTTTTAAAAAAACAATGTATACTTACCATGCTCGACTTGTCATCATATCCTCTTGGGGTATATATTACACCCCTTGGTTTTGTAGGGTTCCAAATAGCCGGCCTTGACACCCTGGAGTACCATTGCCTGTAGTTTGCGGAGGGCACCCATCCTCAATATCAACATCAATATTATTACCCCCGGCCCAATAAATGTAATGATCCTCCCATATTTGGATTTTCAGGGCTAACTCATGTGCCCATGAATCCACTAACCTACCATGCCTCTCTCCTCATCCCCATCTCTCTGTATTCCAAGGAATTCCCTACTTCAAGGAAAGTTGTCGTGGCACTCGCTTTGGAAGATAGCGCTTCGCAATGTTATCACAAATAAGATAAGAATTGCACATTGCAGAGGTGAAAGCATATGAAGATGATTCCCACTCATCCCGGTTCATTTGGCCATCATTTGGTTCCATGATATATGGTTGCTATAGAACCTACAATTTGAGATAAATAAGCTCCATTTTACAAGTATAATATGAAACCTACAAATAATCACACAAATAATTAAAGTTTTACATTAGGTTGTTCAATGTAATTAAAATGTGTAACACAATTATTGTGATTGTACAAACCTTCGACGAATCAAGGAGGTCCATCTCCTGACGGTAGTAGGTTTTGATGTTTGAAGGGTTTTTCTTTGGAACGGGAGGTCTCCATAGCTTCGCTCGTGTCTCGTCCACTCTAACCTTTCGCACCTCATCATCAGGCAGCAAAGTGGTAATACTCAAATGCCCAACTCTACAGAATGAATTAATGACAAAAATATATTAAAGTTTATCGACCTATCAGGTCTTAGAAATTGAAATCACATAAAAACATTATCACACTAACCCACAACCAACAATGCACAATTATCTAGAAAAGCGTAGCCGACCCACTAAAGTAGGATTTTTTCTTGATAACGAACTTATAAAGAGAGCGGAATAAATAGGTTAGAGTCGTAGCACCCCATGCATATCGCCGTAGTCTGTCAAAATCCTCGAAGACCTTCAGATAGCTTGTGGGCCCCTTGTTACCCATCGCGCTAGCAAAGATTATGATACAACAAATAAGCGCGTGTGTGCTACTCAACAACCTCATCAGTAGCATTCAAACATCATTGAGCGTAGGCATCATCTCATCGACATGATCATTAAATTTCGTTGAATTGGTCTTAGGTCGCCATCTTTCGGCCATTGTAATGATTAGGTTGTGGTTGACCCTCCGTGGCCATAGATTTACAAGGGGCAATAACCCTGCTCTAGCAACAAGGGCCCTTTGTGCCCTTGTCAACAACCTAGACCAAGTCTAGAGGTTACTCCATCTCTCGTCACAAAAAATTTTTTTCTCTCCTGTCAAAATTTTAAAAAGTCCTTGAATTTTCATGAATAAAGATAGTATTGATCAAGTAGGTAGGTATTCTCAAGTTATTACAGATATATTTACCTCTCCTTCCCAAACATCGTTTGAGGCGTGTTGCCTTTGCAAGTATAGGAGCTGAGGCTGAGTTCCTTGGTCTACTACTTGGTGCACCATAGTATATATTTCAACATGTAGCAAACTTTCTTTTTTGTAAGCATATTTTGTGAAGGAGCTTAAATTGAACAACTGAACAAGTATTCAAATAGTCCTCTGGGAATTTAGATAAATAAGCTTATGTCAAAATTCAACTTAGGATGGAACCCATAGAAACCTATGAGTAGAAGTGCAAATGTTATGTGACTATCATTAAATATGCACCAAAAAAAGAAAGATGGCGAAATTGAGTTATAATTGAGTTCCACTATCAATTAGGGTATAGATTTGGAGAACACTTGATGGCGGTGTTTAACCTTTTGGAAGATTCGAATGTGATGTTGTAACATAATGGTCGGATAATAGGTTAAGAGGGAATTACATTGAATTTTGTCTGTTGGTGGATCCTCATGTTTTGATTCTATTTCATCTTTGAATTTTTTTCTGGCAAATTCTAATCCTTTTAGAGATTAATTTTATGATATATATTCTCATGGAGGCACATGCATCATATGTACAGCTATAAATTGCTCAAAGCTAATAAATGTGCACTGTTGAATTTCTGTTATTTTAGAAATTAGACAGTTGTACTTTTATGAGTTGTAGTTATTGTTATTTCTGCACTGGCTGGATTCTATTTGATATTTACTTATTTCACTGCTAATTTAATGGAATTCTTGATCGTATTCCCTTACCATTCCCATCTTTCTATGGAACAAACAAAACTCTTTAATCAAACCACACATAAAAATTCTTGGCTATAACAATTTTATAAGGGCCTTGACTCATAGAGACCTCACATTCCAAACCAAATACAATGAGAAAAAACCAAATGCAATAAATTGTAACATTACTGAGCCTACCCAAAAAAACACAACCCATAATTATTTTTAATTATAAAAACAAATATAACAGTAAAATAAATACATACAAACAAAGTCACCTTAATTTCGAATTTCTAAACCGTAAAATCATATAACCAGAAAAATAATAACTTTGAAAAACCCTAAAAAATGAGAAAAAAAGAAATGAAACAAAGACAACTTATTATTTAGATTACTCGATTCGATTGGAGGTTACAACCGCTTCAAATACCTGAGGTTGCTCATAATCTTTTAAATTTAGGGTAAAAATCCCTTCTTTCATAAGCTCACTGTTTTCCCCAAAAGAAAAAGGCCCTAAATTTATTTGTTAGAGACCAACAGGAAAATAGAAGTAGAGATTTGAGAGAGCGAGAGAGGCCCGTGAGCAAGGGGAGATAAGGAGTGAGAGAGGGGCCCGAGAGCAATGGTTTCTGCAGAGAGAGAGAAAGAGCAAAGAAAAATGAAACATCAGAGCATGTTTAAAACCTTGGACCGATGCTAAAATAGAGAAAAAAAAAATGACGACTTAACGGGGAACGCAGGGATTTTAACAGGAAGGGGGCTTTAGAGCAGTCTGAAACATCGGACCAGGGGCAAAGTTGTTAAAAATAAATAATTTGGGAATTCCGTTCTTCTTCATAATATCATCTCATTTTTAGGCCAAAACGTTATAACGGACCTTCTTTTCCTATCCGTACGTAAATTTCCCTTATTGTTATTGTTACGAGCTTCTAATTGGGTAAAGAACATGTACGCTCTTGCGATTTTGCCTTCCTCTTGTAATGCCTTTGGACATTTTAGAGTTGTATGTGCAATTTCAAATGTTTTTTAATGTTGATGTATGCAATAAAGAGTATATTGGGAAAAGATGAGAACTCTTGGTTGTGCAAAGAGAGAGAATTATTATAGACATCCCATTTTAAATTTGGCAAATTCGATAGTTTTCTGAACCTTTAGGATCACACTTAACTTAGTAAACCCAAATCCATAATTCACACAACGTACCCTGTGATTCAAAATCAGTTTGCCGACACGAAACCCTGTAGAAACCCTGTTTTGATCTAGATTTCTATAAACGCCATGTTTTACCAAAAAAATCATTAAAAATAGTAACAAATCTATTTTGACCCAAATTTTCTCTGAGAGCTTCACAAGAGGTTGAGGAACACACTAGAAGTGAAAATTCTCAATTTTGACCAAAATTGGTGTGTGCGACAAGGGCGTGCCACCCAGGCAACATGGGACATGCGGCCAGGCGACACGTCCCATGCCGCCCAAATCCGTCCCCTCAAAATGTGCATCTTTGACCAAGGGATTTGTTTGTTACGCGTCCATATCCTTCCTAGAGAAAACCTAAGATAGAGATGGAAACCTCAGAGAAATTAGAAACCCTAGAGATAGCTTCAGAAAACCCCCAGCCTCCTGAGACTTCAACCCTTAAGCCTGAGAGAGCCTAGACATAGGACACCTAGAACCATCTATAGGGCACAATCACCCTATACTGAAAAGACTTGCTAGTTAATATCCGGATCAGAGAGACAAAAGAGGACCGGTTTTGATACGGGCGGGCCATAGAAGGCTTGGGAGTCCCGGGCCATCTGGCCTTGTTCGGTATCATTTTCTTCCATTTTATCGCTTTTGCTTTTATTGTTTTCATTTTATTTTGATTTGTTTGTTTACTTAAAAAATCGTATTTTGTAATGTCTTGGATCATGCTAGCCTTGCCACAAATCTGAGAGTAGATATGCTCGTTTCCTGGCAGATCTAGCCTCAGCTCTGAATTCGATTTGTCTCACCTTCTCTACCACATTATTTTTTATCAGTTTAAGGTGTCAAAATCCGAGAGATCTTCTGACGAAGATCTGTTTGATTTTGCATCATAAACAGTTTGGCGCCCATCGTGGGGCATTTCACGCTTGATCCAAGCGCCAAATTACGAATTGTGTTCACTATTTTCATTGTTTTCAGTCCAAAAAGGGTCCAAAACCCGGTTGTGACATGGACCCAGGATTTTGGTGCTCGGAAACCCTGTTTTCCTTGTGCGACACGAGGCATGCTGCCCAAGTCTAGGGCGACATGCTCGCCCTCTAGTGCCCCTTGTCACCCAAGTCAGAGTTTTTTGAAATTTTCCAAGATGGGTCTTGGGACTCTCTTGTGACTGTCCACAAAATTTTAGAGCAAAATAAAACCTTTAAAAATACCAAAAAAATATTTTATTGTTCTATCTACACTATTCTACTTTACTCTGTTTTAATTTATTTCATCATAAATATTTTTTTTTTCATACTTCTTCCAAGTTTCAAGAGATCTTATTTCATCAAGATTAACAAGATAAAAATATAAAAAGTATATAAAAAATAAATTTTTTGGGCGACCCTATTTGCCTTGTGCGACATAGGGCGTGCCGCCCAGGTCTAGGGCCACATGCCCTCTGGTGCCCCCCGTCGCCCAAATCAGAGTTTTTTTAAAGTTTGCAGGCTGGGTCCTGGGACTCCCTTGTGAAGGTACACAAAATTTTAGAGCAAAATAAAAATTTTAAAAATACTAAAAAAATATTTTACTATTCTATCTACATTATTCTACTTTACTCTGTTTTAATTTATTTTATTATAAATAATATTTTTTCATACTTCTTCCAAATTTAAAGAGGTCTTATTTCATCAATATTAACAATATAAAAATATTAAAAAAATAAAATTTGTTTTTTTTTTTTGGGCGACCCTATTTGCCTTGTGTGACACGAGGCATGCCACCCGGGAGACACGAGGCGTGCTACCCAGGTGACACATGGTGTACCGCCTAGGCGACAAGAGGCGTGCTACCCAGGTGACACAACATGTACCGCCCAGGCAACACGAGGCATGCCACCCGGGAGACACGAGGCGTGCTGCCCAGGTCTAGGGCGACACGCCCTCTGGTGCCCCCCGTCGCCCAAGTCAGATTTTTTTTGAAATTTTGCATGTGGCGTCTTGGGACTCTCTTCTAACTGTCCACAAAATTTCAGAGTAAAACAGAAGTCTTAAAAATACCAAAAAAAAATTTTACTGTTTTGTCTACACTATTATACTTTACTTTGTTTTAATTTTTTTCATCATAAATATTTTTTTTTCATAGTTCTTCCAAGTTTAAAGTAGTCTTATTTCATCAAGATTAACAACATAAAAATATAATAATAATAATAATTTTTTGGGCAACACTAATAGTATCGCCTGGGTGACACCACCCGTGTCGCCCAACTGCAAGTGTCCCAGAAAAATTATGGGACCCACATGCCCATTCCATGGACTTGTGGCTCTCTGTTGACCAAGTTTTGACTTAAAATAAAATTTTAAAAATATAAAAAAACTATTTTGCTTCAGATATGTCTGTGCTGTTTCTGACTCTTTTATTTTATTTTAGTTTGTTAATTTTGACTGAAGTCATCTTTTCCCTGCTTTCATCATGCTTAGTTTAATTGTATTTCATCAAGGTTAACATATATATATATATATATATATATATATATATATATATATATATATATATATATATATATATATATATATATATATATATATATATATATATATATATATATATATATACATATATATACATCGAGGGCTGTTGGCACCCTCTCTAAACCGTGTCTCATTCGAGTCACCCTCGACTCGAACCGCTCTCGACTTACCACGGACTATGCCTGGTCTCGTTATTCTGACTTTACCTTCTTAGGGGTTGCTTACCCCTCCATCTATACTGTGCTTTGAGCGAGTTTCACCTCGAAGCGCGCATCGCTAAGCAAGATCAGTGCCTAGCGCTCACTTATTTCCTTTCTTGTTTTGTGTGCACTATGTGCTTGACTTTATTTTAATTTTGTGCTTCTTTACACACTCCAGCACACACCGAACCGCGAGTTCCCGGGAAACCAGCAAACAAATATTTCAAAAACCCCCAAAATCCGCGTTAACGGCGTGAGGGGAACCTAGCTCTCAGAATCGAGGTGGTTGGGATTCGCTTAACTTTAACTGTGAGCGCCCCTCCGTAATCCTTTGCCTCAAAGCAACTCTGGGTATAGTAGGACCTGGTGAATATCCTATAATAGGAGGTCAGGACCTATGTGGAGACCTATATCAACCTAGCCACATTTCATTAGTTAGGAACCTACTCTCAAGCCAAGCCTACCAATAATACTAGGTCAAAAGTTTTCGTGTGCTTGTATGCTTATTTCTGTTGGTTAATCTTAGATCCTAGTCCGGACCGCTTTTAGTCCGAGCTGAAGTCTCTGGGTCCAAGTCTAGGCTTGTACCCAGCTTAGCCCAAGTCCGAACCAAGTTTCGCCTTGGTCAGAACTTAGGCCCCCTTTGGGTCCGAGCCGAAGGCTCGTTCCTAGCTCATCTCTGATCCATTCCGAGTCCATACGGGGTCTGATCATCAAAATTCTCTGGGTCCGAGTCCAGGCTTGTACCCAGCCTAGCTCAGGTCCTAATCAGGTTCATACCCAAGTACAAACCTAGGCCCCCTCTTGGTCTGAGCCGACGGCTCGTTCCTAGTTCATCCTTGATCCACTTCGGGTCCACACCTAGTCTGATCATCAAAACTCTCTAGGTCCAAGTTCAAGTTTATACCCAACTTAGCTCAAGTCTGAACCAGGATCATACAAAGGTCCGAACCTAAGCCCCATTGTGGTCCGAGCGAAGGGCTCGTGCCTAAACCAACTTTGATCCAGTCCAAGTCCACACCTGGTCTGATTACAACAACCCTCGTGGTCCAAGCTTTGGCTTGCACCCAGCTCTGTCTAGGTTTGAACCAGGCTCACACTAAGGTTCGAACCCAGATCACTTTTGGTCCTAGCCGAGACTCATACCCATCTAGTATAGGTCTAGGTTCTAGCATAAGTCTAAGCTTAGAGTTGCCTCTAGAGATAGACTAGGCTTACCCTAGTTCAGGGTTCAAACCAAAACCCATTGAGTCTAACAGGCTTCATCCAGTTTAGTCTTAGCCTAGATCTTAGTTAGGGTTTTGCCCCTAGAGACATAGTAGGTCTACCATGAGGCGTCGAGTCTAAATCTCAACAAGTCTAGGAATTATGACCCAGGATCATGGCAGAGCAAAGTCCAACCCTATGGTCCCTACTTAGTTTAGATCCAGAGAACCTAGTTAGGCATCGTCATAATGCTCCCTCACAGATCATCCATAGCACTCGTGTCAGTGAGTCGACTCTCGACCTGCATAGAACCAAACCTAGCCATCCAAGCCACTTTCAAGGCCACCCTTTAGAAGTCACGAGCCAACAGGTTAGTAAGGTTCATAATACCCTGAATAGTCAAGGGGTCAAGCCAGGGGCAATCCTCCAAGACATAGGGGTTAACCTCAAATCCAATCGGCATAACAAGAACAAGAACCTGGCCCAAATATTTGAGTCAGCCGATCTCAGTTGTATGAAGCCCGATGGTCATATAGCAACCCAACATTCCAATCTTGACAAACAGCCAGTTAGTGAGTGAGTGGGTTCACATACAACTAGGGAAAGTCTACCCGAGCAACCCAACACTAGTAAAGATCAGGGTTTTGATCTAACTCGATACAAAGACATTCCTAAAGTGCATGCTTACTTTAAAGACATGTTCAATAGAGGATACACCATCTAACGCACTCAGTCCAAGAAAGTCAGCTCAGAAACTCAAGCCGTAGGCCAAGTCCAACATTTTGACTCAAACCAAGATAATCTTAAGGATGTTAGTCTGCCAATCCAACTCACTACGAGCCAGGGGTTTAGTTCTAATCATCACTCAAGCTCAAGACTACCTAGAGGGCAAACTCCCTCTGGCGGTAGTTATGGCATCCCTTCACTCTTTCAGTTTAGTGCTGGGGCAAGATAATACCCTAACCCTAGGGATGTATCATCCAACCAAGGTCAGGGTCAGGTAGACCTAGCCGCCCAAGGTCAGAGGTCTAGTCATCATAGCAGCTTGAGTTGGTCATCCAAGTTAAGTGGTGATCCTATCTTGTAGGCCTCCTTGCATGGGCAAGTTGTGCAACCTTCGAGTAATGGGTACGCTCTGACCCAATTCAACTCGGGTGAGCCTACAAGCCGACAGCCGACACATAAAGTTCAATATATTCATCAAGCTCATTCCTTAGGGCAACTCGCTACATGGGCCCAACAATCAGTTCATATGAGTCACATACTACAAAATCAGGTTCAACAGACCATACAACCGAGCCAGCTCACAGCTACAATGACGGCTGCTCAATTCGCTCGTATGAAACACCTCCAAGACTCTTTAGGGAAAATGGGAATATGAGATTTCTCAACTCCTAAGGCTTATGTACAAGAAATTCTAGGAAACCTGGAAGATCTACCAGTGGGGTTTGTGATGTCACAGTTCAGAAATCGATTTTCAGGGAAAGAGGATCCTGAGGCACACATCAACGCCTACTTATTGATGGTCTATACACTGCGAGACCGACCCAACCAACTTAAGGCCATGTTCTCGCATAGCATAAAAGAGGAACCCTTGATGCGGTACTGAAGATTCATGAAGGAGGACCCTCAAGCAACTTCTGACGAAATGTTTAGGCAATTTTCGTCACGCTATAATGGAGGAAGGCTAAGACTCGTCACCCTTGGTGTGTTAACTTCCACCAAAAAGAAGTCAGGTGAGTCTCCTTCCCTGCTTATAACCAGATTCAGAGAGGTTGTGATGCGAGTCATTGGAACTCCACTCCCTGAAGCTAAGAAGGAAAGCATAGCATTAGAGAACATGACTCCATAACATGTCGCATTCTTCAGTGTGGGGGTAGTCCCTTACTCATTTGATGTTATGCTTGAAAGAATATCACGATATGACAGAGCAAAGGAAGATAAAGCCGTAGACGAAAAACCCTCTTAAGAAGGAGAGGTGAACATGATCAAGAAAAGCAACCCTTATGCAAACCATTCACAAGGAAAGACTAAAATTCATTCTACCACATGGAGAGTACAGACTTCTACACCAAGGGAATTCACTCCCATTGATGAGTCTATGACCGATGTCATGAAGAAATTGTTTAAGGCAAGGCTCATATAATTACCGAAAACAACCAAGATTCCTCCTTTCCATGTAGGAGATATATCTCGATGGTGCGATTGGCATCAAAACTATACCCATAACACTGAGGAATGTTGAGCTTTCAGACATAGAGTTCAAGATCTTATAGATAATGGCCTGATAAGTGTCGAAAAAGAAGATGTTGACGACAAAGAAAAACCTGAACTTCTAGATGCCTCGACAAACAATATTGGTGTCAACCTGATTAACTCAGGAGAATCACAAGTGGTGCCCAAACTTGAAGAACATTCACAAAGGACTTAGAGCACACGAAGAAATCAACTGGAAAGTCCAGTACATGAAGAACAAAACAAGCATAACCTTACCCAAGAGTTAATGACTAAAAATACTCAAGATCAAAGCAGTGAGGATAACCTTAGCTCCAAGCCCATAACTAAAGAAAGGGGAGAAGAAAGGGGTATCGCATATGGAATTCCACTCCAAGATACACTCTCAAAAGTGCCATAAGAAATCCCCATCATCAAGAGTCACACTAAGGCATATGAACCCTTCAACCTGTACTTCCAAGTTAATACAATAAATGGTTCATACGTGTGTGATAACGAATCAAACTCGCGAGAGCAAAATGAACTCGAGCGTAAGCTCAACCAAGGTCTTGAAGCTAGAGACTCCCAAGCCCATGACGACAAGAAAGGCCTTAATTCTTGGACAACAATTCATGAGGGGGCAAATGAGCAAGTGCTAAAAGGAAGCTCTTCACCCCAAAACCTTGACGACCCACCTAACTAGGATCAATATTATAAGGATGACGTATTAGAAATTGATGTGATCCAGATCAACGAGAAGGAATCACCTTCCAAACAAGGAGTCAACACTCCAAAGTCTCCCATTACACTTTCAAATAAGGGGCCAACACCTCAAATATCAAAAGAAGATAAACTTTTATAAATTCTAAAGGGCCCACCTGGGCCACCTTCACTAGACTTCTTAGCCAACCCACCTATATGGGATGAGGAGCCAAGCTCAAAAGATTCAACCGAGTCACCTCTCGAGGTGAACCCAGGTATAGATGATGGGAAAACAAAGAGCCCAATTTTGACTATTCCCAAATATTTTACATCTTTACTAGAGTTGATAGAGCTCGAATCCTTAGAAATTCTAAGGGGCCCACTTGAGCCGCTTTCACAAGATTTCTTGAATGATCCACCAATCTGGGATCAAGAATTGGATATTGAAAATCCGACTGTGTTACCTCCTCAAGAGGCAGGCTCTCTAAAAGTCATTAACGACATGAGCACAACTTCAATAACTGGAGCACCACCCTGTCAAGAGAATGCATCATGTGAAGAACAAGTTCCTAACGGAATAGAAAGCCCTGCAAGGGCAACCCCATCATAATATTCAATAGTGGAAAACTCCTCTCATGAAGAGGATACAATAGGGACAACGAATGAGATTGAACCCTTGTTTGTTGATTCCCAACATGTCATAATACCGTTTAATACAATGGAGGCAACTAATGAGATTGAACCCTTCGTTGTTGACACCCAATATGTCGTAAGGCCATCTAGTACCAACTCAACCACTCCTATTGTGCGAGAGTCTCATCTAAGCTCGAGCACTGAGAATGAGCCTATCATAGAGTTAACCTCCGAAAAATAATTGAAATTTGCAATGAAAAATATTACCCAAAAGGAGTCAGGTGATCAGTCACCCGTTGCAAATAACCAAATGAGGCATTCATGCCTCACACTTCAAAAGGCATTAACGCCTAATGTGTAACATCAAGTACTCCATTACGGGAAAACCTTGATGAGCCTATCCGTCCATACAGAAAACTGAGGGATTAGAAAACTGAGAGTGATTTTTAGTCTCAAAATCAAGTTTCAAGTGAAGCAGTTTAAAAGAACAGTTCAACAAAAATTCAACAACCATTGTCAAAGAGATTTTGGATGCCAACCTAGGTCAAGGGAAATCAAAGGAAGACCGATGTTAGAACCTCCTTTCCACTTGGAGGAGGGAAGGATGATCGGATTCTTACATGGTCTTAAGGTGAATTGCTAAAAAAAAAAGAGGGGCATCTTTGACTCTTCTTCCTCATCCTCCTCCTCTTCCTTTGTTATTATTCTCTTCTTCAAAGCAAAAAAAAAAATCCGTTGGACTGAAAATCTGAAAGGAACCCCAAGCGTTGGAAAAAAAGTTATCGGGCTGAACACCCGAAAGGAACCCAAGAGTGAGAAAAAAAAAAAAAATTCCACTGGGTTGAAAATCTGAAAGGATCCTCAACCGTTGGAAAAAAGGCTACTGGGTTGAACACCTGAAAGGGACCCCGAGGCGATAAAAAGAAGTAGTTCTCTCCTCTCCAAAGTCTTTTCTCTCTAAACATCTTCCCTTCTTCTCCCTGAGTCAAAATGGGGTTAAAAGAAAATCAATAAGCATTAGCCTGAAGGAACATTGTTAAGGACCTAGATCGTCTGAAACTTCGAAAGGTGAGTGGTGGAGGAACAAAATCGAAAATCCAAAGAGATTATGAACATCTACGGATGGTATCTTGTATTTTCAAATTTATGTTTTGCTTGAAGCTCTAAAGAACTCTCTTTTGAATTGAAATGCAAGAGCTGATGTTGGAAGATAAAGAAGTACTTGATGATTCCTCGTCTCGAAGATTCAAGTAAAGACCCCATACGCTCACATAGGGTCCACCAAAGGGGTCACAAGTGGTTAAATTGAAAGACCTACATTAAAAGAAAACCACCCCCAAACAGGGGCAGAAAATAATAATAATAATAATAATAATAATAACTCCACGGTCGTATGAGTATAATTGCCTACTACACCGTCCATCGCTGCATGACGTTAAACTACTTAGAGGGCTCTATGGCTGCAGGAGTTAAAACTTCTAACCAACCTTGTTGTTTTTTAAAATATCTTTCTCTATTCAAAATTTTCACTATATATACGTGTTCTTAAAAATTTGAATTTCTTTGTTAAAATCATAACCTCTCCTTGCTCCGGGTTCTATTTTAAATCTCCATCTATTTTCAAAGTTTCTATAAAGACTTTCAAAAAACAAAGGAGCTTGGACACCCGTATATGATGATCACCGCATTGCCGCGATTATCGTATTGCTGCTTTGTCTCTCTCTTCGGATTAGGCCAGACAAGCTTCTTCCTATAGAAAGCCTTAGGAAACCCTTAGGAAATCTAGGAAAATGTAAGTTTACAAATTTGAAACTGAAGTTAAGTGGCATGGCCAGAAAATCCAACACGAGTTTCAAGCTTATATAACTCATCGACATCTTACACCGAAAAACCATAGGAGGAAAAATGCCCTAGGTGGGTGAGCTCTGTGAGCACAATGACTTGGAGGGATAGTTGGTGTGCCCTCTGACCATGAGACATCAAGAACAAATTTTTAATGTCTGCATTATCCTCTCTTTTCTTAAACCTATAGACAACCTTAAGAAACCCTAAGGAGGTCAAAGAAGATGCTACAGTTAAAAATTTTCGAACTACAAAACGCCTTAAGTTAAGTGGCATAGCCAAAAAATCCAACTCGAGTTTCAAGCTTGTGTAACTCATCGACATCTCGCACCAAAAACCATAGGAGGAAAATGCCCTAGGTGGGTGAGCTCGATGAGCGCAATGGCTTGGAGGGATAATTGGTGTGACCTCTAACCATGTGACCTTAAGAAGAGATTGTTCACCTGCCCCTCGAAGGACAGGGAACGCCAAAGTATCTACTTCTTTGCACTCACATGTCCCTCGAAGGACAGGGAGTGTCAAAGTAGGGCAACTATAGACACTTCATTTTAAATATGGCAAATTCTATGGTTTCCTAAACCTTCAGGATCACACTTAACCTAGTAAACCCAAATCCATAGTTCACACAACCTACATTGTGATTCAAAATCAGTTTGCCTGCACGGAACCATGTAGAAACCCTATTTTGACCCAGATTTCTATAAATGCCCTGTTTTACCAAAAAAATCATTAAAAATAGTAAAAAAATCTGTTTTGACCCAAATCTTTTCTGAGAGCTTCACAAGTGGAAGAGGAACACACTAGAGTGAAAAAATATCAATTTTGACCAAATTTGGTGCATGCAACATGACCCGTGCCGCCCAAATCTGCCCCCTCAAAATGTGTATATTTGACCAAGGGATTTGTTTGTTACGCGTGCATATCCTTCCCAGCGGATTTTAACCCCTATAAGGTCACTTTTCATGGTCATTTGATGGGAGGATGGAGAGAGAAAACTTGAGATAGAGATGGAAACCTCAAAGAGATTAGAACCCTAGAGATAGCTTCAGAAAATCCTCAGGCTCCTGAGACTAAACGCTTAAGCTTGAGAAAGCCTAGACCTAGGACACCTAAAACCATCTATAGGGCACAACTACTCTATATTGAAAAGACTTGCTGGCTAATATCCAGATCAGAGAGACAAAAGAGTACTTGTTCTGATATGGGCGGGCCACAGAAGGCTCGGGAGTCCCGGGCCATCTGGCTCGGTTCGGTATCATTTTCTTTCATTTTATCTCTTTTACTTTTATTGTTTTCATTTTATTTTGATACGTTTGTTTACTTAAAAATCGTATTTTGTAATGTTTTGGATCATGCTGGCCCTGCCACAGATCTGAGAGTAGATCTGCTCGTTTCCAGGCAGATCTAGCCTCTGATCTGAATTCGATTTGTCTCACATTCTCTACCACATTATTTTTTATCAGTTTAAAGTGTCAAGATCCGAGAGGTCTTCCGACGATGATTTGTTTGATTTTGCATCATAAACAGTTATATACCCTGAAAATAGAGTGAGTTGAGCAATAAATTTTGTGGGTTCCACTAGCCATGAGATTCAGACCAAAATTTATAGAGAAAGCGAGAGATGAAATTCTATCTGAAATTTAAAAAGAGATGAAATTCAGTCTGAAATTTAGAGTGAGAGAGAAGTTGAGAAACATGGAGAGAGAGAGAGAGAGAGAGAGAGAAGGAATTGGGGAGAATCACAAGGGGAGAGCAAAAGAGAGAAGTTTGGGGAATATGAAGGAAGAGAAAGAATGGGGTTTAAATGACATGTCTTTCTCATATTTGATTGGTCTAAAAAAATAAGTTTAAAGTAGTTAAAGTCAGTCCAGGGGGTTAGGAAATATAAAACCTGGGATTTCTATTCCCCAATATAGGTTTAAAATTTCTGGTTTATTAAAAAATGAAACATAAAAATAGAGGATATGGAGATATTTTCTCTTATTTTAATGTTTACATATTAGATTTCATTTTGTAATGACTTGTTTGGACGACAATTTACTTTATGTGGAATTGTCTATCTTATCTAAAATTAATATATTATGAATAATATTATTTTGTTTGTTATTTAGTATATAGCTTGTATGATGCATGTCATTATTTAAGGAAAACAAAGAATCAAACGGCTCTATGCCATAAGACTCAAAAAGAAAAAATATAATTCCCTTCGACGGAAGATCATTTTGTAATAAAAAGGATCATATACGGCACTGTATATGTGATCTCTAGAACTAAATAGGGTTTGTATAATTCTAGTGATCGAAACCGCCACCTATGTTGCACATTATTATTTAAGGAAAACGCTCACATAAGTTACAACTTTATACTATAGAAGTAAGAAGCACCTTAAAGATTTAGTAGAAAAAGAGTAAAGTTGAAAACATTCCAATTGATCATCTCAACTTTGAGATGAATGGATATAAAGAAAAACAATATTTTCAAGTTCTATAATTAGTGAATATCATAACAGGTTATGTGGACCATATATTTTAGAGATTTTCAAGTGCTTATAGATCTACTTGATTTATACTATTTTTGAAACGTTAATTATCATAGTTAGGCTTGAACATGGATTTTCAAGCCATCAAAATGTTTCCGACACATGAATTACATCCGCCGGCAATTTTTTGAGGTCGATCTTACTTCTATAATATAAGATGGGCACTTTATACAAACCTCACCAATTATTTACTTACATTTTTTCAATGTTTTCTATCCATTTTTTGCTATTTCTTACTAAAAAGTATGTGCCTTCAACAATGCTTTGAATAATGTAAAAGTACTTTTTAAAAAAGATAAACTTATATGTAAAACTGGCAATAAGCTTATCTTGGATAACTTTATGTTGGACAATGTCAAACAACATACACTTTATTAACAGAATTGAATTTATGTAAATAGTAAATATCAGTCATAACAAGTATATCCAAATAGGCCCTAAAAGTACCTCACACAAAAAATTTGTTCAAATATTCTCAAATTACCCATATTCAGTATTGAGAATATTAAACAATTGGCTGCATTTTAGTAATTTAGCTCACTTTAGGGGCCGTTTGGATACTTGAAAATATATTTTCAAAAATGCATTTTAGTGGAATGGCACATTTTTGGCTTTTGAATCAAAATTTTGGGACTAAAATATATTTCCGCACGTAATTATTTTCTTCATTTCAAACAAAAAATAAAGAAATATGTATCATTGTCTTCACCCTCCAAAAAATTGATTTCCAAATAGATTTCCCTGTTATAGAGACATCCACTTTATAAAATATACTTAATTCCACAAAAACGCCTCCCCCTCGCTCCCCATAATTAGAGAGCAACTATCTCAAATTTTATGTTTTAGAGAGATAATGTAATTTAAAATTTTGGAGAAATAAACTATTTCTAATTTTAGAGAAGAAAACTATCGAAAATTTTTAAAGAGAGAAATTATCTCAAAGTTTTTGTAGAGAGAAACTATCTCAAATTTTAAGTTTTAGAGAAAGAAAGTATCTTATAGAGAGAGATGTATCTAAAAAAAATTTAAACAGTGAAACTATCTGAAAAATTTTAGAGAGAAAAACTCTTTCAAATGTTAAGTTTTAGAGAGAGAAAGTACTTGTAATTTTTTAGAGAGATAATTTTTCTCAAATTTTTTAGACAGAGAAATTATATCAAATTTTAAGTTTTATAAAGAGAAAGTACCTAAAAATTCTTAGAGAGAAAATAATAAACAATCTCAATTTTTAAGTTTTAGAGAGAGAAAGTATTGAAAAATTTTAGAGAGAGAAGCTATCTCAAAATTTTTAAAAAAGAAACTATCTCAAATTTTAAGTTTTAGAGAGAAGAAGCATCTTAAAATTTTTAAAAGAAACTATATCAAATTTTAGAGAGAGAAACAATCTCGAATTTGTCAAATTTTAGAGAGAAAAACTATCTCAAAAATATTAAGTTTTAGAGAGAGCAAGTACTTGAAAATTTTTAGAGAGAGAAAGTATTAACATTTTTAGAGAGAAAAACTATCTCAAATTTTAAAGAAAAATAAGGTATTTTTGTATTGTGGCTTCTAAATAAGCCAAATTACGAAAATACCCCTAATTATTTGAGATTCACAACCTTGAAAAATAGTGATTTGTAATTCTTTTTAGGAGGTACTTTTTATTATGAATTGAAATGTAAAAAATAAATCTTGTAGTGCTAGATTGTTTTTTTTTTTAATCCCTTATGAGATAATGTAAATTATGCAAGGAATTCAGTGATATTTTTCCAAAACAAATTAATTTTCTAGTACGTGTGGTTAGGGGTATTTTATGGCATTGTGCACTACCTTTCAAACAATGTTGCATAAAATTGTCTCTTGAAGGCCTATTTGATCGCTGAAACGTAAATGTTTCCTGGAAATTAGAAGTTCTTCTTTGTGGGGAAGAAGGAAATTACTGTAAGGAAGTTCTAGGTGCATGTATTTGAGAACCTAGTTCTAGGTGCATGTATTTGAGAACCTGCTGGAATGTTTAAAAGTTCTAGGTAGCTATGTTGGACAACCTGTTGAAATATTAGGAAGTTCTAGATAGCTATATTTTACTGGCTGTTGGAATATTGAAAATTTTTTCGGCAATTGTTCTTGATTATCTAGAAAGACCAATAGTAATGTTATTTTTATTTATTTTTACAATTCTTATATTTTTCCTTGTTTGGGATAAAATATCAATTGAAACTCAACTACTTTGAATTTAAATATCCATAGATAATATCTACATAAGTTTTGATGATAGAATTTGATATGCATATAGAAGGCTGTTATATTTTTTGTGTGAAATTTGATGAATGAGCTTCTCCCTCTCCATTCACTATTCTCCCTCTTTTCCCAATAAATTCAAGAGAAAGAGAGGAGAAGAGGGAAGCATCTTTAATAAGTCTTGGATTTTGGCCATTGAACAATGCGTTCGAGAGAGAGACTTGGTAACAGTGAGAGGTGAAGAAGATGCCCCCAATGTTACAATACAGTTTAGGTGGAGAGTTTATTCAACGTTTTAAATGTTATAGAGAAAAGACAGAGGAGATGCTGCATGATAAATTTCATCGTCCTTCAAAATTCAAGTAGTCACTAGACAATATTAATCACAACCTGAAATAAGTATTCACGAGATTAAGTATCAACAACGAGATTTTACAGGTTCACGAGATGTTCTTAAACAAAATAGAAAAATATATCT
Source organism: Amborella trichopoda (assembly GCF_054954075.1). Taxonomy (NCBI): domain Eukaryota; kingdom Viridiplantae; phylum Streptophyta; class Magnoliopsida; order Amborellales; family Amborellaceae; genus Amborella; species Amborella trichopoda. Next base: position 36,111,715 of record NC_142341.1, read on the forward strand.
CAATTGCCCCAAGTCAACATCACCATATTATTGTAATGGCATTGGTTCTTGATTTTTAAGGTCGTGTTCTTGTGATTATTGTGAACAACTACATTGTGACGCATTTTGGCACCTCAAATTCACCATGTAGTTAACATATGTTATATAATCATCGCACCACTGAAAGAATTTGCTTTTCCCATCCTGGCATGTACGACAATTTGTATGTACACATAGATAGAATAGTCTATATGGGTTGCCTCTGGTAGTTGATGCGTATAAAACATAATCAACTTCACAGTGAAGGCATAGACAAGATTGGAAGCCCCCACCATTTGTAGATGTTGTTGACATTCTTATTATAGTTAGAAATCAAATAAATATGGCATTTTTCAATGCTTTTTAAACAATACTACATAAATTTGGGTCTAGAAATGTGACTTTTTGTAACTAGGAAACTTGTGGCCATGATTAGTATTCATATGGCTTTTTTTATCTTAGGGCTAACTTTGAACATTTTATTAATGGTGTGGTTTGTATAAGGATGTAACCTTATTTGTAGAAATAATGTTGCGATGGTCCTTTTGGACTGAAATAGGCAAATGCTATTTGCCGATACTCAATAAGCTTAACGTGCTAGGTCAGTCGAGTTGGAAAACCCTTAATTACCTAGGCATTGAGCACAACTGAGGATGCTTAACAGGTTATCCCTTGATGAGATTGGAGTTGCCCAAGATAGCGAGCTAAGAGACTGTGTGACCCTTGTGTGTGATGAGAGGCCTATAGAGACGAGTGTCAATGCTTCATCATAGAACCATCATACACATGTACATATGATAAACGTATATCCATTTTATTTGAATAATGTATATTTTCTTTATTTATTAATATTAATAGTAATTTTTCATTAATATAAGGAGTCAACCTCCCAATTACAAATACACAAAGGAGGAAATAGAGACCGAGTCCTATACTTCTTAAAAAAACCGGCCAACACTCCAAAAAATGACGAAATACACAGAGGAAGAAATAGAGACAAAGTCATCTACTTCTATTTTACTTGGGCAGTATAGATTTAACACATCTTCTAAGACAATGTCAATATATGACATACTTTTTAAGATATTGTCCAATTCATATGGTCTAATTATTACTGCAACATTATTTATTCAAACAAGATCATAACCTTTATAGACATCCTACCCCATAATAATTTTAGTATCATAGCCATGCCCAACATTGTTTTCTCTTACTTTGACCCCCTAGTCAAAAAATTTGGGGCTAAACTAGCCCTTTCAATAGCCATCTCCTCCTCTCTCCCTACCTAAACTCTCTCTCCCAAAATCTCTCTTTATCCAATTTTCTCTCTCTACCTGAACTCTCGAAATCTCTCTTCTCCTATTTTCTCTCTACATGAAATCTCTTTCTCCCAAAATCTCTATTTTTCACTGATTTTCTTTCTCTACCAGAACTTTATTTCTCTCTCTCCCGAAGCCTCTTTTTCTTCTATTTTCTCTCTACTAGAACTCTCTCACTCTATCAGCCCTCTCTCCCCTAAAGTCTCTCTCTTCCTCCTATTTTCTCTCTACTCGAACTCTCTACCCACCTCCTCTCTATTTCTCTCTCTACGCTCTATTTCTACTACTCGCCCTCTCTCTACAAATTCACTCCAAAACCAAAACTTCTTTAAAAACAATCCCTACCTTTTTTTTTCTCAATGAAACTTGTTCAACCATCAGTGCTCCAGGAGTCACCCTAATAGAACCCAACAAGAACCTACAGAATCTCTTTCGCTCTCTACATTCCACCGAATCTACTTACTTGAATTCCTTGCCCCTTGAAAAACTGAATCCCCTATTTTAGCAGTCATGGCTTGCAAGCCTCAGCTGCAATATTGCATTCTAAAGCCAGGATCCACAAATTGTGCGAAATTCTCAAATTTGTTTTTTCTTTCTTTCTTTTTTTCATTATGTGATTTTTTTTTCTTACATACTATAAATGCCATTAAAAAGTGAAAGGGTTTTCGGGTTTTAGTGGTGGTATGCTTCAGAGAGAGAGAGAAATGATTTTGGGATTTTAATTGTGGTGCGTTTCAGAACGAGAGAAAGGATTTTGGGGTTCCTTCTAATGTGTTACAAAAATTGGGGTTCCTGCCAAATTGTTCTCTCGAAATCCCTGTCTATAGAGAGAGAGAGAGAGAGAGAGAGAGAGAGGAGAGAGAAAAAGAGTGAGGGGTGGGTAGAGAGAAAGAGAGGGAGTGTAGAGAGAAAGATTGAGATAGAGAGAGGGTGAATAAAGAAAAAGAGAAAGAGGGCAGGTAGAGAGAGAAAGAGGGCGGGTAGAGAGAGAAAGAGGGCGGGTAGAGAGAGAAAGATAAAGAGACAGTGGGTTTCAACATAGAGTTTTTGGCCACAAAGAGGGAGAGAGAGAGAGAGCGAAATGAAGAGAGTTTGGGGGGGGAGAGAGAGAAAAAAATGACTTTTTTTTTGGTAGAGAGAATTTGGGTAGATAGAGAAAGAGTTCGGGCATAGCGAGAGAGAAGAGATGCCTAATCACACGTGACTACAAAAGGGGAAGAGAGAGTAAGGGGACTTTAGTTTTAAATTTGTTGACTTCTTGATGGTGGAAGGAAGGGGGGGTGGTAAATATAATAAAAAAACAGTGTTGAGTTTAGGGTATGATACTAAAAGTATTGGGGAGTTAGATGTCTACAAGTTGATTTTGGGGGCGTATTTATAATTTTCCCTATAATTTTTTGAGAATTTTTTTGTACACCATCCATATCTATTTTGACCGCGTGTGCTTTACACAATGTCCATCTTAAAGATGGACGATGAAGAGTTAGTGGGCTCTAACACCTGTTGACTCATAGAGCACTTTCTTTTATTATTTATTTAGGAAAAGTTTTCTATGCTTCCCCTACAACATATAGCAACAATGCTCCCCCTCCTTCCCAACCATCCAAATTTAAATGGGCAGTTGAGATCACCCCACTCAAAATGTCACATTTTGAGGGTTATAGGCTCACCTAGTTGCCCTTCAATGAAGCCCGTAATAAAGAGAGAAGAGGTAAGCGGCAAAATAGAAAAAGGGTTGGGAGAAAGAAGCCAGTTTAAGAAAGAGAGGGGGAAGGAGAGAGATATCTATATAGAGGAAGAAGAGGGGTAGGAGGGACGGCCCGTCTAAGACAGAGAGAGAAGAAGGAAAGAGTGAGGGAGAGAGAGCATGGAAGAAAATGAAGGAAAGAGGAGGGTGTGTGAACCAAAAAAGAGTCGATCTTTCCCTTCAAACTCGATCTGAGTATAAAAAGGAGGTATTGTTTCATGGCTATCTCTTCATCGATCTATATATCTGCCCGTTTTTTGCCTTAATTGTGCATTTTTTCATATATTTATCTCTCAATAGTATTAATATTCATATTTTCATATTCTCTCTACATATCTCATTGTGATTACTTTATTACTCTTCACGAAGTCCACCCAATAACTCGTGTTTATGAGCAAACCCTGGTCAAAGGTGCCTATACTCCCTAAAGCTCCTATTTTTCTCCATTTTCTCTCTCTAGAAAATATTTCTCAACAGCTCTCTAATTTCCTAAATCACCAAGTCATGCCATTTTTTCTTAATTTCTTTATTTGAAATTCCAAGATTTATATCAAATTGTTATTTGTTATTTACATGTTGATAAGCTTATAAATTGATTTTTAGTGCATTTAATATCTATTTTATATAGAATATGTCTTAAGAAACTTGATTAATATATGTCTTAAGGAACTTGATTTCTATGTGGGTTCTCCAAAAACTGTGTTTTAATTCTACATTTCCTGATTTTTCTTGAATTTGGTTGCCTCTGCCCAAGAATCTATGATGTGGAATTTTATGTTTTTTTATCTCACATAGTTCTATATTTCTTATTGTAGAATACACGATATGTAAAATTTTATGTTTATTTTATCTCTCATAGATCAATATTCTTTGTTTATATCCAATTAATGATTCCATGGTATATGAATTTTGTTCAATCGTACTTTTCTTATTTTCATTACCATTATATATCAATTGAAATTAGATACATGACAGACGAGGCTCTCTCTCTTGGTTTATTAGATTAATGGCATACAAATGTATATTCCAGTAAATTTACTAGTGACATACTAACATTATTTGTGAAATGATGTTTTTGTTGAATCCTGATATTGTACTTCAACGTTTCTAATTTTAGTTTGATATTATTTGTTGTCCTTTTTATAAAGGTCAAATCTAGCGATGCAAAACATAGACTGGCACAAGGACCAGATGGCACATTTACTGTGTCCGGGGATCAAGGTGAGGTATGACATATTCTTAGTATCATCTAATTTAATTTAGTTGTTGCTTTTTGTAATTTAGACTTTTATCATATTATTAAATAATTTATAATATTCTTACATTGTCTATAATGATTGCTTATTATGCTAATGAATGTCATTTCAGAAGAAAAAGATCATTCGTATCAATGAATCCACTAAAGTCCTATAATTATGGAAGCTTGTCCTGCTATGCAAAATGGAGGAAAGGAGAGTGAAGCCAAGGAGGACGATGAGAAAACAAAGATATGAGAAGACCGATATTAGGTGTATTGTCATGCTATGTGTGAGGAATCGAGATGAAATTTTCAACCAAGAAGAGGGCGAGGTGTAATGGCCCCCCTGGCCGGTCAGGAGGGAGGGCATGCTCGTAAACCTAATGTGAAGGAGAAGGGTATACTTAGTTGGCCAAAGAAATTTATGAGGCAGGGGAATTGACGAGCGTCTTGTATAGTTATGGGTCTCTTACATATTAGTAATTTGATATCTTTCTAGTTGGATATGTACTTTGGAGCAATTCGACTATGTAAAATTTTCAGAATGAAAAAAGATTTGTATTTTAATTTAGTTTATGTAGCTTGAAAATTTTGGTGTTTCTTACTCAAATTGCATTAATGTTATGAAAAACTTTACATAGTTATGGTTCTCTTTCAACTTTGTGTCTCGATGTCTTTGGCGTTCGATATAAACTTTAAAGCGATTCAACAGTGTTAAACTTCTACAATGAAAAATGTCATGATTTGTAACCTTACAATTATGATTCGAGGAACCAAGTTTAATCACAAGGTCTTCAACATCCTTCAAGTGTAAAACGCTCAACTCAATTCAATTGTAGAGGGCTAAATTTTCAAGATTCAAGTATGCAATTACTCCACATTTTAAGAAACATGATTATTTTTTATTGTATTTGTTTGGATAAAAAATAAGAAAATATAATTGACAATAAAACTGTCACTGTTCGGAAGGTTTGGTGCTGGACCACAAAATGTGCCAGACCGAGCTTCAGAATAATAGAAGGTTTGATGTAGGACTGGCCACAAAATGTGCCAAACCAGGCCTCAGGATAACATGAGCTTTTTTTTGTCAGACTGCCCACAAAAATGTGCTGGACCGAGCCTCATGATAACATAAGCTTTTTGTGCCGGACCAGCAACAAAATGTTCCGGACAAGGCCCAAGGATAACATAAAATATTTGTGTCGGACCGGGGCTCATAATAACATGCTTTTTGTGTCGAACTGGCCACAAAAAGTGCCGGACCAGGCCTCATGATTACATAAGCTTTTTGTGCTGAACCGGCCACAAAAAGTGTCTAACCGAGCCTCAGGATAATATAAGCTTTTTGTGTCGGACTGTCTACAAATTGTGGTGGACATGGCCTTAGGATAACAAAAGGTTTTTGTGTCGAACCGGGCTTCTGGGCACGAGAAGGTTTTGCATCGGATCGGGAATCCAATGTTCCGGACCGAGCCTATGTGCAACAAAATGTTTGGTGCCAGACCGGCCATAAAATGTATCTGACCGAGCCTTAGGATAGCATAAGGGTTTTGTGCCGGACTAGCCACAAATGGGCCAGACCGGGCCTCAAGATAACATTATGTTTTTGTGCTGGACCGAGCACAAATGTGCCGGACCCAACTTTTGGGCACCAGGAGTAATTGTGCATATAGAGTGATTTTATTTTTTTGGTGACAAATTTGGAGTACTATTATTTTAGTGGTATAAGCTTAGGAGTATTATTGTAAGGACAAACAATAAACATAGGTCGGGGAGAGAGAGAGAGAGAGAGAGAGAGAGAGAGAGAAGTCATAAGATAGAGTGGGAGATGAATTACACTTTCATAATATTACAATGGGCGCAACATTACACTTTTATTGTAAGCTAAAATACAATGGGCAACATAGTAATTTGCAACGGAGAAAAACTATAAAAAATTCCACTTGCGACATGAATTTGCAATATATAAAAACTATACAAAATTCCACTTCAAAGCTCCATTCATACGACAATGATTGCTCCATTAGCATGGGCTTGAAAAAAAAAAAAATTGAGATGAGGAGCTCGAGGGAAACATTGTGCTTTTGGCACAATGCCAACTCTAGTCTTGTTCTTAAAGATATGTCTGCTGCTTTGACTTCTTGTAATGTTATCCAAACTGATATTTATAGAAAACTTAGGACATTTATTAGCTCAGCAACCAATTGAAAATGAAAAGAACTAAGCATTTAACATAAAACACATGCCATTATAGCGTAGAACACTTAATATATAATGATTAATTCGTGCAAATGTAATATCAATTTAACTTAAAAAAAAAAATGCCAATGTAGTATCAATATACCTTAAAAAAGGAGAATAGTATATATAGTGAAGTCTAAATAGTGTTTCACTCAGCTGCATGCTCCATATTGGGTATTTCCATGTTAGATATGCATAAATTGCAAAATAGTGATTAGTTGGCAAACAAAACACTTTCTCTTGCTTGTCTTTGAGGAGATGAAAATTTATTGATTATAACTTACCAAAACTCCATTAGCTCAGTTAACTCAATGAATAATGCCCAATTCAAGTGATTCTTCGGTCCACAATCTAAAATTCCATTTATTTAGCAACCACATGAAATAACTCATATAATTTAATGAAAATTAACAACGACGAGTTCACAAAAACTTAAAAAAAAAGAAAAGAAAGAGGGATAATAAATTAACACAATGAAAAGAAATAAACGAACCAAATATAATTAGCATAACCAAATCAACAATTATATCAATTTTCATTAATTGATCAGAACTCCAATCTTTGCCTATCGTCCAAAACAAAGAGAGATAGAGTAAAAACCTAACATACGAACAATGAATCTTTTGTTATCTCCCTCTCTCACTCTAACAATCACATAACTACTTTTTCATTCTAACAAACCTAAAACGATAATGAAAATCCTAGTTTGTTAAAATAATAATAATAAAAATAAAAACCCCCAAAATGAAAACCCATAAAAAAAGACAAGAACATGAAGATCCATAACTCAAATGTCTCGCATTTCATCTACACCATGAAAGTAGAAAAAAATTAATTTCATGACGCTCATACTTGATGATAGTGATGCAAGGAAATCTGAGAGGAGTGAAAGAACGATGGCGTAACTGCAAAATAAAATCAGCCAATAATTGAGATTTTAAGTTTTTTTGCCTTCTACCTCATCCAACTCTCTCTTTCTCTTCTCTTCCCCACTTCCGGCCATTCTTTCTCTCTCTCTATGTTTCCTTCACTTTCAAACGAGCCTTTTTTTTCTTTTTTTCTACGCTTTCTTTCTTTCTTTCTATACTACGGTCTTTACTGAAGAGCTACAGGTTGCGCCCGTAACCTTCAAAATGTGACATTTTGAGTGGGGTGATCTTAGCCACCCATTTAAATTTGACAGCTAAAAAGGAAGAGAAATGTATATGGAATAAAAGATGGATAAAAATCTTTCCCATTTAGAAAATATTGATACAAAACATGAATATTGTACAATAGATAAAAACATATTGACCACCAAAATTAGGAAGCAAAATTAGTGAGGCATAGCCTTCCTTCGCAAGAAAGTTGTTATTGTTACTTTCAAGTAGTGCACAATTTGTCGCGAGTACTTTCTAATGGAAATCGGTTTGATAGGGTTTGAGTAGCCCTCTTAATATGAGTAAAGCCTCACCTCAAAATTCAATAAAAAAAATGTAATTATGGTGTCGAAAAACTTTCAAATCGATCATTTTGGCCTCGACTATTATGATTGTGAAAAAAATTAGGATTTCGGGCCCTAACAATATTGTAACATATTATCTAGACCATCCATTTCATTCTAAAAGTAAGTTGTTCACATGCAAGATTTATATCATTAACCTCAATTTTATAGTCAGTGTTGGAAACCATCAAATAGATTTTTATATCCAAAGTGCTTTCAATACGAATTTGAGGTAAGGCTTTACTTAGTGCTTTTTTCAAAAAGTGCACAATTTGTCGCGATTACTTTCTAATGGAAAATGATTTGATAGGAAAATGGTTTGATAGGGTTGGAGCAGCCATCTCAATATGAGTAAAGCCTCACCTCAAAATTCAATAAAAAAATATAATTATGGTGTCGAAAAACCTTGAAATCGATCATTTTGGCCTCGACTATTATGGTTGTGAAAAAAATTAGGATTTCAGACTTTAACAATATTATAATACATTATCTACCATCCAACATGCAAGACTTATATCATTAGCATCAAATTTCATAGTCAATGTTGGAAATTGATTTTAAAGCCATTTCAAATTTTATAGTTGGAAATTAATTTTAGAGCCCTCGGATTTTTTATATCCAAAGTGCTTTTCAATGCGAATTCGAGGTGAGGCTTTACTTTGTTTTCGTAAAGCCTAGGCCTCATCGAAACTGCAGCTCCCCCTCCGTATTGATGACATTGGTAGAATTTGAAAGCTTTCCACGAGTTGTCCGAGTGCGCATACACGTTCGTTGGGTTTTTCATGTGTTTCCTCGATCCATCCCGTAGGAGAGCCTCAAGCATCCTCTGGTTCTCTGATCACAGTCAATTGTTTCTCCTGATCACCTAGAGAAAATGGGTTCAGAAATCAACTGAGCATGAGTTTCTGGATCTAAAGCAGCCCTAGTTCCTTCGGATCCAGGGACACAGTCTCCTCCCTTAACCCCCCAAAAAGAAGGCAGGAGTGGGCGGTGCATTGTGAAGAGCTAGGATGCCATCACTGGAATCCAATGACTCAGAAACAGCCACAATGGCATTGGGGCTTCTTCCGTTGGCCAGTGCTGCTCAGCAGCCTTATGTCTCCGAGCTCCTCTCCTTCACTCTCGATCGTCTCCACAAGGTACTCTTTCTCTCTCCTTTCCTTCATTTTTCTTCAAAATCAATCAATCAATCTCTCTCACTCTCACTCCTGTTGTCTTTGATTCATTTTGTGTTCTGCCAATATTGTATCTCGTTGATTAATGTTATTTCAATTATCTCTCTCTCTCTCTCTCTCTCTCTCTATATATATATATATATATATATATATATATATATATTTAACAGTGCTTCAATTGAATTTGATTACAGGAGCCTGAGCTACTGAGGGTGGATGCTGAGCGTATAAGGAGGCAGATGCAAGAAGTGGCTGTCTCCAATTATAGGGCTTTCATTGCTGCAGCTGATGCTTTGCAGTCCATTCGCTCAGAAGTGAGCTCCATGGATAACCATCTCGAATCTCTGGTACCTATTTACACTCTCTCAATTTGCATTTTTGCTCTCCACGGTGATTGAATAATGTTCTTTTTTAGTTTCCATTTTTCTATCATCCATATTATGAGTATGAATGTTTGGAGGATTACTGTTGAACTAGATGGTTTGAGTTCAAAGGTTCATGCTTTCTGCCATTAGTTTGTTGAACATGTCGTAAACTGAATTTGTTTGGAAGACTAAGTGTTATATTAAGTTGTTGGAGACCAAGATGCCTGATTATTTCAGCTAGATCCTGCTTCTAAGATCTGTTTCTTACTTTTTTAATTTGTTCTCCCTGAATCACATTTGAATTTAACAATCTACTATTTTCTATGTTTATTACTCTAGTGATGACTTTTCTTCAATATTTTATTTATAATTATTTATGCAAATAACACTTACTTAAACTTTACAATCATGCGTGACAATCAAAAAACAAGAAAAAGCTTATACATACATGATTATAAATGGTTGTTAATAAATAATTCAAATTTGGCAAATGAAATCTACGAATTAAAGATCTTGAGTAATTTTGATACTAAAAGGATAATTATAAAGAGTATCATTACATATTGAATCAAATTACAATTTGTAATGTTGTTTGCATGAGAGGGCAATTAACAATCTAAATTCAGCAAAAGAAACAAGAAAATAAAAGGTTTGTAGCTTCTAAGGGAATGAGAGGAACTTGTCCTTCAGCCCGAATTACCTTCTATGAGGAAATCGTATACCACCATCCATCACTATTACTTTCTATTTGAAGATGTTAGGCATTGACTATTTTCTTCAGTATTTCAAAGGAGGCATAAAGCTCTAAGAATTCAATGAATGTTTAGGATCCCAAGTGTTCTATTTCCTTCTCCACATCCATAGTTAGAGTTTTCATCCGTAGTTAGAGTTTACTGATGAGACACATCCATACACATTCATAAATACCCAAATTAATAATTGAATTGATATGACTCATACATGGAATCATGTTTGAAGTCTACGGACTCACCCGAATTATTGGGGCTTGGCAGTGCCCAGCCTGAGACCCCCTAAGGGGGGAAGGGGGTGTTATATATTACATACAAAGTCTGCCATACTCTTCTAGTACTGTAAAACTTTGGCTGACTCGCCTGCGTTTCACAATACCTAGGTGAGTTTGAAACTGTGGTGAGTGTTTAGAGTACTTTCCCTATGTATTGTACAAAAAGCAATTTAAAAGGAGGGGCGGAAATCCACCCCCTCTTTTGTCTTTATGTCTTAGATTTCGGATCTTAGAGAGTGCGATTTGAACCTATTTTTGGAATATAGACTGATTTTTAGTTGATCTATCCACAAAATAGATCAAATTTGAGAAAGAAAACCAAATTTGATGGATTCGAGAGATCAAAGATTTCGGCTAGAACTTTCCCCGATTTTTGTTGGATATATGGCCTTTCAAGGCCTTGTGTGTGACGCTAGCATTGTTCAGAGTCACATTGGGAGTGATCAGGAATATTGTGGCTATCGGAGTCTATGCGTACTGAGATTTGGATAGGCAAAATATGACCCTGTTTGACTGAGGCAAGGTTCTTGGACCATATTGTGAACCGAGAGGCTTTTAGGGTTTTTCCTCTAATCAGGGTCGGTATAACTGGGTTCGCCTCATGTCATGTGTGATAGGGCTTGGGATAGATCTTGGTATTGTTTGAGATATATTATGTATAAGCCATGTGTGAGCATAGCTGGGCTGTAAGAGGACATAAGCCCAAAACCTTGACATATATAGCTTGCTCATAACGTGTGCACAGACAGTCACATTTTGGGAAGTCATTCTGATGAGGTGAGATCCACCTATCATAACTGTGCATATGTGCTAAGACAGGACCCCCGCATTCGCAAGAATGCATGTCCTTGGGGAGTACCTGTAGTCCATTGAACGCCCTGGAGTCCATCCAACCATCGGTTAGCTTTGATAGGATCACTTATGTTCGGACTGAAGTATGTGTACTCATAGGGGCCTGTTGGGTTGGTCTGAGAAATTGGATTGAGTTTTGATGTCTAGAACAACGGAATACCATATAGCTTGACCTCTTGTGGGACCGAGTTTTCCATTTATGAGAAGTGCCAGGCCATGATATTTTGATAAAAAAGAATGAAAAATAATTTATCATGATTTTAGATAATTTTTGGAAATTTTATTTCAAAGAAAAAATGCTGTAAAAAATTGGTGTGTGTTAATTCCAATTAAGGATATCTGCATATGTGGCGTGTGACACACAAATGGCCAATGTGTATCACGCGTGCATCCCATGGGGTAGCCACCTCATTGCCCAATGGGCATGAGGTAGAAACCCTAACTCTAAATGTGGAACCCTAGTTTGGATATGACACATAACATTGATAAGTATAAGTTAGTTTATAGAACATGTGTGAAGCCCATATGTGGTGACATGTGTGTTCACATGTGGGAGTATAGAGATTTTGCATTTCATAAATTGATTAAACTCTTTATTTTGTGATTTGATAATCTCTTAGATATTTGAAATGGAGGGATTTGATTGGTGTGAAGAGGATAAGGGGGACACACCATGACATAAGGTGATGTAATGTTCCCCCTTTGATTATGACGTTACATGAGCTTAAGTGTGATGCAAGCTTTTACAACTAATGTAGCAAGGGGTGGCACATCACCCCCATTAGCGTTTTATAAAGATCTTATAAAATCTGAGGTGGTGATTTGATGATTAAAAAATCGATGGTTGAGATGAATTAATTTTGAAAATTAGGGTTTAAGAGCGTCGTAAAAAAAAAAAGAAAAAAAAGGGGTTTAAGAGCACTTAAGATATTGTTGGAATTCTTTGACGGTGTTATGTGGGTATGGTGACAAGGGTGTACTCAATCATCACCATCCATGTGATAGCCATCGATGGTGATTTACTAGATTAAGTTTTTAGCCTCTCTCAACCCTTGGATCACTTAATGGGTGGTTAAGATCTAATCTAAGGTCTATTCTCCACATGAAAAATTTATAAATAGGACCTCTTCCCACTTCATACAAAGTTTGGTTGTTTTAACTTAAACTCACGATCTCTTCTGCTCAAAGGCCTCACGCCCCACTCATAACTTTGTTTATTCTTCTATCTTAAGGATCATAATTTAGTTACCTACAACCTTCATAATTGCATGCCTTTCACCATGATAAAAGTATGATCTTTGTAACCTTATTATGCAACTCTCATTGAGTTATGGCTTCTGTTATGTCAAAGTTTGGCTGCTGTAATTCATAATAACAGTAAGCAATCCTCACTCATAGTTTATACTTCAAGTGCTGAAGTGTTAGTGATAGATACCATCTGTTCTTGTGAGTTTTGTTGGAGTAGTTTTGAGGTTGTTTAATGCAAACACTTGTGCCTTCAATGTTGCTGGAAATGCTAACATATGAAGCATAACAGCGAGTTCTCTTTTAGCTCTACGCATCAAGCTTAGTTACTTTGACCCTATAGTGGTTTGGGCCTTTGAACCAAACCCTATGGCCGAAACTATTCCATTTCGAGCTTGTTTTGGCTCGAATTTCTCCCCCTTTGTTTCACAAGGTCCTGTGCCCTATATGAGGTTGAGAACTTTGTCATGTGGTGGTAAGGTAGTTGCTTCTCAAGATTAGATTGAAACCACACCCTTCTTACGCTATCGGTAGAGAGTGACAGTCAAGGGTTGTCATCATACCGTTGCAGTATTTGCACGGTGGTTATTTTGAAATCGGCTTCCTATAAGATACATTAAGCTCATATGCATTACTTATTTAGTCTATGTTTTGTTGTATTTTATTTCACTTTAATTGTAAAGAGCTATGCTCAAATTGTAAGGGTATTGTTGATTGAAAGAGTATTGTAATTTCTGTTCTTATAGTTTGTAGTAAGTGGGGGTTTTCCCAAAGTGAAATGAAAGATTACGTAAGTTGTTTCTAATTTTTTTATTTTACATACCTTGAATACTATTTCAATTTTGAAGAGTTGCGTTTTCTTTGCCACAGATGGTCAATCTTTGATGAAATTTGTTCCCCAATCCTATTTATGGTTCTTCATCCAACCATAGACTGAGTTGTAGAACATTGTATGGAATCAAATATGGGTTCAAGAACAACCTGCTTTCAATCAATCTTTGCTGGAAATGCCTTCCGAGCTTCTAATCACTTATGATATGCTGATTTCTTGGTTTTCTGCCTCTTGGATCATAAAGTGCTTGGTCTCTTTTTTTTGGTCATTACATTGTTAGCATATGGATATTGGGTGATAACTGAGATCTCATTTATTTACTGAACAGAGATCCATGCATTATGGTAAACATAACTCTAGTGGTTCTCAAATTACCTTACTATCCTCCTATGGACAAATAGAACTATCCCTAGATTCCATCAGTGCACGCAATGCGAAAGCAAGTATTGAATAGCCAGGATGGAAGCCCAATTATGCTCATTACTTGATGAAGGGATCCTTGCCTTTTGATTGTTTCAAATATCATTAACTCACTGTTGTTTCAAAAGTCATTTGTTTGCTTCCCATGATAATGGATGTTCTCTTACCCCTCATGACCCTATCTCCCTTGTCACCTGTGTGTTTACTGATACGCCTAGCAAGGATAGCATGATGAGGATAGGTTTGTCCATAGTTGCGAGAACCTTGGGGGTAAGGTCACAGTCGCACCTTTGGAACTCGATCCCATGGTTCCTCTAAGGGATCTTAGAGAGAGATGGATTTAAAGAAAATAGGGATCTCCCTCCCTATAAACTGGGATCTTGGTCTACGTGCTTATAGGCTCCCTCCAAGGAGAGGAGCTATACCATTAATCAATATATTGCTCCTCTTCTTGGTATTACATTTTTATTTCTAGAACATGTTAAACTGTGGTGCATATCACATTGTGGTATAATAGAACTATGTTATTACAAAACCATAATTTACAATCATAGCAAGCCAATTTATGATATTATTAAAGTATATTATTCTAGTGAATTGGAGTACTATAACTATGGGATTGGTAATAAGCTAAGGTTTACGATAATGGATGGAGCAGGCATTAGCTTGATCCTAACTTTATCATATACCATTAGCTTGATCTTGTTTTATGTAAAGTGAGCTTAGATCTCTCCAAGTTAAAACTTTGATCCCAATGAAATGGGATCAGGCTCTCAGGTATCCTAGGATCTGGCTCCTTTACATGTTGAATGTACTGACAAGATCCTAACTTCCACCCTGTGGCGATTCAGTTTCCCTGAATCGATCCTGCTCCCACCTCCAACAACTGTGGCTTTGTCCATTAGGTTTATGTGCAATTTGGGTACGGCGAGACCTGTTTTCAATTCCAAGTTTACGAGCCAGCAGGATGTACTTTCATGTTTCAATTTACCTCATGATGAACCAACCAACATACGTTGACACGATTCCATCTTGCCTCCCTTGCATGCAGACCAGGGACTGTTTTCACCATTACCCTGTTGCCTCTTGTAGGATGAGAAGGGCGCACGATAGCGCTACAAAACATGAGCAAGAAAGAGGGAAAGGATGAAAGAATAGACAACTCATATCCTGCTGGAGATTTTCCCTGTTTTTCACACCTGCTTTTTGCAATCTCATTCGACTTCCATTTGATATTTTAATGCTTCAAAAACTGACTTAACTGAATAAAGCTATATTTGGTGTGGCATTTTGATTGTAGAGTATGATTTCCAAATTCTTTTTGATATGATTTCCAAATTCTTTTTGTAATAGTACATAAGTTCCATTATATTAAAAAAAAGAAAGTACATAAGTTCCATTTTGTGTTATCTTTTGGTTACAATCCTCTCTTTCCATTTTCTTAGAATCCTTGACCGGAAGATTCTCGAATATGTCATACAGAGAACAAATTCACATGGCCATTAGACTCAGTTGTTAATGGCCTATGTTTCAGTGGTTCAGAATGAAGTTCTTTTTGAGTGACTTAATTCTCGATGGAAGACTTTCCTGAATCTAGCTTGCCTTGTGTTTATTTTTCCATCATTAGAGTTTCTTAGATGATTTGCAACGCCGTTGCAGCTTTCTGCTGATGCATGTTTTCACCCCTGCTGTTGGATATTCTTGAATTGGCTTCTCTGTTGATTATTGTGTTCTTTTTCCAGCAAATGTTGTTGCTTTTGGTTGAGATTTTATTTTCTTTCTTTTTTCTTTTTTTTGAACCTGTTAGCTGAGATTTTATATTCCTACCGATAAAATTTAATTCTAGGATGCATGGATACCTCTATTTGGCCAAGGTGCCAGTGTTGGTAGGGTCTGATATGGGTAATGGTATGGAATATGGTGGGAATATGGCTCGGCCATATCCTGCTTGTAATTTGAAGTTCATCAAGATTTGGAGTCCCTACTGTACATGGTAATATATAATATTAGGGATGACATGTAAACTAATTTATATTACTCTACAATAATGACCTAGCTAATATTAAGGATGATGTTCAAAATGATTCATATTACTCATTAAGGATGATGAGTCCTTCTAATTTGTGCTTCTGGTTTTAGGTACAATTATTACCAGGTGAAGTATTTTTACAGATATAGATCTTAATTAACTGTTGATCTATCAATCCTTTTCCCTGTTGTAGTTTTGAAATTTTTTGTGTTGAAGTTAGAACATTGAGAACCCCCCTTGATCCCTTGCAGTGATGCATTCATTGTCTGAAACCTTTGATTGTAAGGTTATCATTAATATTTTTCTAATTTAGATCTCTAATATGTTTTAGTTTCTTAAATTTGATATCTATTGTGTTCATATCATATTGAATCTTATGGTTTCAACATGTTAGATAGCTCTGTACCTGTATCTGTGTCCTAGATTTTGGGAAAAGCTGAGTTGTTTCTTTGCTTCCGTATTAATGTCTGTGTACATATCCACATATTATAGATTTATTCATGTATCCTGTATGTTGAATACATTATATGAAGCGTTTATTCTGTTCCAGCTATTCTAGACTTGTTAGAACATAGAAGTTTAAGTACTACGGAAAAAATTAAGTTTCTTGGCTTTTGTTTGTCCCTAAATGTTGCAGATTTCAGAGATTCCTAAGCTCACAGCTGGTTGCACAGAATTTATTGACTCTGCTGAGCAAATACTGAGGAAGAGAAAGCTGAATCGAACGTTACTTGCAAATCATAGTACTCTACTTGACTTGCTTGAGATTCCTCAATTAATGGACACGTATGTGTTTCAGCAGTCAATAGCTTAAATCTGTGAGTTTGCATGTATGCATGTACTTGAGATCAAAGCCCTTAATAAACTATTGGTTTTTGTTATCATTGACTATGCCAATGAAAAATAAGTGAATCAAACATGATTGGTGATGGTCACCTACTCACCTTTGCATATCGATCTTTTCTTATTTAATAAAAGCAAAAGAAACTAAGACAACATGCAATCATGAGGCACGGTCTACAAACAGTAAAATACATGTCATCTGAGCCATCCTTTCAACAGACATCTGTTGTGAATTGTTCCCTTGTGCAGTATCTAGTTTGTCAGTGGAACATCCTCAACCATCTACTGTGGGCAACACATAGTTGAGGTGGCAGTGCTGTCTATTTTTTGTAAACCACATGCATCATTGTTAACAACCCCAACCCCATCTATGAGACGAGTAGTTTTTAGTTGTGTTTATGCAATGAAGTTGTATTTAGAAAAAGCTGTTATCTTTGTAACTTCGTTAAGTGATCACAGTTTATAAGAACATAAGTTGCGGTAGTAGTCCTCTTTTAAAATTGACTGAAATTAAGCAAGTTCTAAATTTAGATGCTGACAGAAAAATGTCGTCACATGGAGACAATGGATCAGATGCTCCTAGCGACTGTGGAAAATTTTTGCGCAGACCCCATCCAAACCAAAGGATGAAAGGGGCCATATGGGCCTGGTGGCTCTGGCGACCTACACCACTGTTTCCCACTCCTACCTTCAAACCCACATTTGTTGCCCTCTGTTTTCTTTTTCTGAGAATGTCCTTTTGTTGCCTTCTTGAAAGACCAAAATCTTTCCATTTCTTTGCTTTCTCCCTCTTCTTTCTCCCCCCATGAGTCTATGGATAATCCATGGCTGCCCATGCGACTCATTCCTCTCTCTTTGTAGGGAAAGAAAGAGAGAAAAGCAGTGGTTTGAAGAACAGGGGTGAGCATGGGAGGGGATTCAGATATGTGTTGACCATTTTGGGAACTCTTGGTGACTATATGCACCAACTAACCTATTTCTCTATATATATGTGCTTTTGCAAGTTCAGAATCAACACAAAACCCTTCGCTTCCTAATTCGTTTTTCCAAATTAGGGGAAGTCCAATACTCCATTTTTCTCTTTCCATATGGGAATGTATGCTATCTCTTACTTCTCTATTTATTTCTAGGTTACGACTCATTCTCATAATTTGTAATTTCTTTTAAGCTTTATAACTTATTTCATTGAAATTGGTAAACAAAACCCGAAAAAAATGCACACAATGAGAGAGAGAGAGAGAGAGAGAGAGAGAGAGAGAGAGAGAGAGAGAGAGACAATATCAGAGGGACACCTAATATTAAGCATTAGGATGAGGATGTGCACAACTGATTGGGAAAGAGAGGGTGAGGGGATATAGTTTTTGGGAAGGATGAGGACTTATGCCATGGCTAGTGAGTGAGGTTGCTGCTCTCTTGTGAGAGAGGGAGAGCTGATGGGTGATTTGCACAGGAGAGGGAGACAGAGCTCAAAACCGTGTTACATTTTTGAGAAAATGACAAGTTGGGAGTAGAGGAGGAGGGATATACATAGAGGGGGAAGGGTTTTGAAAACGATGTGCGTAGGGGAGGGAAATTACCGCGCCCACTGGGCTATCTGGTAGCCCATTTGGCCCCTCCCACCCATTGGTGGGAGGGGGTCCAGGTTCTTCTTTTCAACAGGCGCTTGGAGAATTGGACCTGTTCCTTAACACGAAAAGACAAACTGATTCTGAGCCTTGTTGGTTTTGGCTCATAGGTTCTTTTATAGTTTTAGTAGCTGATGAAGATTTCACCCTTTAAGTTATTTGGAAGGGAGCACAGAGGATTCCTGTAATAAATGCCGTTTTCTTAAATTATTTGATAGGTAATGCTGCTTCATTTATTTAAGCAGCTCTTGTTCTCGTCACCATTCACACGTTCTGTGCATCTGACATTACCTGGGAAGTTGATTTAGCTTCGGATTTTTGGCTGGGAAATTTAAGTGAACTAGAGAGAAAATTAAATTGATTCATTTGCAGATGTGTACGAAATGGTAATTATGATGAAGCCCTTGACTTGGAGGCGTTTGTAACCAAGCTTTCAACAATGCATCCAAGGTGAGTGCAACTTCATTGGCAAATGTATAGTGTTCTTTTATAAATTTATCCTATTGGCTGACATGGGACTTTTGACAACGAAGGTTGCCTGTTATTCAATCGTTAGCAGAGGAGGTTAGTCAGACTACCCAATCAATGCTTTCTCAACTTCTCCAGAGACTTCGTTCAAATATCCAGGTACTTTTGCAAACTTGACTAATAGGTTGAGAGAATGCCTTATGACTAGTTACCTCTAGAAGAAGAAATGAATTAGTCCCTGTTGCTTGTTTTCACTTTTCTCAGTTTATACGAGGATGTGTGGTTTGTCCGTTTCTAAAGAAGCATATAATTTGTGACATTTTTAATACTAAACTAGTTGTCTTAACAGCAAGATTGAGAAATTTGTTACTTTTTTTTACACTATGTCATGGTTGCAGTTGCCTGAATGCCTTCGTATCATTGGATATCTACGCCGCATAGGGGTATTCACTGAGTCTGAAATGCGTCTACAGGTAATGCATTGTTTAGCTCTTAATAGATTCTACTCTTGCACTTTTGGCAGAGAATGGTCTTTTTATAGAAGGATTTTTGCATCTTGGGAAGATCATTGTATTAACCTTCTCTACAGATTAGCTTGATTGTCAGTTTGTGTTGGCTTTTTCATATAGCTCATGTTTTATGTCTGTTTTGTTGCAACCCCTTGCTTTTGTAGCTCTTGTTAACATAGATATTTTCATTGAAAACAGTTTCTGAGATGCCGAGAGGCGTGGCTTGTGGGAATTATAGATGACTTGGACCAGAGAAATGTTTATGAATACTTAAAAGGCATGGTGAACTGCCACAGGATGCATCTTTTTGATGTTGTTAATCAATACCGAGCCATATTTGCAGACGACACATCTGGTAGTGAAGAGAATTATGATGGTGGACTTCTCTTTAGCTGGGCTATGCATCAAATAGAATCACATTTGAATGCTCTTAAGTCCATTTTACCTAAGATTTCAGATGGTGGATCCTTATCAAATATCCTTGACTTGTGCATGGTGAGATGCTTTTGTCTAAGACTGTCTACATGATGAGTTTTTATTTAAAACTGTCTCCCTGGTATTTTTCTTTTGTTTTCTTTTAGATTTAAACGATCATTATACAACTTTCAAATTGCTAGCTTTTCTTTATGGATATGCTCACAGTTTTGTTTAGTTTTGGCTTCCAACAGGTTTGGAAGAGATCTTACTTATACATTCAAACACACTTATGTGAATGCTTTTATGTTTATTTCTGTGTGTGCGTATAACAATTAGTTTATGCCTACAAATTCCTTTTGTTAAGTTGTTCCTTGGTGGCTAAATCACTAAAATCCCAATGTCGGCTAGAGTAACACTTCATACACCCTCAGAACAATAGTGCTAACTATTAAGCAATATCTTTTTTTCCCCCCCTTCATGGTAAATTTATGTAGTTATTTCTTACCTTGCTAGACCCATGGTCTATTTTCAGACCTCAAAAGCCAGATTCTTCTCCAGGGATGGTGAGTACTGCAGTTTTCCCATGATTTTTTGGCCATTTGTTTTATGAGATTCCTTAGCTATTGCCATGCAGAATTCGCTACTCTCAGTTGCTGCCCTGGGTACTTCACTCCTGCATCCTTGACTGGTGTTACTTTTGTCTCATAATACAATTCCTGGCCATTATTTGACACAACTGAAGATGAAGCCATAAAGCCTCCTCCCCCCCTTCCTCCTTCCCCTCTTTCAGCATGGAATGCTATTTACAATATCTACCTGTTAACCTCACACCGCTGCTCTGAATCAGCTATATTTGCTGCCTGTGCTTCAATCTCATCCCCTCCCACCTATGCTCAAGTTGTAGCCTCTTGCCACCCCTTGCCCAACCAGATGCGCAAGTCCTTCGATAAGGGCCTTGCTTGTCCTGGTTCTAAGTCTAGCCCCCAGGAAAGGAGCTCTCCTTTTCTGACTCTGATTCTTTCCACACCGGAGGAGGTGGGCCACCCCCTCACTGTCAAATTGCAAGCTTCTCTCGTGGGATCCTTCTCTCCTTGAAGGGATGACACAAGGGGCGAGAAATGGGCACATCGTCTTTGGGGCGAGCCTCAAGTGACATGCCAGGCCATGTCCAAGGGACGGATCCTCTTCATCTTTCCCTCGCGCGAGTGTGCTCGGAGAATCTCTCAAGTTAGCTTTCGTCCTTCTTTTAGAGGGGTGGTTCTAAAACTTCACCCTTGGTCGCCTCTCGAGGGGTCCTTCAGAAAGCAGAGAATCTGGATTACGGTGGTTGATATCCCACTTCATGAGTGGTCGCCAGTGATTTTCAAAAAAGTGGCCAAAGCCTACGGCTCTCTGGTCGCTATCCACTGGAAGTCTTTGGAGTTTCTACCTCTCGGCTCCATGCGCCTCCTTCTAGAGGCTCATTCCCTCCCTAATTTAGCTTAGGGTGGGAGACTCTTTCTTCCCCCTCTCTATTTCCTGGTCCATGGCGTCTCTTGTCTCTGATTCCTTCTTCAACCACTGACATGATTGGAAACCTCAGAGGCCCAAACCGTCGGACTGGAACCTGGTGACCAGGAAGCGACGCCTCTCCAACAGCTGTCAACGGTCGGCTTCCTCTGATGACATCACCTTTAGGTCGAGCCGCCCCAACGACAGCTTTAAATCAGGGACAGTCCCCAGGCGACCCCGACGCAAGTCTCGAACTTCGCCTTCTGGGCACCTCGCGTCCTCTCCGCTGTCTTCGCCGCCTCGCCCTGCGTTCTCACCATGCCACATGGACCATCCGTGCTCTGACGACGTCAGGTGTGCTTCGCTTGGGGATGGGAACCTGTTTGGGCCTCAAAGCGGCATCAATGGTCGCTCTCAAGTTGAGAGCCCGACTTCTTCACTTGCCGGGTTCCTCGGGCCA
The DNA here is from genome assembly GCF_054954075.1 of Amborella trichopoda. Taxonomy (NCBI): domain Eukaryota; kingdom Viridiplantae; phylum Streptophyta; class Magnoliopsida; order Amborellales; family Amborellaceae; genus Amborella; species Amborella trichopoda. The sequence goes on from NC_142341.1 coordinate 36,133,515, forward strand.
CCCGGCCTCCTCGGGGTTGGCGACCGGGTCTTCTTCGGTGTGTCACCTCTCGCCTCTCCACTCGTCTTCCCGGAGGTCCCTCACTGACAAGACCCTCTAGTGCCACTCGCCAAGTGGCTTGTCCAGAGGGCCTCTTGCTTGTGCTGCCCTTTCCTCGATTTTTGCACTTGATACCTCACTGCCTCCGCCTCCTATTCCAGCCTTAGGCCCCATCAACCGGCCTGTCCTCAGAGGTGACGCTTCTCCGGTTGCTCAGGTCACGTCATCTCTTCTGCTGGACTTGTCCCAGACACAACCCCCCCTCGTCGGACCCTTCACGCCTTGGGACCATTATCGAGGTGGTTTTCAAACCCCTAACCCTCTCCTCTATGACTTCTCTTGCACTTCGTTCGCCTCTGTCCTTTACCCCCCTCGCTCTTACCCCCTATGTCTCCCCTGCTCTGTTCGAGCCTTGTTTGGCCTCTCCCCCCCCCCCTCTCGCCTCCTCCGTTGGCTGTTCCTCGCTCTTCATCATCTCCTCCCCCGCTACATCGCTTCCGCCCGACGTCCTCCTGTTCGTTCCTGTCCCCTCGCTTACCCCACCCTTCTCCGGTCCCCCCCTCGGAGTTGCTTCCTCTTCCACCCCTCCTCCCTTATCTTTGATGGATTGGTCGCAGTACCCCGTTCTTCCCCTTCATTTCCCAACTCGAGCTCATATGTCAAGTATCGACCCCCAACCTTCCTCTTCTCCGTCTCAAAGGGCACCCTTTGTTACCTCTTTCAGCCATCCTGGCTAGCGACTTTCCCCAACCTTGCTTTCACCTCTCCTTTAACCCGACCTTCTTCTCAGGGAGGCCCCAGGTTTATGGCCCTTTTCCCTTCTTGGCAGGTACCCCTCGGCCCACCCCTACTTCTGCCCCCTTAGCACCCTGGTTACCTCCTTCTGGGGAAAGTTGGTCTTACCCTCTCTCCGTGACCCCGAGCCTCTCTTGGGAATAGACTACTACCCCTCGGTTTTCCCCCTCGCCTCCGCCCCTTTTTGGTCTCGTCACAGTGGATCCTGGTCCCCTTCTCTCGCTCCCTAACTCTCCTCCACTGGCCCCTGAGACATTTCCCCCCCCCTTGCATCTCTGTCCCTTCTACCTCGGCTATCATCCTCGATTCTTCCCCCCGTGAGGAACTGCAAGCCCCGGACCCTTCTTCTCTGGTACCTAGGGGAGATAACGACACTCATGAAAGAGAGGCTGTTTCTACCAGCAAGCAGGCGGAAAATCAATCAGATAAGATGATAGAATTTTTCAGGGTAATGGGTTTTCCCGTCGACAGACCAGAAGGACCCCTCGACCACTTCTTATCTTCGGACGCTGACCGTCGCATGAAGGTGTGTTCTAAAGGCCATAGAGAAATTCTTAATCTCTTCTCTTTGGTGAACTACGACAAAAAACAACTTTTGGCTTTTTCCTCGTCCTCTCAACCACCCCTTCGCGGGACTCAGGTAACAGGAGGTCCCCTGGACTGGCTTCCTCATCCTCCCCCTCAAAGTGGATATGAAAATCCTTTCGTGGAACATCCGCGGCCTGGGATAGCTGTGCAAACAAAAGGTAGTGAGAGATGTGTGCGCTAAACACTGCCCCTCCCATATCGGGACCTACTCTCTAGACGGTCAGACGGGGTCTTGTGGAAATTTACTGCAATCTATGGTCCAAACTCAGCCCAGCTTAGAACTCTTCTTTGGGCTGAACTGGACCTCGTAGCATCCCTCCCTCACCCCTCGTGGTGCTTGGGTGGGGACTTCAACACTTCTAGATAGTCATACAAGAGGAACTCCAACTCCAACATTTCCCAAGGGAGACTAAAATATTTAATCGTCCTCGTCGTCCTCTTTGTCTCCCCCTTCGTCCTCCCCGTCTCCCACATCCTTCACCCGGTCAGTCTCTCCACCCCCATCCTAGAAACTAGAATGAAGTATATGCCCTCTACCCCAAACCCCCTCGCCTAGAGCTCGGGATAATGTTCTCCCGTCGAAAGCCACCAACAGGTCCAAAGCTGCCTCTTATCCGCAGGCTGTGGCCTCTGTGTCTTCCGACCCCTTTCCCTCCTCATTGTCCCAGAAGTTGCATTTTTCACCTTCCTAAGCGCTGTCATCTCTCCAGGACTCTGCCTTATACTCCCCCTTCCATCTTTCTATATCTCTATCCCTCATGTAGAGGTGGAAAGGTCTAGTTCCAAGCTTCGGGCGTCTCTGGTTGGTAGCTGCAACCTGACCCGTACTAATATTAGGGGTATTGAGAAGGTTGCTCAGAACAATGGGGGTTGCCAAACTTTCTTGTAGTCTCCTTTCCTGTGGAGACATCCTTTTCTCTTTTCCTACCCCCCAAGAGGCTTCGGCAGTGCTTCAGGACTCTCGCAACTTCACCTTCCATGGGGCTCATTGCTCCCTTTGGCAATGGTCACAGCTTGACGGTTCCTTCAAGAAGCAAGAGGTTTGGGTTACCTTTCAACATATCCCTCTTCATGCTTGGTGTCCAGAAACTTTTAGGCGACTTGCTTCCGGGTGTGGGTCTATGGTTTCTATTCATTGGATCTCCCTGGAAACTTAAACTAAAGGAGCGATTCGAGTTCTAGTTGAACTTCTAGACCCTCTCTCTTTCCCTAGGTCTATATGGTTAGAGGTTGGTAATCTTTATTATCCTATTCCTCTTACTTGGTCCTACGCTTCTCCCCCTTCCCAGTTTTTCTTGTACAATGACCCCCACTGTCTCACCCCCAATGCTTAGAAGGAAGTTTGGAATAAGGTTGCCAAGAAATTTCGTAGTCGCAAGAGACGAGGACGGCCACCGGACGTCTCTGGGAGAGACGATAGAGCCCTGTATGAGGCTCGCCCACAACTCTCTCCGCCGTTGTCTGCTCATGTCCTGGCGAATTGTGGATCTGGTTCCTTGACCCGTGACCCACCCGTGACCCGGTCCCCTCGTTCACTTCTGTTCACAGATCTAGTAAGGAAGTGTGTCTGCTATCGGGTTGTACTTCCGTCCCGAGCCCCTCTTATTCGAAACCCGACGATCTTGGTGGTCGAGTTTCGAGCCTCTTCCTGGACCTGATGCCCTCCTCTTCCAATCCTCTTACTCCTCTTCCCTTCCATCTAGTCGGTGCCCCTGACATGTGTGCCCCTCTCGGAGAGGTTTCCTTATCTGCAGACGCGTGCCCTGTTAAGGTGGCTCCCTCGGGAGAGTGCGCCCCATCTAAGGGTACACAGGAAGCCACCTCCACACCTCTGGATGATCGTTTGATTGCCACCTGTACTGCTTTGATACAGCCTCTGTCGGTGGTGTGCCCTGCTGTGGCGCCCCCCTTGGACGCGTGTCCCCTGCCAGAGGGCGTTTTCGAGGACTCCCCCTGCTCTTTGTCACTTTCGATGGCAGTTGTTTTGCTTCCGCCGTCTGTACCCCCTTTAGCTGTAGTGCCATTCCTCGGTCAAGCCCCCGCCGTAAGGTGCCGCCCGACAAAAATTTCTCCTCTGGTAGATTTTTACCGCCCCTCTGTCCTCACCATCCTTGTCCCTTTACCATGTGGCATACTCTCCCAGCCCCATTTATTGCGCCCCTTCCCCTCCTACCCTTTCCTCGTTCCCTGGTCCCTGCTTGTGGAACCCCGCTAACCAGATGCTGGCCCGACTTGTATCCCATCTCTCCTCCAGGTGGTTGGTTTGTCAGGAGCCCGACCATTTGATCCATGGTCCTCGCAGCCTTCTTCTGTTTGATACGGCTTCAGCTTCGTGTGGCCATCTTGCCTTGCTACGTTGCGAACTTCCCTTGGGATTTCGCTCTATAGCGTCGGCCATCTCGACGATTAGTTTGCTGCCAGCCTCCTTGTCCTCGCAACCTTGTATTGTCTGCCCCCCATTCCCCCTCCTGGAAGAGGCTAGCTCCCCCTCTCTTCTATCCTCGTCCTCTTCCTCCCCTGCTCTTTCCTCTCCTCGATATTCTCTCCTCTCCTTGATATTCTCTCCTCTCCTCGATATTCTCTCCTCTCTGTTGCCTCTTTATCCCCTTCTTATCTCTAGCCTTTGATAGCTCTCCCGTCGTCCTCCTCTTCTCCGATCCCTTCTGTCTTTCCACTTTGGCACAGATGGACCCCTTCTACCCCTATTGGGACTAGGAGGCTGATTATCCCCCGTCTCTCGTCGGCAAGCCGAGAGGCCTAATTCCCCACATCGTCACTCGTGAAAGGGTCTTTACATGCCATCACTGTTTGAGCCCGTACTGTGTTTCCCACCATATTGTTTCGGTGTCCCACCACCTAGCCTACCGTCCTCCTTCTTCTGTGTTGGTCCACTTCAGCCATCCCTCTCTTTGTGTTTTCCCTTCCCCCGATTGGTATTTGCCTCAGGATACCCTCTTTTGGTCCTCACCTGGTTCCGGTCTTGTGCATCCCTTGCCCTCCTCCCCACCATCTCCTGTTGTCACCTCCCCCCCTCCTCACCCCATTAATGTACTCCCTCCCCTCCCCTGTGACCTTTATCCCTCCTTTTCCCCCTCCCTTGTGACCTTTATCCCTCCTTTTCCCCCTCCCCTACTGTTTTGTTTCCGGAGCAGGACTCCTCAACAATGCACCGTGATGAGCCCAGTACTTATCTGGAGGCGACCCTGTCAGGCTGTGAAACTCCTAGGTTTGAATCTGGGGTTCCCCCTCTTTTTCCACCTGCCTCTTTTCCCCAAGAGGACCTTGTGCTGAAGTGGAGTGCGTAGACGAGAAGACCAAAGACTTGGAGAAAATGAATGACATGCTTCGGGTAATGGGTTTCCACTCTGAGGCAGTGAGGGGAGTAGAAAGCAGCTCCAGGACTCGTGAACCTCAGCATTCTGCTGAGCTGGGTTTCAATGGAAGAAGAGAGCTTTTAAACCTCTTCTCCTCCCTAGAGATTCGTGGTTCTCCAGTCTCTTTAAGTCCCCCTCCACCCAGTTTAGTTTAGTAGGCATGGTGAGACGCTCACCTAGAATTGCCTCTATCCGGCTGTCCTCCTTCTCCCCATGCAGATAATCACTTGGAATATTAGAGGCCTTGGCCTCCAATCTGAAAGGAATGCTATCAAAGACCTATCTCTCAAGCATCACCCCACCATTCTCGCCATCTCTGAAACCAAGCTTCTTGAACCTTCCCTTATACAAGTGCGCCAACTATGGGGGAGACTTTCTTGTCAGTGGGTGGCTCTCCTATCTCCCATCAGTTGGGGCCTCAGGAGGTATCTGGGTCTTGTGGGATCCGACTGAACACTCTCTCTCCTCCTCTCATATAGGGGGATTCTCAATCACCATTTTGCTTTCTCGAGCTTATGACCATTTCAAATGGAAATTTATTGCAGTTTACGGCCCTTGTTCCTCTTCTGATAGCCTCGCTCTCGCACCCTACTTGGTGCTTGGGGGGTGATTTCAACATCACCCGTTGGTCTCATGAAAAGAATACCTCTACGTCCTTCAACCCGGACATGACCCAGTTTTCAGATTTCATTTCCAGAAACAACCTTATAGAAGCACCTCTACAAGGCAACAGGTTTACTTGGTCCAAGCATTCAGTTCACCCCACTTTGTCGAAATTGGACAGATTCCTTTTCTCGACTGAGTGGGATGAAATCTTCCCTGGTTCACATGCCTTGTCCTTGCCCAAACCTGTCTCTGATCACTGCCCTATTCTTCTTTCCACCCTGGCCTGCATTAGGGGTCCTAAACCTTTTAGATTTGAATTATTTTGGTTGGAAGAAAAGGAACTATCCACCCTCATTCCCCTTTGGTGGAATTCCTATAATCAACAGGTCACAGGGAGAGCAGGCTTTCAGCTTCAATAAAAAATCCAACTTGTTAAGTCCTCCCTTAAAGGTTGGCGATCTTCGCAGTCTACAAACTTTAGGCTCATCAAATCGGGGCTTCTGCTGAAACTCCAAGAACTTGACCAACTTGAAGAGTCTCGCCTGCTCTCCTCAATTGAAGCTGATCTTAGAAACCAATATAAAATGGAGTATCTAGATATCCTCAAAAAGGAAGAAATCTATTGGTTCCAGAGGTCAAGGGTGCTGGGGATCTCAACACTAAGTTCTTCTATAGAATTGCGAATTGTCGGAGGAGAGGTAATTCCATCTGTATCTTAAAAGTTAATAATCACTACCTTGACCAGCTGGCCGAGATTGAAGCTGCTATTGTTGATACTTTAGGAACCTCTATACTGCTCCAATGGACATAGACCTCCCATGAATGACTTAGACTTCCTAACCCTCTCTACCGAGCAGGCTTCTTGGCTCGAACGCCTCTTCCTTGAGCATGAAATCCTCAAAGCCCTTGATGGCCTGGCCAAGGACAAAGCACCTGGTCCTAATGGGTTCCCCATTGCCCCTTTTAAAATTTTCTGGGATACCTTCTGCAATGATTTCCTTAGTTTTTTTGCCGAATTCTTCAATTGTGGAATCCTCAATAAATCTATCAAAGCCACCTTCATCACATTGGGCTCAAAAAAAGAAGGGGCAGAGGAAGTCAATGACTTTCAACCCATTAGCCTTCTCAACTCTTCCTATAAAATCCTCTCTAAAGTCCTGGCTTCTAGATTACAGCATGTCCTACCCTCGGGTATCTCTCCTGGCCAAACGACATTCATCAAAGATAGACAGATACTTGATGGGGCTTTATTAGCCCTTGAATGCATCCACTCCAGGCACCTAGCTAAAAAACCAGGCCTCATTCTTAAAATTGACTGGGAAAGGTCTACGACCATGTTAACTGGTCGATCTTGGAAGAAACAATGCGCCGTATGGGGTTCAGTAACCAGCCAACCTTGGTTCTCTATTTTGATCAACGGAAGCCCAAAAGGATATTTCCAGTCATTGAGAGGTCTTAGACAGGGGGATCCTTTATCCCCCTTCCTCTTCGCGATCGCTGCAGAAGGTTTTAGCAGATCCCTTAATCGGCTCTACCAAGCTGCCTGCTTTCGGGGTTCCAGCCGACTGGGAGAGGACCAATTGTGTTTCATCTGCAATACGCAGACGATACGTTAGTCTTTCTTGATGCCTCCCACTCTGAGCTAGAAAACCTTCGTATTTTCCTTAAATGCTTGCAGTTGGCCACGGGATTCAAGGTCAATATGGAGAAATCCAAAATGATGGGGGTGGCCATCTCTACTGACAGAATTTCAGAGATGATCCAAAGTTGGGATTGTCAAGTGGGGGATCTCCCTACTATTTACTTGGGCCTCCCACTTGGTCTTGGGAAATCGAAGAAATGTCACTGGTTTCATATAATTGACAAAGTGGATCGTAGGCTTGCTGACTGGAAGGGCCGGTACCTGTCCCTATCTTGCAGGATTACCCTCATCAAGGCCACGTTATCCAATGCCCCAGTATACATGATGTCGCTCTTCCACATTCCGGCTTCGGTGGACCATAGGTTAGAACAGCTGATGTGTAATTTTCTCTGGTCTAGTCAAGCAGAGAAAACCAAGTTCCACCTTGTTTCCTGGGATGTGGTTCTCCTTCCAAAAAAGCAAAGGGGTCTGGGTATCAGGAACCTTAGAAGACACAACCTGACCCTTCTAGCAAACTGGTGGTCAGCCAGACTCTCCCTATGGGCCCAAGTCCTGCGACATAAATACAATGTCCCTGCTCAAGAGTGGCTACAGTTGTCTCGAACCTGGTCGAATGCTTTAGGTGTTTGGAGATCTCTCATAACTACGCTGGAGGCATTCAGGAAGCAGGTCAGATTCCATCCGAGAGCAGGCAATAGAGTCCTTTTTTGGAAGGATCTCTGGATAGGCCAAGCTTTGCTTAAAGATCGTTATCCACAACTATTTCTGGCCACGAGGAATATAGAAGCGACTGTAGAGGAGGAATACATCTTCGAAGGACCTAGAAGGCATTGGAACCCCTCTTTAAGAAGAAACCTAACAGAGGTCGAAACCTCTCAATTCCTGTCCCTCTCAACCTTACTCTTTAAAACTTTTATCCCCCCATAGGGAAGAGATAAGCTGATGTGGCCTTTGACTCCTTTGGGGACTTACTCAGTTCTTTCTTTCTATAAACTGTTAGCCCAACCACCTACCTTCGCCCTCAACCATACTTCGGCACAGGTCTGGAAGTCTATTACACCCCCGAAAGTTCACTTCTTCAGTTGGATAGCAGGCTTCAACAAGGCCCTTATGGGGATCTTGATGTCGACCCTTTGGGATCTTGATCCCAACTTTTTGGAGATCTTGCTACCAATCATAAAGTGTATGATAATCAAAGATTATGTATACTCTTTAAAATAGTGATCTCATTATTTATATCAAGCAAGCATAGTTGTGTTGTTAGTAAGATCATTAGTTCGGTTGTTGTCTTAGTCTTTAAGGTTGGGATCAAGATCCCTAATAACAAGAATCGGGATCCCTATCTGTGGGGTACAAGATCCCAAAATTTAAAAATTGAGATCCTTGAGAGATTTGTTTAAGGAGTGACATAATCGAGATTCTAAAAGGGATCACCTACCTAAGTAGGAGATCCCGGTAACTATGGGCTAGTTGAAACATCTGATAATGATCTAATTCCTCCCATAGACTTCAAAGGAAAGAAAAATATGCTGCTAGAGATCGCTTCTCGTGTCGAAGATAGGATATCTCCTGTCTCGGTTGGTACACCTGTCATACATTCTTGCCTTGGGAGCATGTTTGGTGTCTGATTCCCAAATTTCTTTTGTAGTCCGAAGAAACATAAAACCCCTACTAACTAAAGGTTGCATTGAGTGCAAGAATCAAGAGATTACGGTCAAGTTTTTAGTCTCCCACTTTTCAAATGAAGGATTTGTCTTTTCAGGTTCAACAATTTTACTATTGATGTATCCCAACGTCCCTTTTCGACCAATAAACATCTTAGCAGATTGTGACAATTTCATATAATTGGTCCCATCAAGTTTAATAGTTGTAGTCTGCAGTCCAAGGTTTTCGCCATGGATACCCATGTGAGAGTTTACACTCTTGAGTATTGGTGGTGGTAGAAGAGTGCCCTGAATCACTGATACTTGACATATCAGCCACTATTTAGCTAAGAACACCAAAAAAGCCCTTGCTGATTACGACACACAGCAAGAAAACTTTGTTGATTACCACAAACAGCTAAAAACCTTACTGATTACCACAAACAGCTACTTGAATCACTGATATTTGGCACATCAACCAGTATTTAGCCAAAAACACACAAAATGATTACCACAAACAGGCAAAAGAAACTTGCTGATTTCCACAAACTACTACTTGATCTCACTCCACCTCGAGATCTGAGACCATCCATACATAGATCTCAAAGAACTATTTACAACTCATGTCAGGGGTGCGACACATTAGAGGGGTCCAACAGCCACTTGAAACATCAAGATAAAATCCCAACCAGATTTAGGGTTTTCAATTTGGTACACAAACTCAACCCATGAAAAATTAGTTTTGACTCACCGCTTCAAATTTTCAAATCTGAGTTTTTTTTTTCCTTCGTTCCACTTATTCCACCTATCACAAAGAAGATTCACAAAGGGAAGGAACCGTCATAGTTAGTTTTTTTCCCTCATACCTGATTTTCACAAATTTAGGGTTTCTAACCGTACAGCAATTATTTCTCTTACCACAGTCAGATTGCGTCATTGGGGTCTCATAAACATCTATAGAAGCCTCCTACTTGATACCAAGTTAAAAATGAAGAACTTTGCATTGTGCTACGACTCATCAATGTCTGAAACCTGATGGTTCCATGTACAAAACTTGGAATCAGGATGAACAAAACTCTGACATGCCATCTACAGAGGTGGCGACTGGAACGAGATTTACAAACTGTATGCCCACCCCTCTACCCCTGCTCTTGATCCCTACCCCTTCTTCTTCGCCCCTATCAGATCCTCCTAGTGCAACTACCCTCCCTCAGCCCTCTTTCGCTCAAGTGGTTTCCTCCATGCCTGCTGCGCTGCCACCTTTGTCGGCTACCCTAGCACCTGTCCTGCTACCTTCACCCCTACCTTGGCCCCGCTCTCCCCACCTTCCCCTTATCATCCCTACTTTGGCGGAGGTGTCAGGCCCGCTTAAATCCAAACTCCTCTCTTCCTTGGTGGGCTCCTTCCATCCTGGAAGGGACAATTTCAGATCTATTGAAAAGTGGGGCCAACTTTCTTGGAATGAACCTGACTTAGGTTGTCGTCGGCTATCTTCTGGGGCTATCCTTTTATCTTTTTTAGTTTCCTTTCTGAGGGGAGTGCCTTATGTGCCCTATAGACTGCAAATACTCTAAACTTCATGGAAACAACCCTGAAACTTCATAAATGGTCTCCGGTGGAAGGGGCATTTAAGAAGCAGAGGGTTTGGGTAACTATCTCCCACCTACCTTTGCATGCGTGGTCCCCCACCACTTTTAAGAAGATTGCCAAAGCCTACGGGACTCTGGTAGAGATTCACTAGAAATCTCTAGAATTCCTTTTGTTGGGATCCATCCTCTTACTTCTGGAAGTTCTAGACTCGAGACTTACCCCTCCTTCCGTTTGGCTGAGGCAGAGGAATCCTTTTTTCTCCTTCAAGTGTCCTGGTCTATGGCATCTCCTCCCTCCCCTAGTTTCTTCACCCCGATGGCTGACTCCCCCTCGCACCAGCCTGATCCCACAACCTAGATAGAGGTGACCAAAAAACGCCACCAACCCCAGCGGCGCCACTAGGGGGTGGACCTCGGTTAGCTCAAGCTCGAGGGCCGAGCCGCTTTGCAGGTCAACTGCCTCCTGCCAACAATCGAATTCTTCGGGAGACTCGAGCCTAACAACAACATTGAACCTGTACACAACCTTTCTGGCCACGTCACCCGGTCTAAGTTTCAATCTACTGTTAGCACTTGCAAATCCACAGGTGAAGTACCAGTCAGATCAATCGACAACATGGCACCTGTCCCGGCCGACCCTTAGGTCTTGCCAAGTGGCATCGTACCCTCCTGACGTGCCAAGGAAATCTGGGTGGATGACGCTCCCCCTCTGCATGCTTGGCCGCCTCACCTACCCTCAATTGCAAGCTTCTCTGGCCACACCTCCTCTCCATTGACTGCTTTGTCCTCGGCTCGGGCCAAAGACCTGATCTCCCTCTTGCTCAATGCCTCTGGGCTCTGCGGGCCAGGAACCGGCCCATATCCCTATTACCCCTACTGTGGCACGCTCCTTAGCACCGACCCTTTCATCCCCCAACACTGTGACATTTGTCCCCCCTTCCTCAGTGACCTCGGGAGAGACCAATTTCCTGCCCATCTCACTGCCTCCCCCAAATCACTTATCCGCCTCCTCTCCTAGCGCCCCTTGAGATCCTCACTTCATCATCTCCCCCTCCGCCCGCTACTCCTCTCTCCTTGTCTCCCCCTTCTGCTCTACCCCCCCCTTGTGCAACCCCCCTTGCTCTCCACCCCGTTTTTCTCTATTTCTCCACCTCTCTCCTCTCCTCCATCTCTCCTCGTTTGACGAGGCTCCCCTCTCTTCCCCCCCCCTTTTTCCACCATCCTTGCCCTGTTGTGCTGTCGTCTACTCTGTTGCCGCTTATCCTGCTGTCATCCGCCACCTCACCCACCAACTGCACCTCTCTCACATCCTTGGAAGCTGCTCAGCCTCCCATCCATCTTCTCCCTCCAGTCTCATCTCCGCCTTGCAATCCTCTACCAATCCACTCGGAGGTAACCCCAGACTCGCCTGAGACAGGCCCTATTTCTATCACTTCTATTTTTGGCCTTTCTGCTCCGCACATCCCACCGGTGTTTCGATAACCAGAGGCTTTTGCGACACCCTTGTCTGACCCTAACCCCCCGTTGGAGTGGCCATCATTCTCAGTAGGTATCTTGGTGGTGGAATCAGATGACCCTACCCCTCCTGACCTAGAGATTCTGGCCTCCCTATTGGCCCCTTACCCCCCTTACACCCCGAACCTTATCCTTATTTGCCAAATCAGGACTGTCTGTACTTCCATCTTTCAACCACCCTCGGTTGGCCCTTCGGCTCCTCTTTTGGCCCCAACCTTATGGACCTCGGTACCAACCTACTCTTACTGCCCCCCCCCCTTCCCCCCCCGTCACCTTATTTTCCACCACCCTACTCTCTCCTGTCTAACCAATACCTCTTGCTCTCCTTGCCGCAGGTTGACCTCCATCCTCCCTTGTCCATCTCAGTGCCAACCCCTCCAACCCTTTTGATGAGCCCCCTGCTTTTCCTTTCGTACCTACTGGTTCAGGCCTCTCTCACCCTTCTTTGGGAATCTCATCCCAATCCCCTCTATCGGCTTTCTTGATGGACTCTGCTTTTGTGGACGACATTGACCACGGACAGGCTGACTTCAAGGAATTGCTTAGAGTCATGGGCTTCCCACTATGACGACCCAGAAGGCCCGCTCCATCGTTTCTTCAAGGCAGATGCTCAAAGCATGCTTAAGGTGAGAATTAAAGGACAAAGGGAGGTTCTCAACCTCTATTCTAGGATAAACTATGACAAACAATCTTCCTTGAGGCAGCCCATTGCGCTTATAGCCCAGCCTAGCACTTTAGACTCTCTCCCTAGAAGGTCCCCCAGGTTGGCACCTTCACACAACCCCCTCATGTCCTCATGAAGATTCTATCATGGAATGTAAGGGGATTGGGACAAGATCTCAGACGTAAAGCAGCACGTGACCTATGCGCCAAGCACAACCTACCATCCTGGCCCTCACTGAGACAAAACAACCCGACGCTTCCCTCCAACTTATTCACCAGGTCTGGGGATGCAGGCCGAGGCAAGGGGTCTCCCTGCCTGCAGTAGGGGCTATTTGTGTCATCTGGAATTGCGCCCAACACTCTCTTGTCTTCTCCTTCTTAGGGGACTTCTCTGTAACTATTCTCCTGTCCAGGATCTCGGACGGGTATCTTTGGAAGTTTACGACCATTTATGGCCTCGACTCAGTGGCTCAACATTTCTTGCTTTGAGATGAACTTGATCAAGTGGCCACCCTCCCTCACCCCTCCTGGTGCCTAGGGGGGGGTTTCAATATAATGAGATGGTCTTTTGAAAGAAATTCTAACTGCAACATCTCGCAAGGGATGTTGGATTTCTCGGATTTTATATCCCGCATTGAGCTTCAGGATGTCCCTCTTCTGGGAAATATTTTTACTTGTTCGGATCATGCTTCTAATCCTACCCTTACTAAACTCGATAGGTTTGTCTTGTCTTTGAGTTGGGATGACGATTTCCTTGGTTCCCACGCCTTCTTTCGACCATTGCCTCATTCTCCTTGATACCCTTGCTATCCCGAGAGGTCCTAGACCTTTTTGCTTTGAGCTCTCATGGCTGGAAGAGACTTCTCTGTCTTCTTTAATCCCCTTGTGGTGGGACTCTTTTTCCCCCTTGGTCTCGGGAAACTAAAATCCAACTCCTTAAGGCTTCCCTTAAAGCTTGGAGTAGAACCATCCCTGGTAACTTCTCTCATCACAAGTCCACTCTTCTTGTCTCCATTCAATATCTTGATCTCTTGGAGGAATCACACCACCTCTCGACCTTTGAAGCCAATCTTAGATCACTCCACAAGGAGTACTTCTTCACTCCCAAGAAAGAGGAGATTCATTGGCATCAGAGATCCAAGGTTAAATGGTTGCACCATGGGGACAATAATACTGGTTTCTTTCACAAAATTGCAAATGGCAGACGTAGGGACAACTCCATAGCCACAATCAAGGATGGTACTACGATCTTGGACCAACCACCCGAAATCGAAGCCGCCATCCTTTCTTATTTGCAGAACTTTACTCGGTCCCCTCGGACCCAAGACCTAGGATGGGTGATCTTCAGTTTCACTCCATTCCCTCCATTGGGTCCAGTGGCTAGAACATCCATTCTCAGAATATGAGATCCTGGTTGTGGTCACAGACCAGGGGAAAGACAAAGCTCCAGGCCTGGTCGGTTTCTCAGTAGCTCCGTTCAATATTTACTGAGACACTTTCAGGATTGACTTCCTAAAATTCTTTGAAGAATTGTTCCACTGGCGCTTCTTACACAAAGTAATGAATGCTACCTTCATTGCTTAAGTCCCTAAGATTGAAGTAGTAGAGGAACTAAAAGACTTTCAACCAATCAGTTTTGTCAATTGCTCTTATAAGATACTCTCCAAAGTCCTCGCCTCGAGGCTTAAAGAGGTCCTACTTTTTGTTTTCTCTCCCTTCCAGAGTTCCTTCATTAAAGATAGGGAAATTCTAGATGGGGTGCTGGCAAGGAGACCCCCTGTCTCCATTCCTCTTTGCCATATCAGCAGAAGTGTTCAGCCAATCCATCTCACAACTATACCAAGCTGGACTTCTTTCAGGCTTTAAAAGCAGTCCTAGATGCCCTACAGTCACCCACTTACAGTATGCCGATGATACACTCGTCTTCATCGATGGAGTCCCTAAGGAGATTGAGACCCTACGTCTCCTTTTCAGATAATTCGAGTTTGCCACTGGCTTTAAAGTTAATATGGGGAAATCCACAATGATTGGGGTGGCCCTGACCCCTACATACACCAGAACACTTACCTTGGGATGCCTTTAGGCTTGGGCAACCTAAAAAAGGATAGTGGTCACACATTATTGATAAAGTTGATCGCCGGCTAGAAGGATGGAAAGGGAGATTCCTATCTTTTACTGGCAGATTGACACTTATTAAGGCCACCCTGGCTAACACCCTGGTGTACCTTATGTCCATGTTCCACATGCCTGCGGCAGTCTCTAATCTTCTCGAACAGCTTATGAGAAACTTCCTTTGGTCGCGGATGCTGAATCCAAAAAGTTCCATCTAATCTCTTGGGATAAAGTCTACCAACCGAAGCATCGGGGGGTGGGGTGGGGGGGTGGGGGGGGCTGGGGGCTTGGGATTCAAATTCTGTGAAAATGGAACTCCGCCCTTCTCGGAAAATGGTAGTGGCGACTAGCAAACCACACTTTGGACCCAAGTAATTCATAGTACATATAGAATCCACCCTGCTCTTTGGCTCCCGGAAGGGTCTGTTCCTTCTAAGACATCTGGGGCATGGAATATATGATGTCCTCTTTCTCCATTTCCAAACAAAACATTCGATTCCATCCTAAGGGAGGTGACAGAACCCTTTTTTGGTCAGATTTATGGGTGGGCATCACTCCATTGAGGAATACCTTCCATGCTCTCTTTTCCTTGGCCTCCAATCCGACCTCATCTATTGAGGAAGAGATGCTCATCTCGGCCAGCCGTAGGGTATGGAACCCTTCTTTCAGAAGGGCCCTTTCTGATAGTGAGGCCTCAAACTTTCTCTCTCTCTTCTTTGCTACACTTAACTTTTCTGGCTTTCTCTGGATCAGATAGGTTTGTGTGGACCCCTTCACCCGCTGGTGCCTTCTTAGTTGCTTATTTCTACAAAAAACTGATGCAACCACCCATCTTCCCTCATTCTCCTACTTTGGTGGTAAACAAGGTCTGGTCCACTATAGCCCCACCTAAAGTACGAGCGCTCAACTTGATAGCGTGCTTCGAGAAGGCGCCCAATTGTCAATTAATTAAAACGCAAGGGCATCCCCATCCTGAACCAGTGCGTCATGTTCCTTTGTGAAGAAGAGAGCAACCCGCACCTCTTTATACATTACAGCCTAGCTTCCAACCTTTGGAGTTGCATCCTTCTTCTCTTCGCCTATCTTGGGTCACACTGGAGTCCCTTCTGGCCCTCCTTTCTATTTCATTGGACTCTCATTGGCCAAAGGCAGGCAGGCTACTTTGGAAAGCCTCCATGGCAGCTACCATTTGGGTCATTTGGATAGAAAGACATTCAAGGATTTTCCGAGGAGCCAGATGTGAAGCCTCGGTCCTCTTCCACAGGATTACTGCTCAAGTCATTTTCTAGGCTTCAAATCATAAGGCTTTCAAAGGCATCTCGGCTGCGACTTTCCTACAAAATTGGGAAATTGTCCTCCACCTTCAACCTCCTCGAGTTGATTGCGCCAACAACTGGTCTCCACCCTCGATTGGCCTTACAAAACTAAATTTTGACAGGTGCTCGTTGGGAAACCCCTGCCCAGCTGGCGTAGGAGGTGCCTTCCAAGACCACGGAGGCAACATACTGGCCACTTTCTCCAAGTCTATTGGCCACTCTAATTCCCAGACAGATGTTATCTTGTGGGCTTCTGGAAAGTCAGCCCCCCCTTGGTACCTAGCTTCGATTTATGATAAGATTATGCACATTTGCAAGGATACGACTGTTTTATGAAGGCATACTTGGACGGAATGACAGGCCCTGGCAGACCAACTGGCTAAGGAAGGTGCAACTGCTCATGACGTGGATCCTTAAGAGCCCAAGGACCGGTTTCTTTTACTTTGGATTCTCCCACCTCTGTTTTTTGTGGTTTCGTTTTTGTGGATCCATTGTTTCCCTCTGTTTATCTTATGTAGTGGGCACATTTTATAAGCCCCACCCATTTTTTGTATAGGGCCTTTTTGGGTTAGCCCATTTTTTGGCAAGACTGGCCTGTGGGCTGTCTCGCTAGTACATTGTAATTCTCTTTTTATTAATACAACAGTTAACAACTGGAAAAAAAGATATCAAGTTAAAATATAGCAAAATTGTATGATGAAAATTAACAAAGTGTTTGAAGGATAAAGAACTTTGAAGAGAGAGGAAGTTGGAGAGATAGAGAAGTGAGAGAGAAGGTCTAGAGAAGTGAGAGAGAAGGTCACGTGAGAGAGAGAGAGGAGAGAGTAGAGTCACTGTGGTTTTCTTACTGACCTCTACGCCCCACTTATATCCGTTAATTTAATAACAAAATCATTTTGTAAACAACGGCAATGTCCTCAGGGACTTAATACAAGAGGAAATAGATAAACACTTGATTTTTCTCAACAATCAGTATAATGGAGAAACTATTTATCTTCTGGGATATGGTAATGTTCACTTTATGTTCGAATAGGCAGTTTTGATAAGAACATGATTTTCTCTTGCAGTATTGTGCTATGGGTCTTGGATGGGCTGGTCTGGATTTCCGAGGCTTACTCCCTCCACTTTTTGAAGAGTAAAGATTTCAAGCTTCCTTGTTCTATTGTCACGTATCATTTTCGCAAGTATGAGTCTGACCTGTTTTTATTTTATTTTTACAGAGCAGTACATAATCTATTCTCAAAAAATATGAGTACGGCAGTTGAAAATTTTCAGGTTTGTAAGTTTTATTAGACTTAATTTTTAGTACTTGATACAATGTGAACATGGTGAGCCGTGGAGTACTATCAATTAATTAAGGATCCATTCACTGATCCATGCTGCTAATCTGAACTTGTAGGGTGTAGGTATGGATGAATTAGGTTCGGTAGCATTGTTCATTATAGAAATTCTTTTATCTTTTGTTAGACTCTTGGTTGCCAATTCAGAGATATTGATATAATGTTATCATTTGTGCAGATTGTCTTGGATTCACACCGTTGGGTTCCACTGCCACCTGTGGGTATTACAACCCGAGTTGGTAATGATGAAAGTCATGATGATGTGACTCCACCGTCTTCTTTAATGGAACATCCACCTATTGCCGTATTTGTAAACGGTAAGCTTAAGTTCATTGTATTTAATATTGTTTTGCAGACTTGCCCCATTTATGATAAGTGGCACTTCTATTATGAAATCGTGGCATTACATGCATGAAATTTGAATTTATATTCTAAAGAATTATCATGAATTTGTATGTAGTTTCAATAACAGTTTGATTCTTTACAACAGTTTAAATCTCCGCTTTAAAATTTGTTAGCATGTAATAGGAAGGGTTTTGAGTTTCTATGATACTATCTAATGGTGCTTCGGTATCAAATTTATCCTTTTCTGTAGCAGCGTAAGTTGGTGACCTTTGCATGTAGGCTACCCCCCAAAATGAGCCAAGAGTGGCCCTATTGGCTAATGATTTCATAGGATTTGACTTTCATAGTACCTGCATTTCCCATTCAGATTGGAATACATTTTAAGATACATACAGGACACTGTATAATGATATGTAGCTTCCTGGATGGGCTTCAGGATAGGGCAACCTGATCCACCATTCCATCTCAGAAAGGGAAACTATGACGCAGTTGCCATCTGAGTTGGTATCCACTAGTTCACCCCAAATATTCTCACCAAGTGATCAACCAGATGACAATATCATGAGTTGTGGATTCTGTTAAGGCAACTACCTGTGGGCATCTGGAAGACACCATAGAGCATAAAAGTTCTAGAAGTTGTGTACCTGATGGCACCCATTGCATTCCACTGAAGCAAATTAATCATATAACAAATGCAAGTGTCAAGATTCCTTGAAGGGAACTAAGATGTTGCATTATATTTGTCTGATGAGGTGTTGGTTTCCAACCTTATAATCAGGCATAGACTCCGTGATGCAGGCAAGATGGGGAGAAGAAATAATTAAAATAAAATAATAACAAAAGGTGAGAGAATATGCCCTCTCTTAGGGTCTGCAAGGGAATCCACCCTAACGAGAGAATATACCCTCTCTCAACGTCTGCAAGGGAATCTACCCCCAACGAGAGAATATACCCTCTCTCAGGGTTTGCAAGGAAATCCAGCCCCAACGAGTGAATGTACCCTCTCTCAAGGTCTGCAAGGAAATCCACCCCGAACGATCTTTTCACAAGATCTCAACACAAATTCTTTCTTCACATGATAACCACCCTCTCCAAGAGGGAGCTCCTCACTTTAAATACAAAAACACTTCCCGGTGACAATTTTAGGGAGTTTAATGGCTGGCTATTGCAGGACCATTCCGATTCTTTTCAGACTGGTGAAGGGAACTTCCAATTAAGCCATCATATCTAACTTGATATAGACGTTACTACCTTATCATGGGAATCCTATAGTTGAACCAGCAATTGTGTGGTTGTAACTAAGGTTAGAGGTCTCCCTAGAACTCTCCAGAGGAAAATAGTTAAAAGTAGGCAATTCTAAATCAATGGGCATGCATTCATCCCTGGAAACAAACCCCAGATAAGATGACTGACAGCATATTAGTTATTGTGAAAGTGTGCACTTCATTTGGAGATTTGTATGCTGCTCCATTTATGACCACGATCCCTTTTGAGTTAGCATTCACCCGTTCATCATTGCTTGCATGCTCAATCCTCACATGATTGTACAAAATAAGAGGTGTTAACGTTCTGGTTTGGAGCTTCTTGCAATTCTTTTGGACTTGATAAATGCCATCACTGGTTTATATCCACAAAAACAGCTGATAATGGTGACCTTTCTAAAGAAAAACATCTGACAATGGTGAACAGCCGCTGTTGGCAATGTGCCTCCACCTCCAGAGGAGCCTATATTTATATCTCTGAAAGATTTGGTCTGCACTAGGGCAAACGGCTACAATTACAGCCCTACATCATTTTTAGGAGCTTCGAGACATTTGTTTGGGACCAAATTTTGCACATACTCTCTTGGAACTGAAACAAGATCATAAAAAAATATTTGAAAAAAATTTAGGAAACAGTTTTTTTAAGGAGAGAGAATGCAGTGATCACGGGCCTTTCAAGGGAGAAAACTGGTTTTATATTAATGCTTTAATTTCTTTAGATTGACGCATCATCGCTAGATGAACATCATCATAATCATCATCATCCAAGCCTTATCCCAATTATTTGGGATCGGTAATTATTATCATCCAAGCCTTATCCCAATTATTTGGGGTCGGCTATTATCTCTACATGAACAATTTTGAATAAGAAAAACTGATTTGAGTTCTTTATGACCCAACCTGATCATTAAAAAAATTGATAGTCTGTGTTCACTGTTGGGTTGAATGTTTTTGGGCTTTCTAAGGTGTGAATTCAATGATGTTATGATGAGTAGTGGACATCCCTGGTACTTGGGGGGGTTCTAAGGACCCCCCTAACATGCATTTCTAACTAGGGTGCCAAATTCTTGTGTGTTTGTGTGTGGGTACATGTGTGTTTTGGGTGGGGTGGGGTGGGGTGGGTTGGGTTGGGTGGTTGTGGTTGGGAGGCTGCTGTATATAGCATGGTCCCAGAGGAGCAAGTTGTACACTTGCTTTCTCGCTTTCGTGGGCAAATTACCTTCTCGGGTCAGGAGGATATTTTTTAATCTGAAATTTTCCTAAGGAAAAAGGAAACTGGTTTTTGCGATTTGGAAACATAGACCTGACTGTCCAGCAAATGGATGGAGGACATTTATAGTTGGAGAGACATTCATTCTGTTCATTTTTATGGTATAAAAGTTTTCATTTTGATTGATAGCTGGCATGAATAAAGATGATGTGAAAGTTTGGAATCAAACAAATCTCCCTAAGTAAGTGTTTCTCTAGAGCAAGCATACCATTTGCTCCCTTGGGAGCACCAAATCTTTTCCCCTACCCACACATTTTCTTTACGAGTTTATGTTTGCTGCTTGCATGTTCTTTCCTGCATGCGTTACCCCTTTGTCATGCATTGGTCGGTTATGACATTCCATATTTTCTTTGTTTTCTTAATTCAGGTGTATCAGCAGCCTTGAACGAGCTACGGCCATGTGCACCTTTAAGCTTAAAACATGCTCTTGCTCAAGAAGTCGTGAGAGCTCTACAGGCTGTCTCAGATTCCCTGACGAGGTATAATGCCACTCGCATGCTTAGAGAGAACGAATCCACTCTTTTTCTTTCACTCTGCCGCACTTTCATTGAGGTGAGGATCATTTATGGTGCTTGTTCAAGATTACAGGGCATCTGTATTCTCAAACTTATTAATATCATCCTTTTTGTCAGCCCACCTCTCTCTCTCTCTCTCTCTCTCTGTGTGCGTGTGTGGATGTGTATCAAAACTCGAAAGTTAAGAATTGCATTATTTACATCTTGGGTAGGTTGTGTGCCCATACTGTGTTATGTGTTTCGGTCGATGTTATCCTGGTGGAGCTGCAATTATAGATTTCAAGGATTCATTTGCTGGACTTCGCCGTCTCCTTGCCTCTGCTCCCTCACCTATAGTAAGGGGACTCCCTCCTAGGTCCGTTGATATCCCTAATGTAAGCACTGAAGGAAATCTTGCAACTCAAAATGGGGACGCATCTCCTCGAGTGGACAAAGTTTCAGAAGAAACATATGTTAGCTCTTCAAATCAAAATCAAGGTGAGTCGGGACAGTCTTCCTCACCAGAAGCACCTAGCAGGCTGCAACAAGACTTGTAACTTCCATTCTTTGAAACACTTACCTGAAGAAATTATTTGGGGGAACCCTCTAAGAATTCATTTGAAATGACAAGATTTGGTTGGTTCATTGATGTTACACACTCAAAAGGTGTATTTTGTTTCATTTTGTAGAAGAAATGTATGTCTATATTGTGAGACACCTATTTGCTACGACTGTCAAGAATTCGGTGTCGAATTTATAGGTATTTGTCTTCTGAGGAAGTACGCTAATGTGTCTGCTGCCAGATCCATTCATAGTAGTTGAGCAAAGTCCATTATTCGCTTTATTTGGCCCCTTACACTGGATGTTGTGAGCTGCCGTATTGTACTTCAAGTAATCTGTTATTCCTTTCTAGACTCTCTACATATCTTCAAACTATTTCATTGGATGTGATGCCTTAATCATTCATAAGAAAGAGTTGTCTCTAAACTTATTTGATGTTTTATTAACATGTCATGTTCTTCCACGATGTTTAACTAGGAAAGAGATTTACTCTGTCCTAGGGTGGGCCATCGTAGTTTTCACCCCACATAATTTTTGTGGGTCGAAGAGACATTTGTTCGGGCATTGGGATCTGACAAACCAGATAACTAGAATTTTTTTTTCAAAACATAAAGAGAAACCCAGAGAATGGTTTCTTTTATGACAGAGAAAATGTAATGACTGTGGGAGGTCCATCTATGGTGTTTTAAAATGCTGTTAGATCGAGGTCTCAGGGATTTGTTAACTCTAAATGTTTTAATACTTCAAGGGTTTGTTTGGTTCTAATTGTAGATTGCCTTATTACCGCCAAATGAACAATTTAAATAAAAAATGTGCCATCTAAGACCTAGATCTGACTGCCCAAAATATAAATAATCTTTATTCATTATTGGTGCAATTATTTGAGGCATTTAAGGTATGCATTAAAAATTCCCTTTGTTTTTTAGGCTTGAGCACCAAGTGGGGCCAATTCCGAAATTTGGGGCTCCAAAATCCTCGTAACTATGTTTTTGGGAAGGAGCAGGCTTTGTTAGGATTTGCCTTTGTAGATAACCAACCACACAGCCCTTTGATGTTACATTGAGCCCAATTTGTATATAGTCCTCTGTCATGTTGAACCGAATTTGCAAAATGATCAAGAGCAATATCCCCAATCTTCAAAAATATATTCACAAAAGTGGTCACATGTCAAGTATCATTTTTGTTTTTTTTTGGTCTGGCGAATGATCCTCAAAGATGAAGGTATGGGTGGCAATAGGGTTGGGATGACCACCCGGGTCCTGGTTCGGGTATAACCTAGTCGGAGTTGCTGCCCCTCGTGCTTTTCAATCATGGCCGATCACGCGATGGTGGGGAGAGGCCTGGATCTCTCGAGACCAGTTCCTTTTATTTTTACTTCATGTCTACTACTGTCTTATTTTTTGGTAAATCCGCATGGGGACGAACCTAGGATATTTAATACAGTGAACACCTAACTATGAAGGCAGGTACCCAAGTACCATGCTGTTTAAACTATTTTTCAGTTCACGTATCCAGCAATTTCTTTAAAAAATTAGCGCAATTTATGCAAGTATCCCTTACAATCAGTTGTATTAAGAAATGTCTCTCATACTCTACAATTTACGTTTATTTCCTTTTTTTGTGCGTGTGTTATTTTCCCCAAAATACAGTGGGTTCCAAATTATTTGTTTTGGGCGGTTCACTAGAAATCCAGTGAGCAACTATTAACTAATAGTTCTGGACTGCTTTGATTTATACGATATTTGTAATGAATTGTTTTCAACAACAAGAATCTGGCATGGCAATATGCTGACCTAAAAAATCTTTGTAAAGAATCTATGCACTTTGATTCCTTACAATGAGCGGTTTAGAGCTAGTAGTTCTGGACCACTTTGATTCCTTACAACGAGAAGTCTGGAACTAATACTATGAGATCACTTTGATTCATTATAATGAATACTTTGGAACTATTAGTTCTCGATTGCTTTAATTCCTTACAATGTGCGGTTTGCAATCAATGGTTAGAAATCGAGTTATTTTGTAAAAAAATATAAAACGGGACATGAGCATAAATGTAAAATATGACAAATTTTCTAAATACCACTAATTATCAGGGACATAAGAATAAATTTCCCAAAAATTTACGTTCCATTTTGTCTCAATGGATTTCATATGAGAGCCTCCCAGCAGATGCTTTTGGTAAATCACAATTACCTACTTGTCTTTTTAAAATTTCCTCCGACCTAATATCAAAATATTCGAATTCCATGTATATATGTATCTTTTGTAATTGGATTTCCATAGATTTGAGTTGACAACAATATCACTGATGGGTGCCAAGTGTTTTTTTCGGGTTGTATCTAATATACAACATTGTTTGCTTATTCTTAATTGTTCAAACAAGATCAGACAATTATATCTCCAAACACAAATTATATTGTAGAAACAAATAGAAAGCTGGTTCATCAGCTAGAGTTGCAGCTCGATGCACCACACCCTGCTCGGTGGCTTGTGGTATTTCATTTAGAGACACTTGTAATGAAGATCAGCCCCTGGTTAACTCTAGCTCTCATTCTTCAACTGCTTCGGTCGAAGATGGTGGCTTTGACGGGTTGAATACTATCTCATCTTTTTATGAAGATCATTAGTTGGAACGTGCGGGGACTTGGAGAAGAACGTAGGTAAAAAGAGGTCCTTTTCTTAGTTACTATATTCCATCCTTTTGCTTTACTCTTATGGGAAACTAAATGTTCTAGTCCCTCTTTTTTGGATGCTAAGAAAATATGGGGTAATAGTTCTGTTTGTTTTGAGGGGATTGATACTTAAGGTAGTTCTGGTGGTTTATGGTTTTTATAGGACCCTACAATTCTTTTGTGCTGCAACGTTTTTAAAACTGATAGATGTATTGCTATCACTTTTAAAGGGCCTCTTAGAAATTTTTATTAGGTGCTAGTTAATGTTAATGGGCCTTAATAACTTTACTCTTAAGCCTGCTTTTTTGGATGACATTTTCAATATCTCTATTTCTTCTGGGCTGCCTATTTGTATTGGGGGAACTTCAACTTGATTAGGCATCCGGATGAAATTTCCTCTTTTGTTCGCTTTAATTCATAAATGCACATGTTTAATGAATTTATTATGAGGAACAACCTCCTTGATCTTCCTGTTTCTGGAGCACATTTCACTTGGTCAAATAATAGTGTCAATCGCTTAATTCTTTCCAAGCTGAATAGATTCATGATTTCTGCCGAATAGGAGAAAGTCTTTCCTCTTGCTAAGGTCAACACTTTAATTAAGCTCTCTTCAGATCACCTGCCTTTGTGTCTTCATACTGATGAAGTAATTGCTGGTCTGAGGCCATTTCGGTTTGAAATTGGTTGGCTTGAGGAGCCTGATGTAGTTGATATGATCAAACAAACCTGGGGTAACTGCGTTATTTTGGGAAGTGCGGGGTATCAGCTACATAGGAAACTTAATTTGCTCAACCATAAACTCATTGCCTGAAAGAAATCTACTAGATACCAGATTAAGTATAGAATTGATACTACTGTTATGGACCTTGAGATGTTGGAAAACCATATTCAAGCGCAACAACAGTTCTCTGCAGAATTATTAGCTAATAAGAACATTTTGTTAAATCAATTACATGATTATCTGCGACTAGAGGAAATCTATTGGAGGCAAAGGTCTAAAGTTAAATGGCTCAAGGAGGGTGACCATAACACAAAATTTTGGGTAAAGAAAATGCTATCATCAATCATTTTCTTAAGGCTTTATCCTGTGAGCATAATCTTGGGGTTATCTGGGATGGGGTTCATTCAAAATGTTATCTCTTGATTTGGCAGAGGACCTAGAGAGGGAGGTTTCTGAAGAAGAGGTGAGAAAAGCTGTTTTTGGGCTAGCAGGTGATAAGGTACCCAAACCAGATGGTTTCCTTTGGTTTTCTTTCAACGTTTTTGGGGATTGCTTAAATCAGATCTCGTGTCTATGGTAAAGGAATTTATGTATAGTGGTAAGATTATCAAAAGCATTGATTCCACATATATTTCTCTTATTCCCCAAAAGAATATCATTGCTGACATAAGAGATATTAGGCCCATTAGCCTTTTGTCGAGCTTATATAAAATTGTTGCAAAAGTCCTGGCCGAAAGACTCAAAGTAGTCATCCCTTCTCTGGTTTCGGGTGAATAGTCTGCTTGTATTCGTGACAGAATCATATCAGATTGTATTTTGATTGCGCAAGAATGCCTTCACTCTAGATCTCTTGAAGGGAAAGCTAGGATGGTTATCAAGTTGGATATGGAAAATCCCTTTGACAGTGTTGAATGACAGGTTATTCAAGAAATTATGAGGTGTATGGGTTTTGGCACCATGTGGATTTCTTGGATTTTGGGTTGTCTTTCTTCGGCTCACTTCTCCATCCTAATTAATGGTTGTCCCACAGGTTTTTTCGAAGCTTTTAGGGAGATAGGGTGACGCTCTTTGCCCTTTCCTTTTTCCCCTAATGGCAGAAGAGTTCAGTATGAAGTTTAAAAATATAGCGAGGAAAAAAAGACTTGAGGGGTTCCAAGCTAGGACCAATGGGTCTTTTATTTCACATTTACAATATGTTGACGATACTTTGATCTTTTGTGATACATATCCAGTCATAATTAAAAATCTTAGTATTTCTTTTTGTGCTGCCAACTAGCCATTGGCTTCAAAGTGAATTTCCATAAAACCTCTATGGTTGGAGTTTCGTGTGCCAGTGATTTGCTTCATTCTTTGCCTCTTATTCTTGGTTGCAGAATTGACTCTTTCCCTCTCAAATATTTGGGGGTTTATATCTCAGATTCGAGGCTTTCTAGATTTGTGTGGGACCCTCTAATCTAGCGATACCAAGTTAAGTTGGAATTCTGGAAGTCTAAGACTCTTTCCTTGGGAGGTTGTATTACCCATATCAAATCCACCTATGCAAGTCTACCCATTTATCTCACATCCATTCTATAAATTTCGAGCGATGTTATTAAAATCATTGGAAGGTTTATGTGCAGCTTCTTTCAATGACGACCATAGAAAATTCCATTTGGTAGCATGGGATGAAATTTGCACATCAATGAAAATGGGTGGCCTAGGAATTTGAAAGCTTAAATATATGAATTGGGCTCTTCTCTCTAAGTGGTGGTGGAAAATCATTCAAGGCCTCAGTCAACTATGAAAAGATGTCTTAGCAACAAGTATGGTTTTGAACCTTTCACTCATTTGATTAAAAAAGGGAGAGGAGGTAAATTTTCTTCACAAATCTGGAAGGGAATTTATAGTTGCAAAAATGTGGTGCTCGGTAATTCTCGCTGGTTTATTGGTGATGGTAACGAGATTTTCTTCTGGTTTACTACGTGGCATGGGGATCAGCCATTATACATTCTCTTTTCAGATCTCTTTGCAAGAGTAGGCTCTCTGGCTGCAAAAAATTCAGACTTATTCTCACGCTCACTTTCAGGTGCCTTCTTATGGAACGTTGAACGTAGCTATAACAGAATATCAGACCAAGTCATTTCACAATTTCAGAATTTATTATCTATCCTTCGGGATGTTTATATCTTGCCTATAGGTGAAGACAATGTTATATGAGAAAGTGAAAGTGACGGGGTATTTTATGTTAAATCTGCCTATCGATTACTTTTCTATGATTGTCTAAGGTGGTCCAAGGACTATGTTTTTGTAATCTGGAAGTGGCATATCCCTATAAAGATTAAGGCTTTCCTTTGGATTGCCTTACAAGATAAATGTTTTACTATAGACAATCTTCGAAAGAAGGGGAAAATCATTCTTAATATGTGTCGCATGTGCAAGAACGATGAAGAAAATTGTTGCTCCCTTTCCTTGTATTACTCCTTTGCAGATGATATTTGGAAGTGGGCTTTCAGTCTTTTGGGTATCACTCTTATCATGCCAGCATATACTATTTCAATTATTAATCATCTCAGCTTCCCATCTCCAGAATAGGAACTATTATTTGGAATATCTCAAGAAGTGCTATTTTATGGCAGATCTAGCTAGAGCAGAACAAATGCACTTTTGAAAGGAGGTCTTTGGATCTTGCAAGCATTAAATATAAAATTTTGCAGACCTTATGGGAGGAGAATTTCAAAGGTAGATATATTTGTTAATTTAAAGCTCATATCCTTCTCTTATGTTTCAAAATATCGCCCGTCTTTCACTTGATCCCTCCTCTTGAAGTTGCTTATAAATTAAATTTTGATGGAAGTTCTTTGAGAAATCTTGGGCAAGCTGGAGTAGGTGGTCTTCTTAGAGATCTCGAGGGTACAACTATCTTCTCTTATGTTGGGCCATGTGATTCTACCACAGTTAACCCGACTGAGATGGTTTCTCTTCTTAAGGACCTGCAAATCATTGTGGCATTATTCTGATTGAAGAAGACTCTCTAAATGTTATCAAATGGTGTAATCAAGAGCAAAGAATCCCTTGGTCCCTTTCTGTTTTTTGGCTGAAGATCATTGATATTCGTGCTTTATTTAGCCATAGGATTTCTTTTTTCTACATTTATCGAGAGGCAAACGACGCTATTGATCGCTTAGCTAAGCTCAGTGTTTCTCTTTCCTCCATTTCTATTTATGTTCTCCTAATTCCAGCATTGTAATTTCATACTATTACATCAATTAATCAATAAAAGTTTCTGAACATTGTAAAAATGAAAACAAATAGAAAGCTCATCAGACCTTAAATAGCCATCCCCATTGCAACATTAGCGTCTGACCACCACGTTTGATATGAATGATCTGAAACAAATCTCAAGAAGACATTCACATACTACATTTCGTGATGGTAGTCTTCCAAGTTATTTTTACAAGGGTGAGGTTTTGGTGTAATAGACCACCACCTATTCACATGTGACAATTTGAATCCAAGATTTCATAGGTTGGTAATCTCAATCACCACAATTGGAATTTTGAAGGAAAAAAAGGGATTTGAAAATTTAATAGTTTTCTATCTTAAATTTGTTTTCATTTTAATGGATTGAAAAGAAGAAGTTTGTTTAGAATGACTTAGGATATGTTTTAGATTTCAAATCTATGAAGAACAAGGTGGACTCATGCATCTAGGGACATATAATAAACTTTTCCTATAAATGAAATCACTAGAAACACAATTGTTGTTTAAAGTGCATGGAACACCATAAGGCTAATTTGGAGGTCGGGTTTATAAGGAGGGAACTAAGTAGGTTTGTTTATAATGCCATGCATTGTACTTATTGGGAAACGAGATGCAAGATTTAGAATTTACTCTATTTGAAATGTCACCCAAAGTCTTTGCTATGCATCTCAATAAAAATAAAAATAGAATGAATGTACTTTGCAGTGTTCCTCTATTTGGCATGTCATATGCAAGGTTACTTCTAAACTTGGGGCAGAACGGTTTTCAAATAGAAATTGATTGAGGATATGGGCAGCCCATTACATTGACTCAGTGATAGGAGTGGGAATGGGTCGGGTATGGGTCGCGTTAGGTTGGACCTGGACCCGGACCTGAATAGTATTTGGGTCCAAAATTTGGACCCTTACCCTGACTAAATTTGAGAGAGAGAGAGAGAGAGAGAGAGATAGAGAGAGGAACTTCTTGAAAAAATAAATGTGCCCCACACAATTCTTGCGGTGGTTCTTTCATTGTATATATAATGGTAATACAATAGTATAATATACACTTTCTATACTAGTAACATGCAATATACACTTTCCTATCATGTTACATCTCCTCTCAAAAGGAAAAAGTAAATTACTTTCCTATCTTGTTTGAATTTTGTTTCTATTACTGCCCCTTAAACTTGGCTGAGGAGGCTTTTGAAGCCCGAGTTTGAAGCAAAGCTCTCGAAAAATATATCGTGGCAAAAGCTTGGTTAAGATATCAACTACTTGATTGTGAGAAGAAACAAATAGAGTGATAAATAATCCAAGAGCAACCTTTTCACACACAAAATGATAGTCTAACTCAATGTGCTTTGTCCAGGCATGAAAAACATGATTAAATGTTATCTAGAGACTGTAATATTATCACAAAAAAGTATTACTGGCTAAAGAAGAGGTACCCCAATATCCCGAAAAATTAAAAGAAAGCCATGACAATTTGGCAGCATTGGATGCCATAGATCGGTATTCCGCTTCAGCACTCGAACAAGCCACAATTGATTGTTTCTTAAGGCTCCAAGATATGTAGTTGGAATCAAGATATGTGCAGAAAGTAGTGGTTGAACGACGAGTATTTGGACGCTCAGCTCAGTCTGCATCAAATAAAGCATATAACTCAAGAGAACTATCAGATAAGATTCTCATACCACGTAACTATGTTGCATCGAGATAACGAATAATCTGCTTCACTGTCTGAAAATGTGCAATGGTAAGGTCATGCATAATTTGACACACTGTATTAACTCTATGAAAAAGGTCAGGCCGTGTTATGGTAATGTATTGAAGTGCACCAACAATGCTCCAATAAAGGGATGGACCAGGAATTGAATTATAATTCTCGTGAATATTATTTTTTATCGCCATGTGGAAATAGGTTTGACACCGAGCATCTGAGCACGATCAAGAAGATCTTGAACATATTTGCTTTGTGATAGAAAAATTTCATTTGAAAAATAAGATACCTCTATGTTAAGAAAGTAGTGAAGAGGTCCAAGATCTTTCATCGCAAGTTCCCTTCCAAGTTGGGAAATGAACCATTTTAGAATATCAGAATTATCACTAGTAACAATAATATCATTAACATAAAGGAGAAGGATAATAGTGCTTTGAGTAGTGTAAGAAACAAATAGAGATGAATCAGCTATGCTGCAATAAAGCCTCAATGACAATAAGTAGGCACTAAATCGATCAAACCAGGCCCGTGATGCTTAATTGAGACCATATAAAGCTCTTTTTAATTTGCAGACATGATTAGGATATTTTGAGCTCACAAATCTAAGAGGTTGTTACATAAATGCAGGTTCTTTAGGAAATCCATGCAGGAAAGCATTTTTCACATCAAGTTGTTTGATAGGCCAGTGACGCACAATAGCTATGTTTAAGCACAACTCGAATACTAGTAGGCTTAATAACATGATTGATTGTTTTTTAGAAATCAATTCCAACAACCTGATTGTATCATTTAGCATTTACTCTGGCCTTAAGTTTCTCTAGATTACTATCAGACTTTAATTTAATCTTATAAACCCAACGACAACCAACAATATTCATACTTGGAAGACGTGGAACTAGCTCTCAAGTTGAGTTAACATGTAGGGCTTCAATTTTCTCTTCAATCGTACGATGCCAACTCGAATGACCTAAGACAGACTTAATAGTTTTAGGTTCACAAGGGATAGCTTCAAAAGTATGAGCACTTGAGATTGCTGCAATGGACGGGAGAATCCGAGGTCTTCGAGTACTGTCTTGAGATCTTGTGACCACGTGATGACGAGAATGCTCAGAACATTCTTGAGTGAATATTTTCATCACCATGATTGTGTGTTGCATCATCCTTGACATATTGAATTTGTGTTACAGTGGTGACATCTTCTTCTATAAGAGAAATTGGAGAACTATCATTGGTGATGGGCAAAGAAAGACCTGAGGGACCAGATACATCAAGGGCGTCCCATATGGGTGGTTTATGTGGAAGTGATGAATCAGAAGAAGAATGAGTATGTGTGTCAGGTTCATAACATCCTGACCATTTTGCATAGGTGGACAGCTCCCCCTGAACCTGAGCACTATCAAACAAAGAATTAGGGTTAGCACAAAGATATATACTTTTATCAAATACAACATGTTTAGATATATAGACTCGCCTAGTGGGTGGACACAAACATATGTAATCCTTGTGCTAAATATTGTAACTAAAAAATACACGTCGAAGAGAACGATGACAAAATTTATTTGCAGCATAGTATCGAAGGTACGAAAAACACCGACAACCAAAAAACCGAAGTGAAAAATAGTCTGATAGGCGACCAAACAATAAAGAATATGGTGAATCCATTTGCAAATTGGTCAAGGGAATCATGTTTATTACAAAGACTATAGTATGCAAAGCTTCAACTCAAAACCATTTAGGAATTCTTATATAAAATATCATTGTAAGACCCAATTCTACAATATTCTTATGTTTCTTTTCAGCTATTCCATTTTGTTCAGGGGCTTCTGAACATGCTATTTGCTGCACAATTCCATTCTCAGTAAGATGAGCATTTGAATTCTTTATTAGCAAACTCACCACCTTCATCACATTGAAAAATTCAAATTCAATTATCAAATCTTCTTTCAACCATGCAATGAAATTTCATAAATGCAAAGAAAAATTTAGATTTTCTTTTCAAAGGATAAATCCAACAAAAACGAGTGTAATAATCCACAAACACCATATAAAAACGATAACTCTAAGTAGATAAAATTGGAGCAGGAACCCATAAATTTGAATGAATCTTAAAAAGAAGTTATGAAGAGGCCTTATCAGTAACACTAAACGGGAGTTTGCAACTTTTTCCCATCTAACAACTAGCACAAATGAAATGAGATTTATTCCATCAAGTGTTTAGATTCTAAGTAATGGATTATTTTAGTTTGAGGATGTCCCAGTTGTTGATGCCATACATCTTATGATGTTCTCTTATTTCGATTAGAAAATAAAACCTCATTCATATGCTCAAGTGCATAAAATCCGCCCTTTCTACTCCCGCTGGCTAGAGTTCTCCCTCTGCTCATTTCCTTAATCTTAAAACCATTTGATGTGAATTAAAATATACATGGAAAATCTTTTGTAAACTAGCTAATAGATAATCAATTCTTTTTCATCTCTAGCACCAAAAGGACATTAGAAATATTAAATTTTCCAGACCCAACATTAATATTTGCATTACCAACTTGTGAAATAGTCAATTGGTCACTATTACCAGCCATAACTGTATCTCTACCACTGTAAGGGTGAAGATTTTGCAGTGCACCTAGGTCTCCTATCATACGAGCTGAAGCACCAGTGTATGGGAACCATTCTGAGTCTTGGGAATTTGCTATAGTCAGTGCATCAAGAGCTTGAGGAATATTTTTTTTCTTTGTACATATGATTGAATCGATACCAGCACTTTGATGCATTATGTCCAAATTTTTCACAAATTTGACACTTTTCCTGGGGTGTTTGAGCTGATTGCTGTATCTGTGAATTTTGTTCGAAGTTGTGCTTCACGTATTGCATAGGTATACTACCACTTTCTTGGTTCTCAGAGGCACACCAAATCCCCAATTATTGTTCTGGCACATTTGAGCAAATCCACGCTCTCGAGAATTGAAAAACTATTGACCACCAAATTTATGTATGCCTCTACCTCGGTCATTTCTAGTACCTCTGTTAGGTCTGAAATTTCTCTGTTGTCCAGCAAGAGCCATATTTTGATTGGGATATGAGTGTTCTTTAGAAACATGGGATTGATCTCTAATCTCATGGCTTTGAAGAAGCGATATAATTTCAAAATAGAAAGGAATCGAAGGGTTAAGCATAGTGTTAGCAAAAATCTCATATTTTGGACCAAGTCTATTAAGAAGCCAACACACCTTATTTTCATTTGGTACAGGTTTGCCAATAACATCTAAATCATCACAAATACTATTGAATTTGTATATATATTATGATAGGGTTAAACTATCTTTGCTACAGAGTTGGAGTTGTTGGGTAAGTTGGAACTCCCTAGCTTGAGAATTACCTGCATAGGCATTCTTCTGACATTTCTAAAGTTATGTTGAAATATTGAGGCCAACAATAAGGTTAAGACGCTCTTCTGTTAATGTCCATGTGATCCAGGCTTTAAGAAGTTGGTTGGACTTTAGCCATAATTTGTAGTCTGCTTTTTTTATTTCACTCTTACCATCAAGAGAGAAAATCTTTTGACTTGGTGTAGCGCAATCACCATTAATGAATAAAAAAAGTTCATGACTCTCAATGACAGAGAGCATTTGGGTTTCCCATAATAAATAGTTATTTTGTGTCAATTTAATAAACACAAAATTTCTTATATTCATAGATATGCGATATTTCTTTGGTGAGGATGAAGTGTCCATTAGAATAAAGAGGTATTTTAAGGATAAGTAGATCGACTGAGATGGGTGAGCGATAGTTTTTAGAGCTTTTCGGTGTGTAAGAGAGAGTGTAGGCTTTTGATGAAGATTAAATGAGAGACAATAGAACGTGAGAGGCTTGGCTTGGGTGATATGGAAGGTTATGATGATATGGATGATTCTTTTATATGGGAGCATTGGATGTGCGATGGAAGCAATGGTATGGATGATTCTTTTATGATGGTAAGGATGCAAAAAGATGGATGTGCGATGGAAGCAAATAATTGTAAGGGATGCAGTTTTAGAGAGAGGCAAAAGAAGACGATGCACTAAGAGATGCAAAAGAAGGATGTAAGGGATGCACTAAGAGATGAAAATTTTGCAAGAACGACAGACATGATAATTTTGCAAGACGAAAAGTTCAAAACGAAATATGTAATGAAGGGAGTGTGAGAGACTTACTTTTGGATTGTGGTTGAGATTAGGATCGATGTTTGCTCTGATACTATAAAGAATTTTAGAGAGAGAGAGGAACTCTTTGATAAAATAATTGTGCTCCACATAATTCTTGTGGTGGTTCTTTCATTGTATATATAATGATAAAACAATAATGTAATATACATTTTTTATTCTCGTTACATGTAATATACACTTTTCTATCTTGTTACATTCTCCTCTCAAAAGAAAAGAGTAAATCGCTTTCTTATCTTGTTTGAATTCTGTTTCTATTGCTGACCGGCCAGGTCCCGGGTCTGGTCGAATCCATTGCCACCCTATGACTATGTGCTTATTATTTTTTTTCTTTTTGCCCTTTTTTACCATCATACACCCTATGCGCTTCTTTTTTTTTTTTTTTCAATAATGTTCTAAATGTTGCCAATATTGTGAGTTGTGACATTGCGAGCACCTAGCAAACACCTAAGACGCATGATTGCCATCATATACCCTATGACTATGGGTATGGGTCGGGTCTGACCCCGGACTTGGACCTGAATAGTATTCTCGTCAAAACTTTGGGCCCATACTTGGACCTGAGGTCCAGCATACCCGTCGGGTCCTGGGTCTAGTCGGGTCCATATTGCCACCCCCACTACGCGATAGGGAGGGGAGGAAGAGGTTGATGACTTTGATGTTCATCTCAAGCATATAAGCACGACCTATTTGGTGGAAATGTAACATTAGCAGAGCAGTAGGTGGGAAAATGAAGGGCCAAGGTCTTTAGGAGCAGGTCTCCTTCTCCGATGGTGTGATAAGCATAGAGTAAGAAGCTCAAACAAGGGGCGAGGATAACTTGGTAGACCTTCTTGGCTCAGTCTGCCCACTTAGCCCACGCTCCACTGCCCTCGCAACTTTCACATGGTTGTATCAACCAGTGGCCTTCTAGGCCCAACATGAGTATCAAGACCATCCTCTCCAAAACTATTAACGAAGCATATGTTCGTAGCCGTTGCTAAGGGATTTCACAATGTTGGTGCCCCCCTTAACCAACAATGAGCGTTACACATTGATGATTTCTACCATCGCAAGTGTAGGGCCTGGAGTCAAGCCAGCACTTCATATGATCTCAGTAGGCTTTATTCAAGCGAAGAGGTCAAGTCGAATTTGTAACGGAGTAAAAGTATGTATGCAAGAGACTAGAGGTCGCAATCATGTCTGGTAGTTGCAAGGACTTAAAGGGGAGGAATTTTACTCGAAAACTTTACAAGGAAGATCGGTCAACCCATGTTTGTTTATTTTTTTTCAAAATTGCCCATAGATCTGAGGATGCCATCTTTGGACTACATTTTAATTATTTTTTTTCTTTTTTCGTTATTTTTTTTGTAGTCCAGTGCCCAGGCGGTTCGAGGTTAGAATCCTCAGAGTGATGCTAAGCGGTTCGAGGTCCCCATCCTCAGACCAATGCTGAGCGGTTCAAGGTCCCCATCCTCGAATCGCTGTTTATCTCAAAAAATAAGAAACAAAGAGCAGTTTGAGGATGGGGACCTCTAACTGCCCTGGAATAGAGTTGCGCTCAGTTCAGAGAACAGTCCGTAGTTCCCATCCTCGGACTTCTGTTTTTTATCAAAAAATAAGATATATACCATGGTTTGAGGATGGCAACCTCAAACAACTATTTTCTCAAAAAATAAGAAAGAAAGAGAGGTTAGAGCATGAGAACCTCGGATCGCTGTTTTTCTCAAAAAGTAAGAAAGAAAGAGCGGTCAGAGCCTTGGAACCTCAAATCGCTCAGAAACCAAAGGGTGATCCGAAGATTCAAACCTCGGATTGCCTAGGCATCGCCCCTAGAGCTCGGGGCACTGCCCTACTAACCAAAAAAAACTAAAAAAGAAAAAGTTCTCAAATGTGGTCCAAGGATGGAGTCCTTGAACTGAGGGGTAACTAAAGAGCAATTTGGTCAACCCCAACCTTCTTTATAATTTCGGCTTATAAATGGAGCATTTTATATTTTCGATCAATTTTTTGGGTCCATACATAAATCACTCATTTTTTTAAGGAAAAAATTCATATAAGGTTGCTACTTTAAAATATAGAATTAAAGATGCACCTCAAAAATCCATCAGTGAATGTTGTGTTAATGTTGAAAAACCCTCTAATTGATCATCCCGACATCGAGATGTATGAATATAATAAAAAAAATAGATTTTGAATCCCAGAAATAGTGTATCTTGAAACACATAATCTAGATAGATGTCTATTTTCAAGACTTTCATATATTTATAGATCTACTTGATTTTAACCATTTTTGGAATTTACAAGTTCATAACTAGTTCAAGACTTTCATATGTTTACAGATCTATTTGATTTTAACCATTTTTAAAATTTAGAAGTTTATAACTAGATATGAAAATAGATTTTGAGACAATCTTAAGAAATTTTTATACCAAAATTACATATTATAATAAATTTGGAGGTGCACCTTAATTGAATTGTTTAAGGTTGCAACCTTATAGAAACCACACCCTTTTTATTAATTACTGAATACATTGGACATGACGGAGGATCTACAGCAATGTTGTATACGCCTGAGGAATAATATAGGATGCTGCCATCATGCCAACCTATTGCCGGCTTTGTTGGATGGAATGATGGGGCAAGTGGCAGACGAGAATGCAGTTTAAATTATTAGTGATAATGCAATGAATTACAAGAAGGAAAAAGTTTATATAAGGATGCTACTTTATAATGTAGAACTACGGATGCCCCTAAAAAATCTATCGAAAAAGATAGTTTTAACGTTGAAAAACTCTTTGATTGATCATCTTGACATTGAGATGTATTACTATGAAAAATAAAAAGATTTTAAATCTCAGTAATAGTGCATTTTACAACATATTATCTACACCGCCCATTTTCAAGATTTTCATATGTTTATAGATCTACTTGATTTTAACCATTTTTAAAATTTAAAATTTTATAATTAAATATAAAAATAGATTTTGAGATAATCCTAATGACATTTTACATCAAAATTATATATCATGATAAAATTTGAAGGGCACCGTACCTCTACACCTATGGAGGCGTCTCTATATGCAAACTGCACCCTTACACGAATGTCAGGAGGAAGCTTATGAGGGCATGGAAGCGTTTATTATGTAACCCACTTTATTGAACTGATCTTAGAGGAAATTGGTAAGCTTAGAAGCATGATTGAGTTGTGGATATGGGGAAGACAATAGAAAGGGTTACATACAACCACCCAAATGTCCTACATTTGATGAGTGAACACTACAATGGAAGTCCTCCATTTGATGAATGAACACTACAATGGGAGGGAGCCTTATATTTGATGAGTGAACACTAGAGGGGGGCAAGTTTTCTATGCTTCCCCTACAACATAAAACTTCTAACTTCTCCTTATCCAATTCTAAATGGAGGGCTATGATTGTCCCAATCACAATGTCACATCTTTATACTATTTTTTTTTTTTTTTTTTATATAAACTATTTTGACACCAAATTTTGGGTATCCAGTCCTCTAGTAAACTTGTACTTGCAAAAAATATACAAAAAATATACTCAATAAAATAAAATGACCAAAATACCCCTAAAAGATTCAAGGGGTATTTTGATTATTATATTTTATCAAAAAATCTTTTTTTAATTTTTTTGTAAGTGCGCCCTCATGAGAAGATGGCACGTACCAAATTTCATATTCATACAATTTGTATAAAATATATTAAAAATAAAATACTCTAAGGCATCAGATCTAAGATCAAATGGTGAGTGACTCACTTATCAAAATTGGATAGCTGGATGGTTGGGGAAGCATAGATCTTCTATGTTGTAGGGGAAGTACATAAACCTTTCCAATAGGAGCTGTACATTTGATGAGCGAACACTGCAATGGGAGGGAGCCCACTAGGCCCAATATCACATTCTTTGCAACATTATCCTTGTCTGCGGATTCTTTTGAAGTCATAATCTAGAGTCAAGAAGATGACTGCGTTTAGAGAATGGGTGAACACCCCGACCGAGCTCAATGTCTGAGCTGCAAGGGTAATCGAAGGAAAACTTACTCGAAAGAGGTTCTGAAATGGTAAAAATTGTTGCTAAAGATAATTATCTATGAATAAATACATTATATACCATATACACATTCTATATTAACCTGATAGACAATATATACTTGCCTTTTTCACTCCCCCTCAAACTCATGATGCTATGAGATAGAGCAGTTAGAATTTGAACACTAATTGAGGAAACGAACTGTTAGATCTTCAGGTGTATAGCATGACCATTAGAAGTAGTTGTTGTCATGCTTAGAAGCAGCGACGGATCAACAAACCTCATGAACAAATAGCCTCAAGAACTGAGGGCCATATCAGAATAGGCTCGATCAAGCAGACAAAAGTTCCAAAAATTGCAAACAATCCTAGTGAGACAGTGGATCCGAAAAATTACTAAGAAAGAATCCCAGAAAGAAACAAATCAGAGAGTCGAAAACGAATCGGTAGAGAGACACATCTGAGAATCGAAACACGACTCGACAGAAGTTGCACTGATTGGGTGAGCAGCGGACTTATCTTGAAAATTGACAACAATGCTTCAAGGATGAGGAATGAACACAACTAAGATGAATCTGACTCTAATACCATGTGAAGAGTTTCAGGTTTCTCTAAAGAGATTCAGTGCCCATTGAACATATGAATATATAAACTTGTTTTTTATAGAAAAATTACAGATGACAATAATAGACGTAATTCCTATACTATACCCAAACTTACCATAAATACAAGATATTATATCTATCTTTCTCAAATATATAGATTACCTTATACACCTTCTATATTAACCTGATAGACAATATATACTTTCCTTCCACAATCTTAGCTTTTAAAAGTTTGAAACATCTAAATATTTGATTTTGATGTTCTCTTCTTATGATTATCTGATGTAGGTGCATATAATTAGCCATGGTATATTCTCTTAATACTTGCATTCTCTAGTTCTCTTCTTCAACCCAAGGTTGTAATATTCGCTGCAATTACTTAATACTTGCATTCTCTAGTTCTCTTCTTCAACCCAGGGTTGTAATATTCGCTGCAATTACTTAATACTTGCATTCTCTAGTTCTCTTCTTCAACCCAGGGTTGTAATATTCGCTGCAATTACTTAGCCCCGAGGTCATGGAGTAATCGAATACTACATAGAGTGATTTGAGAAAAATATGAGGAGATCGAAAAAAAATCTGAAGGAGAAAAGATAATTATTTATGACTAAATTTTTGCAATTTTGTACATTTTTAAACTTTAAACCACAAAACCATGTTCTTTCCCTTGGTTATGTTTGTACCGAAATGTGCAGGGGCACTTTGCAACTCGAAATCTCCCCACCCACCCACCCACCCTGTAATTTATGCTCGTAACCATTTCTTCTCCCTTTTTTAACTTGTTGTCCAAAATGTCCCCACTTTGGACTTTGATATGAAGTTCGAAGTGGTAGAAACATTCTTGACTTTCGACCTTAAATATTTGAAGTTAAGTATTAAACGTCTTGACTTCGGATCTTTTAAGCCCGACAGCTATTGAAGATCTGAAGTCAATATATGAAGTTGAAATACCGCTTCAAGGTCTGAAGTGGGAGTATTTTGGTAAAAAAAAAAGATAAAAAAGGGTATGAATGTAAAATACAAATTTTGGAGGAGAGCTGTAATAACCAATATCTAAGGGGTATGAGCATAAATTTCTTTATATTGTTATGAGTTATTTCTTATTTTTTTTATTTTAATACCAATCAAGACCTTTCTTAGAAGTTACGTTTCATTTTTCACTGACTTTGTGGAAAGCAGTATAGGGAAAATCGAGCTGTTCAAATTCTAACCACCCGGTTAGATCCAGTTAGATCGGATAGATCGGAACAGGCTACTAGCCAGTTCTGATTTCGACCAGTTTTGGTGTATAGGTTGAGTATTGTAAAAAATTTCAAAAAACTTATATAAAATCCTAGAAAATAAGGCATTTTGTTTGTAATACATTGTTAATATTTTTCATCATTTTTCCAAAGATTGGAAATTGTTTTGCCCATTAATACTTATTTTTTTTCATTTTTCCATTTTTTTGGGAAAATTTCAAAAATACCCCTACGTACAAATCGACTATTTAAAATTCATTTCTTTTCATTAATTTTCAACTTCATTTGGATGTACTTTGTTTAATCATGTTTTAAATGTTTAAAATTTTATTACTTTTTTTGGTATTTTTAACACTTTTTTGACCACTTGAGACTTGCTCGGTTAGGCCAGTTGAATCGGCCGGTTTACCGATCTAGCCGGTTGTACTGTTTTTGGCCCCATGTCTGATTAACCATTCCGATTCGATTGTTCCTACACTGCTAGGAAGCACATGGTGCATGGGGAAACCAACTCGAGAATATAGTGATCAAGGTGTTGACTCATGCTCATTCTACAATAGGGTGTGAACAAAACTGAGTATAGTCTATATCCACTGCAAATTTGAACATTTGAAAGCGGCCGTTAAGGAGGGAAGCTGATGACTTTGGCCAATCAACTAGGATTTGGACGGTTGAGGAGGGAAGCTGATGACTATGACCCAATCAACTTGGACAACGTATTTTTTGAAGGATCCGGTTGAGTGGTTGTAGGAAGTGGAAGAACCACTTCTAATAAGAGACATTGCAAGAGGCCATAAGCCCATGATCATGAAGGAAAACAAAAAAAAATGTGGAAATCAATGGGCAAAAGGAAGAGGTGAATAAGCAGAGGGAAGACCACAATTTGAGGAGCTAGAGGTAGATGTGGGAGAAGATAGAGAAGGAGATGGTGATGATGCTTCTTCACATGTCACAGGGGACATATTGTAGTGGGAGCCTGAGGCCAAGCTCGAGTGTTAAGGTAGAGGCGAGCACGAGGAGCGGACTAGCATTGGAAACTTTTGGATTAGGTGCGGAATTTATCAGGAATATATAAATAAATAAATAAATAAATAAATAAATATATATATATATATATATATAAAAAATAAAAAAGTTAAAATTAAAGGGGTTGTGATGGGTGTATTTATAAAAAAGATGATTAATTTTTATTTTAAAAATTATTTTAATAGATAACTTAACTATTAAATAAGGATAAATTTAAAAATTTTACAAAAGTACAATGTTATTTTGGAAGTTAGTGTCCTGAAATTTTATTTGTAGAATGTCATTATCTTTTAGTAAAAATTTCAACTGTACTTTTTATGGAGATGACAAAAGTACTATTTATCTTACAGTAATATTTACAAAATTATCCTTACTTAATGATGAAGATATGACAAAAAGTAACTTTTTTTTAAAAAATAGACTATAAAATTAATAAATCCACCATTCACAACTCTATCTACTTTGTAATTCAAAAATTTGAAGGGTTGTGAAGTTTAGATTATCCATATATATATATATATATATATATATATATAATGTTCTTGTGGGCTCATTATTATTATTCCTTCTGTTTTAGACCTGAAAAGAATGTGTAGTATTCAGATAGGAATGAGACCCTCAACATCTAC
Organism: Amborella trichopoda; assembly: GCF_054954075.1. NCBI lineage: Eukaryota > Viridiplantae > Streptophyta > Magnoliopsida > Amborellales > Amborellaceae > Amborella > Amborella trichopoda. The sequence continues at coordinate 36,174,739 of NC_142341.1, forward strand.
GAGTTTTTAGTGATGTTGCCAAAACCCACAATATAATGATCCAATTTTTTTCATAAATCTAAAAAATGGCCTCTTAGTGTTTGGTGGTCTGAGTGATAGAGTGCCACCATGTGACTTAAAAAATTTGATCATTCCTTTTCGTGGGTTGGGTCTTTTCAGCAAGATCACCATAAACCGGATCCAATTCAGAATATACAACAAAAATAAGATTTTACATGCTCCATATCATACTTCAGTTTCCATTTTTAAATCTTGCGATTAATGATGATATTGTTGGAAATAAGGTTGTCGTTTCGAAGAGTCTCAGATTTCTCTAAAGAGACTCAGTGTCTATTAAACAGATAAATATACAGACTTGTTTTTTATAGACAAATGACAGATACAGACTTGTTTTTTATAGACAAATGACAGATGACAATAATAAAAATAAGTCTTATATTATACCCAAACTTACCATAAATAAAATATATTATATCTACCCTTCCCAAATACACGTATTACAATATACACATTTCATATTAACCTGATAGACAATATATACTTTTATTTCACACTCCCCCTCAAACTCAAGATGCTATGAGAGAGAGCAACTGAAGTTTGAACACTAATTGTAAAAACGAGCAGTTGGATCTTCAGGTGCATACTCAGATTGCTTGATCAACAAGCACAGAAAGCAGTGGCAAATCAACAAACCTCAAGAACATATGGCTTCAGGAACTCTTGGAAAAGATCAAACATATGAGAGAGTCGAAACATGACTCGGTAGAGAGACAGACTAGAGAGTCGAAAATACGACTCAGTAGAGAGGACAGATAAGAGAGTCGACACACGACTCAACAGAGAGTCGATACATGACTCAACAGAGAGTCGAAACACGACTTGATAGAAGTTGCACCGACTGGGTGAGCAACAGACTCGTTTTGAAAATTGGCGACAATGCTTCGGGGACAATGAATGGATACAGTTAAGATGAACCTTGCTCTGATACCATGTGAAGAGTCTCAGATTTCTTTGAAGAGACTCGGTCTCCATTAAACATATGAATATATATACTTGTCTTTTATAGATAAATTACAGATGACAATAATAAAAATATTATACCCAGACTTACCATATATAAAAGATATTGTATCTACCCTTCTTAAATACATATATTACAATATTCACCTTCCATATTAACTTAATAGATAATATATACTTTCTTTTCACAGTTGTGAACTATGGAAAATGCAAAAATGAAAATCAAGAGTGGACTTCAATGGTTGAAAGCATACAATATCTTTGAGGTAGTATCCAGCCCCCTATCATTGTCAACCGAGTAGTAATAGGGTTAATAACGTATCTCTCCCCGAGATACAATCAAACTTGACACGTGTATTTGTTTTTAATTTAGTTTACCTAACTAATTGTGGAACTAGACAGGCAAATGTGGAAGACAAAAATGTTTTGTAAAAACATGGAGAAATTAATAAGGAATAGATAACATATGAGAGAGTGGAAATTTTTTTTTTTTTTGGTAATTCAGAAGGGAAGACATGCTCCTACTTGGTTTTTCAAATAGTTTATGAGTTAAGTTTTTGAAGGTCTTAATAAAGTGGTGTCAGTGGGAATGAAAACCACAACATAACAATTAGTACCACCACAACCTCAGCCCGTTTTCTAGAGGGGATATTGTGTACCAAAAATGGGCTAAACGCCCCTACATAAAGATGGCTAGCTATTGGAGTGCACGCACGTTTGTGTGTGTGAGGGCGTGTTTGATAATAGGAAGTTAGGGGAGGAATAAGGAATTTCTCCATTACTGTACAAGTTCCATGTTTTATGCGCGGAATTTATACAGTAAATCCTTTGTGCTTAAGAAAAAAAGTTCCATCTAAAATGATGGAACTTAAAATAGAAACTTAGTTCCTCAAACCCTATTGTGCCTCCTTCCTTATATTTATATTTATGTTGTTAATTTATGCTTGTATTTGTGTTATATTATCTTATATTATTTTATATATATTATAATTATATATAATACAAATATATTATATATTATACAATAAATATAAAATACGCTATATTAATATATTTGTAATATAATATAGTATATAATATAATAGATTTTATTATATATTATATAATAAAATAAATATAAAGTAAGATATATTATATATTATATTATGATATATATATATATTATATTATGTATGATATATATTTATATATTATATATTATATTTATATAATAATATATATTATATTATGTTATATATATTATATAAATATAATATATAATTATACTTTTATGTAATATGTTATACTTTAATATATATTATATAATAAAATAAATATAAAATAAATAAAATACATTATATTATATATTATATTATCTCATATATATTATATATAATATATATTTATATAATATAAGATATTTTATTATATATATTAAAAATAAATATCTATTTATTTATTATTTTATTATATATATTATTTAAATAAACATGACTGTATATTTCATCTGGATGTCAAATACACATATTTAGAACTTCTTTAACATTCCAACAACCTTAAGCTCCTCTTTGCATGCAGATTACAAAATTGCGATACCAAGAAAAAAGGGAGGAGTATAATCGTTCATGTGAAGAGGCTTTGAAGAGAGAGAATGTGGAGCATTAAAATTGGCTCAAGAATCAATGAGCCACCAATTCTCTCTCTTCTATCGCAGTAATACATGTCTCTCCCAATAATCTCCTCCCATTTCCGTCAACATACTCTCTCGATTCAAGACATGCAAGTGCATAAGCAAGTTTTCCTTATTATCAAGTATACCAAATTATATTTATTCACAAATGTTTTGGAAAAAATAAGAATTCCAACAATCCTCACTAGAATCAAATAATTTTGTAGCATATAGGGAAAATTAAGGAAGATTGTGCATAAATGAAGTTATCCTTGTATTTGAACCTTCACATAGCTTTATTTGGAACATTTGCCAAGGATCTTGAGTGAATGAACCTTGAACTTGTTCTTATGAAAGGTAAACATTGCACATAACATACACAGCCTTAATTCTGTACGCATCTACAAAAGCCAACATGTTTGGGCCATGTGCTTGAATCCCAGTTTCATAATTGCTCTAGAGTCCAATTGTCATAGAAGTGGCCCTATTTCCACACTCACTCACGTACGTGAACCCACATGGCTCGGTGGTCTCAATAAGAGTAAACCCATCATTCTTATGTCACAAGGTGGCACCATGCTAGGTGAGGCAAAGAATTGAAGTACACTAATCCTTTTGATATCCATGGTGCATCTTTCTATTACAGGGTATGATTGTTTCTTCTCTTTTAATATAGGAGTTGGGATCACCTCATCAATTAGGTAGGGTTCCCTCATCCTGTGACTTGCCTTTATTGGGCTTTAACCCCATCCATTTGGAGGTGCTCTTCACTTGTTCCCTAGTTTTACCTTTAATGAACAAATCTCCCAAGTTTTGGAATGACCTCACATAATCCAATGCAATTAACCCGCCATCGAGGAGTTGCTTCTTTTTATTATGCATCAAACTTATATGCCAGGACTTCGCCTTATAGAGAGCAACTTTGTGATCACTATATGTTGATATTGCAGTATCTAGCTTTTGAACAAGTGATGTAGCTATCATCAAGTTCTTTGGTAGCTCAATTTCCCTTCTAGCCATGGTCAAAGCAATCAATTCGGATTCCATAGTGGAACTTGAAATACAAGTATGCTTTGGTGATCCCCATCCTACAACTCCACCACAAAGTGTAAAGATCTAAACACTTGTGTATGCCGATTCTAAATCACAGTTGCAGCTGGTATCACTATATCCTACCAACAGAAGTGGTTCCCGCACATAGGGAAGACCATAATAATGGTATCCTTTAAGTGTTGAAGAATATATAAAGAGATACTTGAAATAAAGTAGAAGAGTCGAGGAGAGAAGAAGGGTAAGAAGAAGACACTGTTTACGTGGTTCGGTCTTTTGGACCTATATCCATGGTTGAAGGGTTGTGCACATTATTTTATTCACCAAGTATTATGTTGATGATGCAAGATCTCAACAAAATAAAAACGGATTTCCCCAAATGACTCCTAAATATATCACGAATATATTCTACCCAATTAGTTACCCAAAATAAGGGATTTCTATCATGTAAGGGATTTGGGTATAGCTGTAACGATTTCAACACTCCCCATCAAGTTGGTGCGCTAATATCAATCAAGCCCAACTTGCTTAGTATTTCTTGAAACCGTACTTTGCTTGTAGCTTTTGTAAAGATATCAACTAGTTGATTTTTGGCAAGTTGATTTTTGCTTCCGACAAAGGGAATAGTACCTTTTTTGGCTTGAACTTTCTCTCTGATAAAATGACAATATGTTTCTATGTGCTTAGTCCATTCATGAAATACTGGATTTGATGCGATATGTATAACACCTTGGTTGTCACAGTTCATAGCAAAATATCTCTAAAAAGAGATTTTAGCCAAATTAATTTGCAGGTTGTAGTTGGCATGGCTCTGCATCCGACCTCTGCACTAGATAGAGCAAACATCGATTGTTTCTTACTTTTCCAAGTTACAAGGTTATCCTCTACAAATGTAGACTATCATGCGGTGGATCTTCTACATGTAGGATTACCTACCCAAGTAGCATAAAAAAGGTAATAATATCAGTATGGCCATTCTTTTTCATTAAAATTTATTTTCCAAGTGATGACTTAAAATACCTTAAAAATCCATTTGGCAACTTCATGATTAGACGTTTTTTTATAATGCATGAATTGACTTACCATACTGATCGTATAAGCAATATCAGATCTAGTGACAGTGAGGTATATAAGCCGACCAACCAAACATTGAAACATTACAATATCTTCTAAAACTTTGCTCAAGTATATGTTGGCTTTATAATTTGCCTCGATTCGAGTATCAATAGGTTTACACCCTAACTTGAAAGTTTCACATAAAAGATCTAAAACATATTTTCTCTAGGAAATAAAAAGACCTTTGTGAAGCTAAGCAATGTCAATTCCAGGAAAATATTTGAGTTTTCTCAAATCTTTAATATCAAACTTCGTATGAAGGTAATCTTCCCAATTTTGTTATGGCACTTGAATCACTTCCTATCATAACAATATCATCTACATACATAAGGACAATAACATTCCTGGATTGCCTTCCTTTTACAAATATAGATGAATCAACATTACTCTGAGAGAAGCCTATATCAATGAGAGCTTGACTTAACTTTGCAAACTATGCTCTATGACGTTGTTTTAGCTCATAGATTGTTTTCCTGAGCTTGTAAGCCAGAGTTTTGTTGCCTTCTTGAGGATGACCAGGAAGAAGTTTCATGTAAACTTCTTCTTCCAAATCTTCATGCAAGAAGGCATTTTTCACATGTAGTTGATACAATGGCCAATCATTGTTGACAGCAATAGAAAGTAAAACTCTCGCAATATTCATTTTAACCATAGGAGCAAAGGTTTCCCTATAGTCAATACCTTAGATTTGGGTGAATCCCTTTGACTTGTCTTGTATCTCTCGATTGTTTCATCACTTTTGTATTTCGCTTTATAAATCCACTAGCATCCAATTGGCTTTTTCTCTTTAGGAAGAGTAATGACATTCCAAATATGATTCCTCTTTCATGGTAGTTATCCATATTGTATGGGAATTGGCTTCCTCAAAGCTAGTAGGTTCTTTAGTTCATGAAATTTTTGTAAATGAAGCACAATATTAAAGCAATAATTTCTAAAAATTCATCCATTTTTCTATGGGGTAACGTATTTTGTGATTGTTTTCCTTGACATTATATGTATAGTAATCCTTTAAACCTGAGAAGTCAAGTAATACAACTAGAGCGTCTTGGAGTTTTGTTGGGTTTCAATAATGGATTCTTCTGGTATAGGTTGAGGTATTTCATGATTAGGCGTAGTGGTCTTAATAATTCAACTCCAGATTTGCGATCATTCATTTTTTCAATATCTTAGGTAGATGTTATTTTCTAATCTTCCCTTGAGGCTTATTGGTTTGAAAATAAGGAGTCTATTAATCGAATTAAATATTTGTGAAATATACATTTTCCTAGTTATTCGTTCATAGCATTTGTAACCCTTTTTGGCAGGTGAATATCTCATGAATATACATTTAATGGATCGCTTAGCAAGTTTGTCTTTATGATTTTTTGACAAGTGTACAATGCATTCACAACTAAATATCTTCAAATGTTAGCAGGAAGGCAACCATACAACATTTCATAGGGGCTTTTATTATTCAAAATTCTAGTCGCCAGTCGATTTATAAAATGACAAGCAGTAAGAATGCTCTCATATCAGTATGATTTAAGAGCATTCATTTGAAAAAGTTTGGCACGTATTACTTCAAGAAGGTGCATGTTTTTATCCTCAGTAATTCTATTTTGCTGAGGAGTTTCTACACATGACATCTGATGAATGATCCCATAATCAAATAAATATGAAGAAAGGAATTTATTTGTATATTTTGTGCCACTATCAGTTCTGAAACTTTTCACTTTGGTATCAAAGTGATTTTTGATCATGACATAGCACTCCTTAAAGACAATGAAGGCATCACTGTTGAACTTCAATAGATAAATCCAAACATAATGAGTTCTATCACCGATAAAGGAAATCACATATCTAAAACTAGAAAAGAATCAACTAGTACAAGTTCCTATAAGTTTGAATGAATAATATCACAGTTATTTTTGCTGATTTTATTAGAATTTTGAAATGGAAATATGGTATGTTTAGCATATCGATAAACTTCACAAGATACAAAGGACGCATCAATACTAAAGACCACCTGCTTCAAAATTCTATCAGATGGATGTCACAATTTGCAATGTTATGTACTATCTTCATATTGCACTTTTCCTGCAAAATGTTTTTTAGACGTTTGTTCCACTAGGTATAACCTATTTGATTGATTACCCTCACGAACTTTCTTCCTAGATACCCAATCTTGAAAAACAACATTGTCAGCAAAAAAAATATCCAAACAATTTTAAACTTTTATGATTTGATTAACTGACAATAAATTCAAAGGGAAAAAAAAGATATATAAAACTTCAAATGGCTTATCCTTAGAAAAGAAGTTTACATTTCCTACTCCGTAAACTGGTGCCATAGTTCCTTTGGCCAATGACACATGACTACTGGAAGACATGTGTTCAAACCCTTCGAGTCCTTCACAATGGCTAGTCATATGAGACCCATCTCTAGTATCAATGTTCCAGGTATGACAATTAAACGATAGGTCAACAGAAAAATTACCTTGAGTAGTTGGTGGTATTTCAGAAGAGGAAGCAATGTTCGCCTTCCCAATTTGTTGTAGTTTCTCTTTGAGCTTGTCAACAGAGATGAGAATCTCACTTTGAACAACTTGAGCAACAACTTTTCCCCCTACCAGAGGTTTTCCATGGAGATCCTAACACTTTTTTTTAGTGTGTCCCAACTTTTTACAATGAGTGCACTAAGGTCGATCGTGACCACCACCATGACCAGTATTCTTGAATTTGTCATCGGTAGGGGGTAATGTTTTCAGTCTTTTGAGACACAATAAGAAAAGCTGATTTCTCAATGTTGTCATTGAGATTCTTATTTTTAAAGGCAAGGTTCATAACCTTATGCGTAGTTTCTTTTTTTTGAATAGTGGTGCATGCAAAAAGTATAGGAAGGAAATTCATAAGCCATTAGAATTTTGCTTCTAATGTCCTCATACTCAAGAGCAAGGGCTACCAACTTAGCAAAGGTTTTATCTTGTTCAACTTCACTTGTTCTGCTATTTATATCAGCAGTTATAAGAGTGTACTGGGACAACCCATCCCACATGCCTCCAAGCATTCCAATGTATCACTAAATAGTTTTCATTGTTGCTTGAATTGACAATATATCTTGTTTAAGTTAGAAAATCCTAGCTACATTATTTTTTTATCCATAAATATCTTTAAGAGACTTCCACAATTTTTCAACAGTAGGCTAGGAATACATCTCTTCACCAAGTCATGGTTCTATTGAGTTTATTAGCCATGACTTGACATGGTTGTCCCTAGACTCCTACGCTTCATAGGTAGTAACATCGGGTTTTGAGGATGATTTTTTTCCATTCACAAAACCCAACTTACTTTTGCTGCTGAGATACATGGTTGTTGCTCTAGACCAAGTTTTACACAAAGTTCCATTAAGAAGCATGGGAGTAATTTTCAGATTTGGGTTGTTGCCCTCATGCAATACAATGTTTAAACAGGAAATTTGATCCCCAATTTAGAAGAAAAGAGACTTAGAGATTACCTAATTTTAGGTAAAAAAATTTTGGCAGCAATCGTAGACAGCAAGATCTGTGAATAAAAGTTTATTTAATGTTGCAAGAAGAATTGACAACATCAGCGAATGAAAGTTGTGGACAGCAGGCATTTTTTTTATGAACTTAATCACAACAAGAATTGTCACAACTGTGACTAAGTTCTATGGACAACAAGATGTTTTGATGCCAATGTACTACTTTGTAAAAGAAAGAGCATAAAGGCAGTTGGATCAGTGATCAGATACCATGTTGAAGGATTTATAAAGAGATATTAAAAGTAGAGAAGAGGAGTCAAGGAGAGAAGAAGGGGAAGAAGAAGACAATGTTTACATGGTTGGGTCTCTTGGACCTGCACCCACGGTTGAAGGGTTATTTTGATGTGCCCCTTATTCCATTCACTAAGTATTATTGATATAAGATTTCAATAAAATAGAAATGGATTCCCCCAAATCTCTTAAATATATCACAAATATATTCTACCCAATTAGTTACCCAAAATAAGGGATCTCCACTATGTAAGAGATTTGGGTATAGTTGTACACTGTTTTAGCATTAAGATACCTCAAAACATAAAAAATGCCTTGTCAATGCCTAATGTTTAGGTATGTTTTGGATCATCATAGAAGTCCAAACACACTCAAATAATCATACTTGAGTCCTATAGAGGAGGAAAGGGATCCACTAGCTGTCAAAGAAGGGCCTGGCCATGGGTCTTCTAAATGTGGTCGTACTAAAATAAGATTTTGGAGGAATTTGAAGGTTGGGTTAATAAAGATATGATCAACCTATGACCTAAAACCCCAGGAAGAACTGACCAGGATAGGCCCATCTCTTGGGCACTGTGCTGCAAGACTTAGTCCTTAGTTTGGCAGCTGGCTAACTTCGAGTTTTATAAGAGGGAGCTCTCATAGGCCTAAGGTCTTATCTATATTAAAATTATATCCTTAGAATCCTTGAACCAATACTTCACCATGATAAGAAAGCCTATATGCTTGAGCCTTATCATCGAGTGTTTGATATGCTTTCAGAGGCTTCATAACCATTCATTAAATATGTCTTGAAGACCGGTTATTCTAAAACCTTATCAAATGATTTTGGAATGAGATTAAAGTTTTGGGATCTCAATCATATGCCATTATAAGGTTATGAACCCAAATTTGATAAGATTTATATGAGATCTGTATATCTTTAAGAATCACAATTTGCCAAGAGGTCCTTGCTACTGGTCGATTTGAAACCCTACCAACGATATCAGAATGAGGCAAAACTTTGGTACTTCTACTTAAGGTGTTAAAAATCCAAATCTCTTGAAGTTTAGATGTCATTTAATGCACCTTCAAATTCACCATCTCTACGTTTGCTTGTATGACTTGAATCTTGGTCCTAAAATGCAATCATCTCAGACCAACATGAAACTTGCTGGAGCTTTAATCTAGAGGTTTAATCTAAGGCATAATAATCAAGTTTCCAAAGTTCTAGTCATTTGGAGATGATTTAACCCCTTTTCCATACTTAGAGGTGGTCGGGTTTCATGTTCACGAATGTCAAACATCTGTTTATTAGACAAGATGACATTTGACTAGTAAAATTGAGATTTCTCTTAATATATAAGGATCGTTTTTTTGGATAAAATTTGAAGTGAATGTTCCTCACACATTTTTTATCATCCATGAGGTTAGAACCTACTCCCATAACTCTTTTAGTTTTACACTCAACTTGGAGTGCATGAGTTAAAAGGAATTAAGGCAGTCCAACATTCTTGCATTATACCTGGGGATAGGGGCGTCATAAGCCTTTTGATGTTGTCCTTTCTTTCTTCTTTGCTTTTTCTGATATTTGTATAAGCTTTGAGGCTCAAATCAAAGGTATTGAATTCTTATATATATTTGAAGTAAATGAAATAGCCTACCTGATGTGCCTAGAACTCCCCCTACCCATTGATCAATACAAAACCCCTCAATCATTTATACGACCACGGGAAAATTTTTTGTTCATTTGTGTTAGTTTTCTCTATTATTCCATAATAAGAAACATAATCTTTAGTTTGGTACATTTGAGACAAACACTCATGACCTAGGTTACTATAAAAATAATGTTCACCTATGTTGAATGCAACTTAAGGGTGGTTATAGTTTAAAACATACTTAAGAAATGATACTCTAATTATAGCATAACTCTACCTATACACAAAGCTAAATATAAGAGAAGATAATATCATAATAAATAAATAAATAAAAATGGAGAAAGTGATAACAAATAGAGAAAACATGAGAGAGGGGAGGATTGTCTATATTCCAAATATGCTAAAGGCCCCTTTTTTGTTTTTTAAATGACAGTTTAGTTTCATTATATAGAAGAGCAAAGCTCCTTAAAATATTACATAAGCATAAGCAAAGGAAGAAATAGAGGAGAACTCCCTAGTTCGAGGGAAGAGTCCACTCAACTGTCACCACTACAAAACTTAAACCTGAATGAAACAACCCACACAAGCAATCAAAGTCAAACTAAACCACTCCAAGGGCAATCAGGGACAACCATCTCAAGCCGCTACTACCCCAATCTCTCCAAAAACAAACACAAACACACACATCCCATTTGCAAGAAACACAAGGTCGAGGTTGGGGTGGTGCATAAGCTCCTTTGAACCGGCACCCAAACATTGTGGTGTTGGGTAGGGCAGCAGCAACACGCAACAAGAACCAAAAAAGGGAAAAATATAAGTTTAGAATAGAACAAAGAAAGACAGGAAGGAGTCCAACTCAAGAAACCCTCAAAATCGCATCTAACTATCGATAAGAAAACAATACGACACCCTGGGACTGCTAAAAGGCCAGGCTCCATATAGGTGTTAACCTAGGCCGTCAAATAAAGGGGCCTATGAGAACCCTGAGGCAACAACCCAAGGCCAAAAAGATCGACGACAGAATACCGAAGGGAGATCACGTCAGGGGAGTTAACCCACTTTGAGAAGAAGAGAGTTGAGGGAAAGGCAAGAAGAACAACAGCCACTAAGATATCAACGACAAAAGAGGGTAGAGGCAGAAGGGGATGGAAAAGAAAAGAGAGGGAAAAGGGAGGGGTGGAAAGCGGAGATGAATAAAAGGAAGAGGAGGGAGGGGGAGGGGAGAGAAGGATCAAATAGAAGGCAAATGGAAGAACAAAGAGGGAAAAACAAAAAAAGATAAGATAAGAGGAAGATAAATAGGGGAAGAGAACATAACAGAGATAGAAGGAGAGAAAACTGAACTCAAAACAAAGGGAAGCACATATATGGTGGCTCATAAAGTGGCTAGATCTGACCTATCGGTGTCAAGATCTGGCCCCCAGGAGATAAGAATTGGCTCATATGCAACAACTGACTGTGGCAGTTGCTGTAGGCGGTGGTTCTTTCTCTCTAGACAGAGGAGGTGGCTGGTGGTGGCAGAGGCTGGGCAGATCTGCTTAGGTTTTCTCTAGGAAGGAAGCGAGGTCGAATGGTCGCTGGAGCTTGACAATGCTAGAGCATGCAAAGGTGGTGGTTATGGAAGTGACAGTGATGGCACTGGCTTGGTGGTGGTGGTGGCTAGAGACGCAACGGCGAAGGTTTGGCTTGAAAACCCCAACAAAGCGCAAAGGAACAAAGAGTGGTTCTTTTGATATAAAAAAAAGGTGTTTTTTTTATTCCTACAATGGCCATGTGGCTCCTCCTGTTCTTCATGGTGAGCTGGAGCCTGACCGCTCTCCCAGGTATAAAGGTTTTTTAACCTTTATTTTGAATTATAAATTTTTAAATTACATGTTATTTTTTTGTTTGCTTGACGACCGCCTCATAATTGCAGCCTATAAACCCCATTGAGAAGAAGCCTGCAGCAAGACTATCACCATGTCCCCTCCCATATTCCCCCACTTCAACACCCCGATGACAACTAATACTCCCCTCATGAAATTGGGAGTATAGGAACCAGATTCTTAAATGCCTCGACAACAACTAAAATTTCCTCTCAGCAAACAAGGAGTATAAGAAGCACAACAATAATAGTAAGCTGCAATCATACATCAGTATATATAAATTCAACCACTTCTTGCCAAAGCAGCTCTTGCAACATTTGGAAGGCCGCAACCAGCTGCACCAGTTTTCTTGTCGTCGTAGCAACGACTGCCAACGTCTATTTTGCCTGTCTGCATGAGTTGTAGGCGAGCTTGGGCGCCCTGGATGCCACGAACCCAAGTGTCTGAGGGGCTTTTTTTTGGTTCGTAAGAGTGAGAAAGCAATGATTTTTGAAGTGAGAAAGCACGTCTTAGGTTAAGGCGGAGTATGGTTTCAAAACGAGGAAGCAGTGAATCCAAAAGGACTAGACCAAGTGGTTTGTCTAGAGCCCCAAGCTCATGGTGAGCTTGCAGGGTTGGCTCGGCTAAGGGTGAAGCTGGGTTCTCTTTGAAGCTATGACTAGTCTTGGCTATTTCATTAGGGTTTTTAATGTGTACAAGAATAGTGATAAGATTTACACACACACACAGGGATTTGTGGTGGAGCTGTGCCGCTCAGAGCAAAGGAGCGAGGAGAGAAAGTTTAGGCTAAAGGTGCCTGCTGAATTAATGTTTAAGAAATGAAAGGCCATAAAGATGACTAACCCCATTGGCGTGAGAGACTAAGAGAGAGAAAGAGAGAGAGAGAGAGAGAGAGAGAGAGATGGAGGAGAGTGTGGGTTAGTGGATGGCTGCTCATCAATTTGATGCGGCACATTATGTTAAATGTGTCATCCTTCTCCTTATATAAAATTACACACAGACAATGTATTTTAAATCCGTTGGTTAGACGTTGAAGATTTGATGGATGGGAAAAATATTTCCATCCACCCTAATTTAATGTACCATTTCCCATTAAACCCACAAATTTTGAAACGTATCAACGTCATTAATTTTTCAAAAAATCTATCTTCTAACCCATAAACCTATTTTACAACATATTTACATCCTAAACAAATATCAAAATGATATCACATGACTCTCTCTCCTTGTACCATCTTTTCCCTCTTCCACTCTCTCTCTTTCGTAACCCTCCCCCCTCTCTCTCTCTTTGAATAATAATAGTGAAGTGAGTACTTAATTTCTTATTGGGAATTTTTCGGGGCCTTTGCTTTTGGCATAAAACATAATTTTATTTTTTCTTCGGCATCAGGAAATGGACGCTCTGAAATTGTGATGCTTTTTCAAATCATTTGACATAGATGAATGCTTAAACAAAACATCAAACTCCAAGCAATGAACTAGAGGACATTGCATCTAAGGCCAAATTCGCTCGTGTATTTCCACATTACAAAAATATAGATGTATATTCCATACTGGGAATGGAACAGTTCCAGAAATTTTATCATCTGTTGCATTTTACATTCAGCCAAGAAAAAGAAACATAAGTTGAATACCCTCGATTCAGGCCTTGAAACCTATACATTTGTTTCTAAGAATATAAATATATAGACATATAAAAAAAAGAAATAACACCAATGGGCATATCAACCAGTATACCAAAGATTAAACGCAGGGGTACTCCTTCCTAGGTTTACTCCTTTGAGAATGGGCTTCATGTGGTGCATGCTCCGAAAATACGATGGTTATATCAATTAAAATGTTTAAACAAATATTACACTCCAAACAAAGACTAGAGGGCATCACACTTGGGACCAAATTCTCCCGTGCATTCCTTTTCATAGAAATATAGATTTTTATCTATCATATACTAAGAATAGACAAGTTTCAGATGTTTAATCATCTGTAATAATTTACATAAGCCATAGAAAAAAAAAAAAGGTGGAATACCCTTGATGCAAGCCTTGAAACTTATACATTGGATTCTTGGAAAAAAATATGCAGTCATATATAAATAGAAACAATACCATAGGCATATGGGCCCGTATACTATATATATATATATATATATATATATATATATATATATATATCAATCTCAAAAGCGAATAAGAGAAGAGTCAAATATAGGACTGCCTTTGAATGCACTGTAAGTTCAGTCACTCTCTATTTCTTTCTCTCTAATATATTATCACGCTGATTCGATCCTCTCCATCCAAAAGTTTTGAATTCCTCTCTGCATCAAGGAATGATATTTGTATAGATCTTTATCAGTGGATAATGATCAACGTCAATTTATAATAATATAAAATCTTCAATCTTCATCTTCTCGCTGATCTATGTCCTTATCTTCACGCTCTAATCTTTAAGACAATAAGCATGTAATTTGAATGAGTATGAATGCATGCACAGGTGTCTTCTGATGATAATCATATATTCTAGCCAATTATTATCTTCATAATATTCAATTTTGAATTCGCAGATTCTAGATTCAACAAAGATATCACGTGAGAAAAATCAGAGATTTTGTTATTCTTCATCAACATTTATTAAGCTTCTGCAGTACAGTCCTGGCATATCTTCGTATTTTTTCAACCACTTTCAAATGATAGATCCATTGATCATGAAATTTGTAGGGATGAAAGAAAACTCAGAGACGAACAGAATAGTCAAAGTCTCACTTTAAATGGATCACGGATGAGAGAGATCTCAAAGTCATCGTGTTTCTGCTAGAAATTACATTAACAAAATTAGTATATTACTAGTAGATTGTGGATGCAACCGATTCTTAATGACAAATCCTTTGAACATAATATTTGGATAGATGAGAGATGACTCAGATACAAACGCAGTGGTCCAAGTCTCGCTTTAAATGGACCTCATATGAGAGAGATATAGCCCATCCAAGTTACTATCTTTCTTTTTTAAACTGCGTCACATAACTACTGGATTCCTGATACAACCGCTTCTAATGTACAAGTCAATCAATGTTGTACCTTTTAATAGTGATAGAGAATTGAGTCACGCATCCAGTGGTCTTGGTCCCATGAGTAAATTCCTCATATTGAGAGAGAAATCCCAATTTTGGTGACCGGATATCAACTTGGATGTAACGCACAAAGTATAAAGCTTTTAAGGCTCTAATTGCCGAGGTATGCAAATGATGGGCTAAGCACCTCTGATTGATATGAAACTTCAGGGTAAGGATTATAATACCTTAAGCATAGGCCCTGAGAGTCTTGGCTCAATTTCAAAGCATGAAGTTATGGGGTGTCAGTCAAGGCATATCTTAACCAACAGTGGATATGGACATGGGTTAAGCCAAGTCCAAATATTGTCCAAATTATATAATTATTGGACTTGAAGGTATATAAGGCCTCAACATATATATCTTTAATTGTTTACCTCAATATATCAACATATGGTGAGGTTTTCCTTATGCTATGTCTGTTAAGCTCCATATTCTTAACTAACGACGAATTGAAGAGTCATATCGCATATCACCCAAAACTCCTCCAATATCTAGTGGTGAGGCATACATATGCCATAGGAGTATGTGTATCTCAGAGTTTCATCTCAAATTGAAACCTATTCATGGTCTCTTATCATATACCATAAGTTATGATGCACATATATAACTAACGATGAATTCAGAAAAATATGTATATCAAATCGCATCAGTTTCCTCCACATATCACATGAATAGACATATCGAGGCCTTAGGAGTATATGTATCTTAGAACCTGTTTCACAATGAGACGACTTTCATATCCTCTATTATCAACCATAAGTTTGTCTTGAACATGCTTAACTAACGAACTATTGGTATCATATATTTTATCAATCGTAAGTAAGGATGTATAGGGGCTGACTAACGAGTCAAGACTTTGAAGGCATATTGGGGCCTCCGTATGATGAATATTGGGCATATCATATATTCATATCATGGGCCTTATCTGAGCAGGTATTATTAAGAACCATACTTATTTCTTATCGACCATCTGTTAAGAAAGTTACCCAATGTGCATTATAGGATTCGCTATATGTTTGACATCTTCAGTCTATCAAGCATCAATTAGAACACACTTAGTCTTACATGTGACTAAAAACGAACCCAACAAATTTCGTCGGGCCTGGTGCGAGTAGGAGAACCCCAAAAGCATGTTATGTCTAGTGCTCTGGGTGGCTCACATATATTATGAAATGAGTTAGAAGTTGGACCTATGACTTAAGCCATATCATGGGCATCAGTCATTAGTCAGAACCTTGGACCATGTATGAGGAATATGATTCTAAGGTTGAACCTTTGGCTTAAGCCAAGACAACATCAACCGCTAGTTAGAGTCTCAGGCAAATATATCTGAAAATGTGTCTAATGTCAAACCTTCGACTTAAGCCATAACAAGCATCAACCATCTGTCAGAGCCAATGACTAATATATGAGAAATGAATCTAAGGTCAAACCTGTCTGTCGGAGTCTTAGAAAAACATATGGGAAATGTGGCTTAAGTCGGAGTCTCAACGTAAGACATATCATGGACATCCGTCGTTGGTCAGAGCCTTAGGCCATGTATGAGGAATGTGAATTTAAGGTCGAGCCTTTGGATTAAGCCATGAAGGCATCTGCCATAGGCTAGGAACCTTAGGCATATATGAGATGTGTCCATGGATTGGACCTCGACCTGAGCCACGAAGGCATCAGCCATAGGTTAGGAACCTTAGGCCCATATGAGATATATAGGTCTAAGGATCGAACTTTGACCTAAGCCACGAATCCATTGGCTATAGGTTAGGAACCGCAGGTTTATATGAGATATATGGGTCTAAGGATCAAACATTGACCTAAACCACAAAGGTGTCGGCTGTAGATTAGGAACCTCAAGTTTACATGAGATATATGGATCTAAGGATCAAACCTCGACCTGAGCCATGAAAGCATCTATCGTAGGTTAGCAGCTTTAGGCTTATATGAGAGGAATATGAAGAACATCAGTTGGCTCCGCATAAGGATGAATTATATTCAAGCCTTCCAAGTCCCTATTAAATAATATGGGTGGCCAATGCTCAGAGTCATCAGCCCCTAAGGGGTAATATAGTTTAAAGTCATACAGGAAAGACTACATATAAACGCCTTCCTTATTCTTATAAAAGGATACGGGCCCAGTGCTTAGAGTCATAAGACCTTAAGAGGATACTGCAGGTTATAGTCATACATGAAGGACTATATATAAAAGCCTTCCTTATCCTTATAAAAGGATACAGGTGGCCCAATGTTTAGAGCCATAAGATCCTAAGAGGGTACTATAGTTTATAGTCATACAAAAAGGACTATATGGCGATGTTTTAGGTCATACGCCATTGACCTATTGACATGCCTTTTAGGGTCAAACATCACAGACTGATAAATAGTTTAGAGTCATATCTCATTGACTAATAAATAGTTTGAAGTCATATATCGGACTAATAAATAGTTTAAAGTCATATATCATGGACTACGGGTGAAGCCTTTTAAAGTCATGTGTCAGGACTATATCAATAACAAACCCTATTTTGAAATGGTTTATAGTCATGTATTAGGACTGTATCGATTGTAGTTTAAGGTCATGCTAAATGAATCGTATCTTGAAATAGTTTGTATCAGGACTAAATCGATGGTAGTTGAAGGTCATGCCAAATAGACCGTATCTTGAAACAGATTATAGTCATGTATCAGGATAATTTCGATGGTAGTTTTAAGGTCATGCAATCAGACCATATCTTGAAATAGTTTATAGTCATGTATCAGAACTAAATCAATGGTAGTTTTAAGGTCATGCCAAACGGACTGCTGATGCAATACTTTAGGATTGTATTGATGGTAGTTTAAGGTCATGTCAAATGGACTGTATCTGACGCAGTTTATAGTATGTTTGTGGCAGTGCATCACGGATATAACATGTCCGTGATGGGATATTTTTCATATAAATTTGATGCAAAAAATATACAAGGACCGCCACGGTCCCCGTTGGTCCGTCGCGATTTTAGGCAAAATTGTCATGGACGTAGCATATCCGTGACAGGGGCGAAGCACTGTATCAATTCGCCTATAGGAGTTTTTAAGACTATATATATATATATATATATATATATATATATATATATATATATATATATATATATATATATATATATATATATATGAGTTTAAGGTCGTGCAAAATAGACTATATATGATGCAATTTAAAGTCATGGATTAGAATTATATATCTTTGAGGGTTGGATCGGGTATGTGCTCCCAGTCGTATAATTGAGGGTTTTGGACCAAGCCCAAGCCCTTCCTTGAGACATTCAAAATTCATAGCACCAGAAACCAGGTTGTTGGAAGTCCGAGGATTGGAGTCTCGTAAATACAATGCTATCTCCGGCATCTTATTCTTGATGCACATATACACCTCTTGTAGCTCAGGCAGTAACGTGTCTTGACTCATATTGAGGTTCTGCCATCGGTCAATATATTGTTGCACTGTTTCATGGTCTTTTTGCTTAGTATTCACAAGCTCGGCTAAATAGACATCCCTCACAATGCTATGGAAGCATGTCAGGAAGGCTTCCTGCATTTGTCTCCATGTGAGTATGGACTGCAATAAGAGATATTCATTGGTGGCAGTATCTGTACAGACCAATACGAAGTGGGTCAAATGTTGACGAGGTAAACCTGCCCATCAAACTTCAAAAATTTTGAGCGCTGATACCCCATGGGATAGGGTATCTCGTCAACATACAATGGATAAGGTTTTTGATAAGTGTCAATTGTTTGTTCACCAGGAAGATGTAGTGATCGTAAACTCTCGATCACCAGATCACGCACAGTCTCAACAGTCAAGGCACTATTTGTAAGTCGTGGATGCAATTGTGAGATAGGCTCACGAGTCAACCGATTTTTTAAGATGAGATTAGAAGACTGTTGTCCTGAAGGATCAGCAAAGGCGGCTGTCGCATGAGCCTCCCGTAGCGCTTCAAGTTTAGCTCCTTGTGTTTGGAGTTTGGCTTCTTTTTGGGCTAGCATAGCCCTTAGGTGTATCATCTCATCCGATTCTACCAGGAGATTATTTACTCCTCCCACCATCATTACATTCATGATAGGCTCCTTCATTGGTGGTCCACAAGACGCGTTATCTGAGACTAATATAATCTACTCTAACGAGTTGAACGAGGTAGTTTGGGGGTCTACAGGAGTAGATCGGGTCTTTTGGGCCTTGATCATGTTACGGGTGATGTGCGGGTCATAATTAGCTTGATGGCGCTTAACTGCTTTCTTTTTCGGGAGCTTGATAGGCAGAGGTCCCTCATTGGAGGAGAGGGATGATAGATCGTCAAAGCCTAATACAATATTGTCCTCCATGGGTGCCATATCTTTATCATTTTTCTTGGTGGTAGTCATGTTACATGAACATATCTCGAAAAGACCACCTCATATGTCGCATCTTACCTCTTTTCAAGGCATATGGGGTTCCAGATTTGCAAATTCGAACCACAATTTAGCCGTGGGGGAATGTTTGATTGAAAGGATTCTCGCACTTTGACAGTAGAATACTGGTTGAGGGCCTCATGTGCTTGCCTAAGGATTGTCCTTATATGCATATTATGAGTTTGTATAAACCTCGTGGGTTCAGCCTCAGGGGTAAAGGTCAATTTGCAATGGGACAATAATGAATCACATGAGTTAGGGTTACGAGGACCTCTAACCACCAGCATATGAGCATTAGAAGGAAAGCCAAGTGAGTTAGTGTCGCAAAGACTTCTAACTGTCGGCTTATGGGCATTAAAAGGCAAGCCAAGCATGTTAGTGTCGTGAAGACTCCTAATCACCAACCTAATGGTAGAAGAAGGCGAGCTGGGTATGTTACTGTCACGAAGACTCCTAACTGTCAGCCTATGAGCCCCAGATAATGAGCCAAGCGTGTTAGTGATGAAGACTCCGAACTGTTAACCTATAAGCAGCAGAAGGCAAGCCAAGCATGTTAGTGTCACAAAGACAATTAACTGTCGGCCTATGAGTAGCAGAAGGCGAGTTGACCATGTTAGTGTCACGACTACTCCTAACCACTGGCCTATGAGTGCCAGATAACGAGCCAAGAGAGTTACTGTCGTGAAGACTTCTAACTACCATCCTATGAGCAGTAGAAGGCAAGCCATGTGAGTTAGAGTCATGAAGAGTCCTAACTGCCTGCCTATAAGAGCAGAAGGCAAACCCAGCATGTTAGTAACGTGAAGACTCCTAATTGCCGACTTATGGGCACCAGATATCAAGCCAAGCAAGTTAGTGTCGTGAAGACTCCTAACTGTCGGCCAATGAGAAATAGAAGGCGACCCAAGTGAGTTTGTGTCGCTAAGACCTCTAACCACTGGCATATGGGTAGCAAAGGAGAATCAAGCGAGTTAGTGTCGCGAAGACCTCTAATCGCTGGCCTATGGGTAGCAATTGACGAGCTAAACAAGCTAGAGTCGCAAAGACATCTAACCGCTGACCTATGAGCAGGAACTGATGAGCCAGGAATGTTAGTGTCACGAAGACTCCTAACTGCCGGCCTCTGGGCAATAACTGACGAACCAAACAAGCTAGAGTCACGAAAATGTCTAACCATCAGCCTATGGGAAGTAACTGATGAGCCAAGCATGTTAGTGTTACAAAGACTCCTAACTGATGGCCTATGAGCAACAACAAACAAGCTAGGCGTGTTGGTATCATGAAGATCCCTAATCGCTAGCCTATTGGCACCATTAGATGACACTGTTCGCTTTACTCCTACTGAGACCATGGCTACCACTCATAGTTTGTCAGTAAGAACTGGGATAAATCAGGACTACTCGAAATGGCCTTCTACCCAAGACAAGGTCAACTTGTGGTTAGGATGTGATTGTCCGCAGGGTTATTCATAGAGAGAGAATCTATGTATCTTCTTAAACCCAACCCGAGATGAAGGGTGAACTTGTTCCCAATAGAGTTGCTAGAAATTTGGACGCATTGAAAATGTGATGGTTATATTCATTAAAATGTTTAAACAAACATTAGACCCCAAATAAAGACTAGAGGACATCACACTCTAGGCCAAATTCGTGCATGTATTCCATATCATAGAAACACAAGTTTTATATATCATATATTGGGGACGGACATTATTTTTTTTTGTAAAGGGGCTGGGGTCGTGGTGGTAGTACCCCACACCTTAGTCATCACATTGTGGTTTCCATTCCCGCTCCTAACACCACCCCACTAATGCCTTCAAAAAGTTAATTCTTAATCTACTTAAAAAATATGAGAGAGGACTCAGAGACGAATACAATGGTCCAAGTCTTGCCTTCAATGGACCTCAGATGAGAGAGATATATTACATCCAAGTTACTATATTTCTGTTGAAAATTGTGTCACCATAACCAGTGGATTGTGGATACAATCACTTCCAATGTACAAGTCAATCAATGTTGTACCTTTTAATAGTCATAGAGCTTAGAGTCACGCATCCAATGGTCCTAGACTCATAGAAAATTCCTCATATCGAGAGAGGAATCCAAATTTTGAGGTGACCAAGTGTCAACTTGGCTGGAACGCACAGAGTATAAAGCCTTTAAGGCTCTAACTGCTGAGGTATGCGGATGATGGGTTAAGCCACCTCCAATTGATATGAAACTTTAAGGTGATGATTATAATGCCTCAAACATGGGTCCTTGAGAGTCTTGGCTCAATTCCAAAATATGATGTGCTGGTGTTTCGGTCAAGGCATATCTTAACCAACGATGGATATGGAAATGGGTTAAGCTCAAATCAAATATTGCCCAAGTTATATCATTATTGGACTTTAAGGCATATAAGGCATCAACATGTATATCTTCAAGAGTTTACCTCAATCTATCATATAGCGAGGTTTCCCTTATGCTTGGTCTTTTAAGCCCCATATTCTTAACTGACAATGGATTAAAGAGTCATATCGCTTTTCACCCAAAGCTCATCCAATATCCAATGGAGAGGCATACATATGTCATGGGAGTATAGGTATCCATGAATTTTGTCTCAAATTGAAACGTCTTTATGATCTCTTATCATAGACCATAAGTTATGATGCACATATATAACTAACGATGGAATCAGGAAAATATGTATATCAAACTGCATCAGGTTCCTCTTCATATCACATGGATAGGTATATCGGGGCCTTAGGAGTATATGTATCCTAGAACCTATCTCAATGAGATGGCTTTCATATCCTCTATCATCAACTGCAATTTCGACTTGAATATGCTTAACTGACGAGCTATTGGTATCATATATTTTATCGGTCGTAAGTCAAAACATATAGGGGCTGACTTATGAGTCAAGACTCTGAAGGCATATTGGGGCCTCCGTAGGATGGATATTGGACATATCATATCTTTCATATCTACAAATCATGGGGCATAACTAAGAAGGTATTATAAAAAACCATGCTCATTTCTTATCGATTGTCTGTTATGACAGTTATTCAGCGTGTGCTACAGGTAACATCTTCAGCCTATCAAGCGTTCATTAGAACACACTTAGTTTTACATGTGGCTAAAAACACACCCAAAAAGTGGATCATGAAAAATGAACTTCTCTCTATGTATCTCAGTCATGCTCAGAGAACAGTCATATATGGAAACTGTCTCTTTTGCGCTCTGCGTATTTCAATCAGTCTCTCTTAGTCTCACTCTCACTAAGGCAAAGGCATTAAAACAAAATGTAAGCTAAAACATTTCTTAACCCAAAAATCTACGAACCCTTCTTTAATTGAGAGATGGGTCTATATAGCTTTCACAAGTTGATAAACATCAATCTTAAATTGATAATCACACGCTCGTGATCTTTTAATCTATACCCTTCATCTTCATTTGATATGTGTCTTGATCTTCATCTTCATATCAATTTGCATCTTTACCCTTATCTTCGCGTTGATTTTTGTATTCAAGTTAATTTATATGCGTTTATGATAATTATACTATTTACCTTGATGACTTTATGGATTAACATGGATTACTGCACAAGTGTATTATGATGATAGTCAATACTTATCTTCAATTTGAATTCACAGATTACTTAATTAGCAGAGTTATCACTTGAGAAGTATCACTGATTCTGATATCTTTTATCACTCGTTTGTTAAGACACAGTTTGGCATAATCTTTGTAGTTCTTCAATCGGTTTTTTATGGCACATCCTTTAATTATGAAACTTTGAGAGATAAAAGAGAGTTCAAAGACAAACACAATGGTCCAAGTCTCATTGACAAGGGATCACAGATGAGAGAGATATGGTCCATCCAAGTCACTTTATTTCTATTGGAAATTACATCAGCAAAACCAAGAAATTGTAGACGCAAGTACTTCCAATATGTAAATCAAACAATGTCACACCTGTTTAGAATGATAAAGCATAAATTCAAAAATCCAATGGTCATAGTTCTATGAGAAAATTCCTCATATCGAGAGAGAAATCGTAATTTTGGTGACCGGGCGTCAACCTGGTTGTTACGCACTAAGTATAAAACTTTTAAGGGCTTAACTGCCGGGGTATGCGAATGATGAGTTAATTCACTTTCAGATGATATGTAACTTCAGAGTGAGGGATATAATGCCTCAAATATGATTTTTTGATATTCTTAGATCAATCCTAATGCATAAAGCTTTGGGGGCGTCAGTCAAGGCATATCTTAACTGACGATGGCAGTGGAGAGTCATCCATGTGCCATGAGAGTATATGTATCTCAGAGTTTCATCTTAAATTGAAACGTCTTTATGATCTCATATAGTAGACCGTAAGTTATGATGCTTATATATAACTTACGATGTATTCAGGAAAATATGTACATCGAACCGCATCATATTCCTCCACATATCACATGGATAAGCATATTGGGGACTTAGTAGTATATGTATCTTTGAACTTATCTCACAATGAGATGGCTTTCATATCTTCTATCATCAACCATAAGTTAGACTTGAACATGCTTAACTGACGAGAAATTGGTATCATATCTTTGATCGGTCATAAGTCAAGACATATAAGGGTTGACTAACGAGTCTAGACTCTAAAGGCATATTGGGGTCTCTATATGATGAATATTGGGCATGTCATATTTTTCATATCTTCATATCATAGTTATGAAAGTTATCAATTGTCTGTTACGAAAGTTATCAATTGTTTGTTATGAAAGTTATCCAACGTGTGTTACATACTTTGCTATGTTATCTCAGATTTTATCAATTGTCTGTTATGAAAGTTATCAATTGTCTGTTATGAAATTTATCAATTGTCTGTTATGAAAGTTATCCTGCGTGTGTTACATACTTTGCTATAAATTTGATATCTTCAATCTAACAAGCATTCGTTAAAACACACTTAGTCTCACATGGTGACTAAGAAACTTGTTGACTATTCAAGATATATCTTCAAAGGCTAAGCTTGTCGAACTTATATCTCTTTTGTCCAGTATTTGTTAAGACAACTTATCCTGCATCTGTTCACACTTTTATCAATACCTCCATCAAGCATCAGTTAAACATTTTCCATATAAATATCTTTGTCAAGTGTTAATTAGAATACACTTAGCCTCATATGAGGACTGGAAGCATACTCAACCCAAGGCATATCTTCAAGCATCCATCATTAAGGCTTTTATCTGTCGTGTATTAGCACCTTTATCTTATAATCACCTCAATCTCTATCAAGTGTTCATTAAAATGCATTTAGCCTTGTAGGTGACTAAAAATTACACCCAACAAGGAGACTCTGAGCTTTTATGAATCTTATTTCCTTGTTTCGATCCACTCTTTGCATATGACTCTTGACACACTTCCCATTCTATTTCTGAATGTGAATCATACTAGAAGAAGCACCTTTACGTTTCGTTCACTTCATTGCGAACCATTTTCAGAGAAAAAGTTCCACACTCCTCCATTCCATCATTTCCATCCTGGTTTTGTCATATCCCCATTTTCATTTTTTCCAATATTGTTTTAGTTCTAATGTACTTCATGTTTCTACTGTTACTTTTGCAAAAACAATTTAGGTATCGTGCGAAGCCTAGTTAAAAATCCAAACTGAAAACATTTCTCATTCTAACCTCATGCTTTGGTAAAGTGTCTTGAAGGCCATAATGATGGTTGCTGCTGAACTTTCGACACTGCATCTCACAACCAACCCACTTCACAAGGCACTAGTTTACTTGAGAATGACCAACATAACAACCAAATATTTCATCTTTTTTATAAGAATGAAGATGGTCGGATCAATATCGCGGAACTCAAAGAAGTGATGAAAGAGCTAGGTACTGAGTAACAGGATGGAATTGAGCTAATGTAGCTATTTGATGCTAACAGTGATGGGTCGTTGAGTTCTAATGAATTTGATTGGTTTTAGAGACAGGGTACACCGTTGAGGCTCTCTCTCTCTCTCTCTCTCTCTCTCTAAAGATAGCCCTGTCATGCCATTTTGGTAGGTGGGAGAGGGAGATCGAGAGAGGGGGAAAAGATTACAGTAACAAGAGAGAGAGTGCCTTGTGCCATGTTGGTAATTTTTTGGGATGTTAATATGTCATAAAATGCGGTTAAATGCGTTTAGAGGGTTAAAAGATAGATTTTTTAAAAAATTAATACCGCTAGATACATTTCAAACTTGTGGTTCTACTGGGAAATGGTATGCCAAATTAAAGTATATGGAGAAATTTATCTCTTGATAGATCTTTTGAGAATCGTCAAATATAGCATGACTTTCAAAATAGTGATAAATATACACCGTCTACTAAGAGGAAAAAGTTTACATAAGGTTGCAACCTTAAAATGTAGAATTACAGATGCACCTCAAAAATCTATCGGAAAAGGTTGTTTAATCTTGAATTTTTTCTAATTGATCATCTCGACATTGAGATGTATGAATATGAAAAAAAAAAAAAAAGAATTTGAGTCCCATAAATAATGTGTCTTACAATATATTATCTAGACCGTCCATTTTCAATATTTTCATATGTTTATAGATCTACTTGATTTTAACCATTTTTTAAGTTTGAAATTTTATAAATAGATATGACAATAGATTTTGAGATAATCCTAATAATTCGTTTCACCAAAATTATATGTTATGCTACAAATTGGAGGTGTGCCTTAACTGGATTGTTTAAGGTTGTGACCTTATAAAAACCACACCCTTATTAAAAATGGATGTTGTATATTCCTACCATCTTACTTCTACGAGCAAGGTTGCAACCTCATATTACAAAAAGATCATATCAAGAGATAAGGGTGGATACTAAAAGGTCATGTGCAACCTTACGTTACATAAAGATCATATCAAGAGATAAGGATGGATACTAAGGGGCAGTTTGGGTACTTACAAATCTATTACATAAAAATAGACTACAAGGAAATATGATATTTACACTGTTTGAGTATACTTTAATAATAAGTAAATGTAAATAAATTACCCGAGATTTTTTCAAAAACCATGAAGCACATTACGCGTAGGGTGGCTAAAAAAATCTATTACGCGCCCGACGGGTAATCCATTATGCGTCCTCTAATAAAAAGAAAGCCTATCCCCGGCTAAAATCTCAAAATTTCAAGTTCCCCTCCTCTCTCCCCCCTTCCCCTGAAAGCATGAAATTACCTCACCCCTAATTTCCCCTTGTTAGGGTTTCTAAGATCCCTTGTTTCTCTGCAACTAAAAGCTTGAGCTCTGCATCCATAGCAATGTTCTTCCAGAGCCAAAACCACCCTAACTGCTTCTCCCCAAATCTCCAAGCGCTTGGCCTCCATTAAAATACCAGCAAGAATAGGTATACAACCCGCTTTAACATGGAACTCTTGATTTCTCTCTTTGTAGCAAATCAACCAAGCTTAGTCAAGATCTCAGAAGAAACCATGACTCCAATGATGCCTTGGATCTGGTGTGGTTCAACAAGGCCTGAACTAGAAATAAAGTGGTTTGATTCGATTAGGGTTAGGGTTCTGATTCGACTCCATCCAAATTGGATAAGGCGTTGAAGAGTAGCCAAAGCGACAGGATATAGCCACTGCCATAGTTTTAGATGCAACACATCAATCTTCAATGGTCAAATAATAAAACATGGGACATCCATTGTGTGGTCCAGATGACAGAGTGGCGATTTACTGTGGCTTGGGTGAATATCTGGATGAATTTTTTGTTTGAAGGATTTAGTTAGTTGCAGGGCAAGTATTGTTGCCATTGTCGAGCCATTTTTGGATGCTCGATCGAGTGCAGGTGACTCCAGTGCATAGGCTCACAGGTGATTTCATTATGTCAAATGAAATTGGACGATTGAAGAAGGTTGGGACGTGATGCACAAGTCATTATTCTTCGCCACTATTCCAGAGAGAAGTTTATGAAGATGGGTGCTATAAAGTTGAGATAAAGATAATGGGTTATGGGGAGAGATGGGATTCTGATGATTGGTTCCTGTAGACTTTAGAGAGAGAAATTGGTTGGAAGAGAGAAAATTTGATGATGAGTGCCTGTAAATTTGAGAGTTTATGGTCCTGTAGATTTTAGAGAGAGAAATTGGTTGGAAGAGAGAAAATTTGATGACGAGTGCCTGTAACTTTGAGAGTTTACAGTCAGAGAGAGAAGGAATAAACTTTTAAGATGTCAAAAAAACCTCCTTACTGTCGATAAAATTAAGCCAATATTTTTTAGCCAAAATAGTGATAATGCATCTATCAGATTTCTTATAGACCTAACCAAACAGTAGCAATGTATTTTCCAAGTTACAGCTAGATATTACCCAAACAGTAACAATCCATTTACAGGTAGTGATATATTACGTCACTCATATATTTTTTAGATAATATATTTCCAGGTATCCAAAGGACCCCTAAAAGGTCTCGTGCGGAGGATTTGAAGAGAGGCAATGCACCCCATTAAATTATCTTAACAATCAATTAGCCTCTAATACACTGCTTTCAATCACATGTAGGTCTCTCTCAACACTCTCTTTTCCATCAATGCACCAGCAAAACAAGCAAGTGTAAAGTGTAACCCCCAATTTTTTTTATTATTCATAATACCAAATTATATGTAGTGGCATCCCTCCCTGCCATGCGCCTTCTTTATTTCTTTCTTTTTTTTTTTTTTTTTTTTTTTTTTGAAGGAGAAGTTTTTTATGAGTCAGGCCAAAGAGCCTACTGACCCATGAACATTTTTTGAAGATAGACATTGTGTCAAGCACAGCGAATCAAATAACATTGGATGGTACAGAAAAAATCCCCAAACGAGAATTTTTTTTTTCCATATTCATAATCAGCTTGGCCTAGATCATGAACCTTTAAATTTTTGGATAAAAAATCCATGTTTAAGATAAATTCTAGAAGGGGGTGCACATGTACAAATGAGGCGGCTGACTCATAGAAACCTATCCTTTTCTGAATGTAAGTGCACCCCCATTATATTGCGTACACCCAAAGCCTAATCCTTTAGCTGAAACTTAAATTACGTTTCTGAGAGTGTAGTTCAAATAAAAGCCTAGGCCTTTTAGCTGCAACTTAATTAAGGAGTTGAGCCCACCAAAAAAAATGGGTAATTAAGCTTTGGGTTATTGGTAGTTCGATGGGATTCCTATGAGTGCGATGGATGACCTTTTAAATGTTCAAGGTTAAAAAAACATTAGTTTTCTAAATCTTGACTCAAGAACCATTGGTTATACCAATTGATCTTAGAATTTTTACCTTAAAATATATTATTTTTTTAGTTTGACTTTTTATAAGAGAAATTCTATTCGAATCTCATTAAGATTTTTGCTATTTAAAATTTACTAATTTTTTTGTTATTACATTCATACCTTCTTCTTTTTTTTTTGGCAATTTTATGGCAATCAATTTTTTGCCTATCTAAAAAGTTTTACTAGAAGAGGTTGTTTTGATGCCCCAATATATTCAAATTGATCATCTCAATATCAAGATGCATGGACATGAGAAAAAAATCGATTTCAAGTTTTGGAAATAGTGTATTTTGTAATCCATTTTTTAACCATCAATTTTCAAGATTATCAAGTTTTCATAGATCAATCAATCTACACTATTTTTGAAGCTTTAAACTTTATAAATAGATATAAAAATATATTTTAAGGTTCTTATAAAGATTTTCAATATTAAAACCACATTTCTCAATACTAGTTGGAGGTAGGCTCTAATATGATTGTTTAGAGCCTAGGCTCTATACAAACCGCACCCTTTTTTAAATGACCAAATTGTTGATATTTCGGACCTTCAGATTCTGAAAATAAACATTTTAGGAAACAAGTTATATTTTAAAATTTCAGGTCCTAAAAAATTTATAATTTTTAAAATTTCAACAAAAAATTAGGTTTTTGAATATATGAAAATTTTTGTATTTTTAACATATGAAATTTTCAATATTTTCAGATTTTGATAACCCAAAATGGTGCCGACTTTCTCATGCACTTGGACCATGAAAAAATACAGATTTTCAACATCCAAAAATATTGGAAATTTGGATGTTGAAAATCCCAAATTCCGCAATCTTGAATCTCTAAAAAAATAAAAACAAGAAAAATAAAAATTAAAGAGGTTAATTTGGGGGGGGTACTTTTTCAATAACATGGTTAAGGTCCCGTCAATGCCCCACCTGTTCTATAAATTTAAGGTTCGGATAGTTTGAAACAAATAAAAAAATCAAAAATTTTGGGTGTGAACATAAAGGAAAAAGTTTATATAGAGCTTAAGTTCAAAACAATCAAATCAGAGCTTACTTCAAAAATTTCACTAAAAGAGGTTGTTTTGATGCCCAAATATCTTCAAATTGATTGACATCAAGATGCATGGACATTAAAAAAAAATGGATTTCAGGTTTTGGAAATAGTGCATCTTCTAATGCATTTTTGTACGGTCAATTTTCACGATTTTCATATATCCGCTCGATCTACACTGTTTTTGAAGCTTTAAATTTTATAATTAGATATCAAAATATATTTTAAAGCTATTATAAAGATTTTCAGGATTGAAACTATATTTCTTAACACTATTTGAAGGTTGGCTCTACTTTGATTGTTTAGAGCCTCGACAATATACAAACCACACCCAAACATGAATTATAAAAACTTATGAGAACTTTTCAATAAAAGGAAAATTTAAGGATTCACACGCAAATTTATCTTTTTCTCTTTTATCAATTTGTTATAAAGATGTCCCGTTGAATGATTAAATTGTCAGACTACTATGTTTCAAACATGGAAAAAGCTCATATGAGGTTGAAACAGTCAAATTTACGCACACATCAAAAAGTCAGTAGAAGAAATTGTTTCGATGCAAAAAAATGTCCCTCAAATCTAATCAACTGGACCTTGAGGTACATGTACTTAAAAAAAAAAAACTTCAAATTTTGAAATGAGTGGATCTCGTAATGCATTATTTAGGCCATTAAATTTCAAGATTTTCAAGTGTTCATAGATCTATTTGATTTGCACTATTTTTCAAGCTTTAAATTTTATAATTAAAGATGAAAATAAATTTTTAGGCTGTCATAAAGATTTTCGTTACTAAAACGATATTTTTCGACGCTATTTGAAGGTCCCCTTATTTTGATTGTTCAGGGCATTAGCCTTATAAAAACACATCAAGTGATATCTTTTAGGCCAAAAGATATTCTATTCTCTCGAGGGATACACTGTTCATTTACTCTCTCGGGTAAAGCCCCACCTAAAATTAATTTTAAGGCACTAAATTTTGGGGATGTAACCTCTGTAACCCATAGATTAACCTCAATAAGAAGATTTTCTAATTGTACCCTCTATTGACTTGAAAGAAAAAATCTCTAAATATTGAATAGAGACCATACAATATTTAGATGGTGAGATCTAAGTTTTTTTAATGATTCCCAAAATTTCAAATTGAAAAATCGTCCTTTTGGCTGAGGGAGTAGAAGTTATACGTGCCCTTAGATACCATTGAACTTTCACATACAATGCTTCTTTATATAGGGAGGAAAAGTATACTACAATCCTCATATAATCATGAAAATCATCATCATTCAATCAATCAATCATTAATGTACCCGCCTAAACATAACAAACACTCTGGGTCCCATTCTATACATGACCGTCCATCAATTTAATGGACATGGATGACCCCTCATGACTACCTTACCCTATATTGTAACGAGGATTGCCATTGTACTCCTTTACAAGCTCTAATTATTATTTACTATGAAAGGGTAAACGGTAGAATTGTACACGCGTGAGTAGCCACAACACAGAAGCATAGAGAGAGAAAGGGAGATACAGCCCGAGGGCCGGGCTCTAAAAAAGTACGGTATGGGTTACCAAATACAGCCCGAGGGCTGGGCTAGCGGCAAGCAATTATAGCATGAGAGTAGGTCTCGATCGGGCTTGGGTCAAGGTTGGCCCCGTTTGTCTGGTTTAGCGCTTTTTGTGTTTTCTTTTTAGTTGTTTCTTTCAATTTTATTTGACCTTAACTGACCCAGCCCGGCCCATCCCAACAGCTTTGGTAGGATTAAAAGCCAAGGATTTTTTTGGCCTGGTTAAAGCTAGAGAAAATTTATTGGTAACAGAAATCGAGAGTAAACTGGCTAAGAGGAGGTGATTTAAATATTGGGTATTTTCATGCAATCACCGATACAAGAAGAATACATAATAACATATTTGTTATTAGTTTTCTCGATATTGATGAGGATGATATTGTGGGGTGGGAAAGTAAGGTTGCTAAGTCATTTTGAAAAGGCATCACGAGTGAGCGGCGATTTGAGGTGAAGTCCCCAAGATGCCTTTTAAAAGACTTGGTGATATTAAGGCTAAAGAACTTGAACTTTGTGTTTCATTCGAGGAAGTCTAAGGCTTTTGCTTTTTCTTGGTAGGTGATCAAGCTCTTGGTCTAAATGGTTTTTGTATGACTTTTTTCTAAGCGTTTTGGGATGTCTTAAAAGTTGACGTTTTTAATAGGTAAATTTACGTACAAAAAGGATTTAAGATCCGTTATAACAAAATGATACTGACTCATTATTAAGAATCCTAATTTTGTTTTTCTGCTTTTTTGTTTTGGCAAGTTTATCATTAGTCCGATGTTCTAAACATCGAATTGCTTCTTAACCCCTTCCCAAACATGTACAACCGGAACTACTCGCCTGAAAATTCAAGGCCATGACCGTCGGGTGTCAGCAGCTTTTTGCTCTTTCTCTCTTCTCTCTACATGGTACATTGCTGTAACAGAAAGGGAAAGACACCGTATTCTTAATTTTACTCACCATTTACTAGGAAAAGAAAGAGGGGTGAGAAAAAAAGAACCCACCATGTTGAATTTTTAATCTCCTTGGTTTTTATTGACTTTTTTGTTTCAGTATTTGGGGAGTTGCTTCCCATGGCTGGTGCCCATAAATGAGCGCCATTGCTGACTTGCCACATGAAGGGTGCAGGCAACGGGGACCAAGCACAGATGTCAGCTCCACAAATCATACTTAGAATCTTCTTCTCCACCTTCCTGAAACATAGATACAACAATGTGACCAGCACCAATTTAGAGAGAGAGAAGCCCTCAAAATTAGAATCACGAGAGAGAGAGAAAGTGACCAAGACAACGGCGTCTTTGGCACTGAGGACAATGATACCTGCGCATGAAACAGTAGCAGGGCAGGAGTTTTCAAGGCTGGACTTAATGATGTCTATCAAATCGAGGCCCTTGAGTGAGCCTTTGTTCGGACACGATTCTTTCTCCGAGGCCCACCATCCAGTGCCTCATCAAGCAAAACCGATGCCTCACACCCCTGCAACAAACAATCCATAAAAATCTCTCTCTCTAGATTACACTTCAAACAAAAATTAGCTTTTCTAGATTCTTGGTTTAGAGAGAGAGTGACAGAGAGATGGATTCACCACCGTTGGCATTGTGTTTCCGTCCAAAAAAAAGAGATGCATTAAAAAAACGGTTAATAGCTAAGGTTAAGAATCAGACAGGGGCGGACCTTTCAAAAAACAAAAGGTGTGTTTGACACATCTAGTATTCGGGAGGGGAAGGGGACTCTCCCATAAATTATAGAAGACCGCTCTTCCATCATTTTTTTATGAAAGATAGGTCTTACAAAAATGAACTCATTTTAACACTAAAAAAAGGTTGTATGGAAGGTCGTCTTTCTACTTTACAGCTTCCACACTGTAATATCAAACATTGAAATGGGACATTTAACTCCACCTCTAGAAACTTTCACTTATCAAACACGTCCAAAAGAATTGGGATTATGTCCTTTTGAGTAATAACAACAAAATTTTGGACAATTTCGTTATAATGGATCTTAAATGTGATCCATACGTAAATTTTGTTTTTTTAATATGGTGTGGGAATTTTGGGAGCATGGGATATGGTGTGGGAATTATGAGAGCGTTGAATAATAGACAAAAACATCAATTCTACTTTTATTGTATTAATTCCTAAGAGAGATTCAATAATAGGTTTGAATGACCTATGCCCAATTAGTCTCCTTACGAGTTTAAACAAAATTATTGCAAAAGTCCATGCTAACACGTTAAAATATGTGTTTCTTGATGTGATTTTTAGTCCTCAATCTACCTTTGTTAAGGAGAGAATTATCACATATAGTATACTTATTGCTCAAGAATGTTTACACTCAAGAGCCTTAAGTAGGCAACCGCGTATTCATATGAAATTAGATCTAGAAAAGGCGTATGACATGATGGAGTGGTAGGTTTTGGGTGAAATTATGAGAACCATGGGCTTTGGACATAAGGGGAGTGGATGGATTATGGGATGTCTCTCCTCAGCATATTCTCAATTTTGATAAATGGTTGTCCGAAGGGTTTTTTTAAGGCATCTAGGGGACTGATACAAGGGGATCCTTTATCGCTTTTATTCTTTACCTTAAGGGCAGAGTGCTTTAGTTTGATGCTGAAAAATGTGGTGAGTAGGGGATGGTTTAATGGCTTTCAAATTGTTGAAAACATACTTGTAATTTCACATTTACAATATACTAATGACACAATCATTTTTTGTGGGGCTGACCTTCATCAGGTACATGCTATTTAAAACTTTTTGAGGTGTTCCGAGTTTACTTTGGGTCTAAAAGTAAATTTTTTTAAAGCCTCTATGGTGTGGGATTGGTTGTGGGGATGATGTTGTGCATGCTTTGGCTCGGGTGGTAGGATGTGTTGTGAATTATTTTCCCATAAAATACCTTGGTATTGCTATTTTGGATACAAAATTACCACGCTCTATCTGGGATCCTGTGTTGAAAAGAATTCATGTGAAGCTTGATCTTTGGAAGACTAAGTTCCTATCACTAGGAAGTAGAGTTACCTCAATCAAATCATCTTTAGCTAATATGCCTATATTTTTAATGTCTTTCCTTCACATGCCTGAACCAGAGATAAAAGAAACAAGAAGCTTATGCATAATTTTCTATTGGGCTCCTTGGATGTGGAAAAGAAGTATCATTTAGTTAGTTGGGAGAAAGTTTTGCACTCCAAAATTAGAAAGGGGTTTTGGTATTAGGAATCTAAAGAGTGTTAATCAAGCCGTATTAGTTAAATGGTGGTGGAGATTTATAGGTAATGATGATCAGCTATAGAAGGAGGTGCTTTGTTGCGATGTATAGGGCGGATAATTATGGTTACATTAAGAAAGGTAGAGGAGGTTGTTACCAATCACAAACTTGGAAATGAATATTTGCTATTGGGGAAATAGTGTTGAGAAATATTAGATGAGTGATTGGTAATGACGAATGAGTTAACTTTTGGTCTTCTAGATGGCTGGGGATGGATCACTTAAAATACTATATGAAGAACTTTTTGATAGATGTATTTCTCAGAATTTGAAGGTATGTGATGCTTTTAACCAAGATGGTCATGGGGGGAGTTAGGAATTTGCAATTTCCCTATAGTAGAATTCCAGATGTACTAATCTCGCAATTCATGAACTTGATGAAAGAGCTAAAGGAAGTTTATGTGTCAGAAAGATGAAGTTATTTGGGAACTATCTAATGATGATCTCTTTTCAATTAAATTTGCATATCGGCTAATTTTTAATGATCGTGTTCGATGATCTTCGCTTGAACTTAACAAGATTTGGAAGTGGAAGATCCCTCATAAGGTTTAGATAAAGAACTAATTGTAGATAATTTGAGGTTATGAGGCAAGGTGATTGTTAACATTTGTATTATATGAAAAGGGGATGATGAAACATGAGATCACTTTTTTTTGCATTGTCCTATAACATATCTGTAGTGGCTATGAGCAATGAATTTAGTGGGATGTGTAGTGCCTTTGCTTGCACGACATATGGACATTGTGCAGCAACTTAGTTTAATTATCTAGCCAAAGAAAGGTTTGGTCATTTGGAATATTATCCGAGGTTCTTTGCTATGGGAAGTTTGGTTGGAAAGAAATAGATTGATGGGAATGGTTATGATATGATTAGAATAAAGGAGAGAATTCTTCATGATGTTTGGTTATGGTATTCTAATATGAAGGAAGGATATGGAGTATCCAAAGACGATGTCTTGTTAAATCTTAAAAATTTAGTTTTGCAAAAATTTCTTGAAAGTTAAGCCGTGTGGTTGATGGTCTCCACCCGTACATGGAAGTGTGAAGTTGAATTTTGATAGAAGTTCTTTTGGAAACTCGGGAACAGCAAGAGTTGGAGGGATAGTCTCAAATTGAGATGGCGAGATACCTTTTTTTTTCCAAGACCTTGTGAGGAAGCGATTGCTAATAAAGCTGAAATCATGACTCTCTTAGGAGGCTTAAAATTTTTGAAGAACAAATGTGTTGATTTATGTTGGGTGGTGGAAGGGGATGTCTTAAATGTTACCAATTGGTACAATCGAATTGGGGGACCACAGTGGAATCTGAGAGATTGATAGAAAAAAATTCTTGACATTTATTGACATTGAGTTATTTATTTCAACATGTATATCGAGAATCTAATGATAAAGCATATTCTTTAGCTAAAGATAATGCTCATCATCCTCCTATCATTTTTACTTCTACTTCTGAAGTATAATGCTGATGTTATTATCTCTTTAAGTAATAAAAGTTCGCTGGCCTTATAACAAAAAAACAAAAGAAGGGACAGAAAATTACAAAACCGTTAATAATAGACTTCTTATGCAACTTACCTCCAACCAAACTTGTTTTTCCACGTTTTAACCCAAAATATAATTTCCTAGCAAATACCCCCCAAGTAGAAAAATGTGCATTTTTTTTTGTTGAAAATACCCTTTTTTGTACATAAAAAATAAATTTTGATCGAATATTCACGTGGGCTTATGCACAGTACCAAAAGCTACATGGGTTGCCAGACTACGATGTACCAATTGTTGGACCCTATTAAACTAAGAAAAATGTTGGACCACCTTCATTATCTGTATGACTGCATACAGATCTGCCGAACCACATATATAGATCTGTCGGACCCCATATATAAAAGTGCCAGACCACCATATAGATTTGCTGGATCGCATGTTTGTCCAGTAACAAAAGTGCCGGACCACCATAGGGATCTGCCATACCGTATTTTATCCAGGAAAAAAGTGCTAAATTGCAATGTACATTTGCCGGACTGCATGTTTATCTAGAAAGAATAGTGCCAGACCGCTATGTATATTTACCGGAGTGCGCTTTAGACTAGAGGAGAGAGAGGCATGGGTAGAAGTAAAGAAAGGTAATTTAGTCTTTTTTTTGTTTGATAGTATTTGTTAGGAAAGTATATTTTGGGACAAAAAATAGAAAAAAAAGTTTAGTTGGAGTAAATTGTATAAGAAATCTCTTCTTTGGGGTTCTTTGTAATTTTTGGAAAAAAAAAAAAACACTTAGAGAGAGAAAAAGAGCATTTGTTTGAAAAGGGACCCGATTTCTATGCAACCGCGTATAATAAATTTACTTTTTAGATAGATTTCAAGACTTAATTTTTAAAGATATATAATCTTTAATATGAAAATCATAAATATGAAAAATACATAAATTTTAAAAGTTAAAAATAATAATTCAAATAAAAAAACATTTAGACGGCTAGTTTCCATTATTTTTAGATAAAACACGTACTTGCATACATCTTAACTTTACACTTTCACTTTCTGGACCGCGTATGTAGAAATGCGGTCCAGCCCGCATGAAACAAATTTCCTTTAAGACGCCCAAAATCCGATGTGCTGTCAAGTGGCACGCGCAAACACGTAAAAGTAGCTCTCTGTGTCGGTGGCAAATATCGGATGAAAAGATTGTTTTGTGATGCATACCATTTACGTTTTACCCCACTTTGTCGCTCTAATCCCTATTCTCTGTTAAATATTTATCCGTTACTCTCTCTCTAAATCTTTGGGCGTTGCATTATACACAGATGATAAGTTCATTTTTCATCCTCTGCCCTTGCTCCCTCTCATCTTCCGTGAATTTAGACCCCTTCTCCCCTTCCACCTTCCAAATTCAAAAACCTTTCCATCTACCTGCCATCTCAATCCTCTCTTTTTCTCTCTCAAACCCAAGTCTCTGTTTCTGCAGTTCCATCAATGCATCTGGTACAAGGGGCCCCTGATCTTTCCTCCAGGTAGAGGGAGAAAGAGAGAGAGGCATGCCTAGCGTTGCTGTGAAACTCTACAGCGTCTTCTTCAAATTCTTATTGAAGCACAGACTCCAGAACAACAGCCTCCACCTGCCCCACGAAGACGCCTCCTTTGGGGTTACCTCCCGACCGGGGGAGAGCGTTGCGCCGGCGAACGCTTCCTTCACCGATGGCGTCGCCACCAAAGACATTCATATCGACCCCTTCACTTCTCTCTCTATCCGCATCTTCCTCCCTGACTCATCTCTCTCTCCTGTCGTTGAACCCAGATCCTCCAACTCGGAGACGAGAAGGAGCAGCTATGGAGGAGGAGGAGGGGCCTCCAGGCCCATGGCTTTACAGGTCAATCGGAGGAGCAGCTATGGCTCTGCTGATTTAGAATCAGCAAGAAAAGCCAATCTCGATTCGGCTTTGGCAAATGGTGATGCATTCATGAGCCCGAGATCTGATTCATCCGCGAATTCTTTGTACTCAGACGACGGCCAACGGCGAGAATTTGGTGTTTCTCAATCCAGATTTGAATCCAAAAAATTGAATTACAATCTCGATTCATCGATTCCAAAGAGATCAGGCGTTGATCCAGTTGGAAAAGAGAAGAGACAAGATGGAGAAGGGGGTTTGTATAGAGGATATTTGCCAAGAGATCTAATATCAGTTTCAAGCCGAAAGCTTCCAATTATTATGCAGTTTCATGGAGGTGGGTTTGTGGCAGGAAGCAAGGATTCAGCTTCGAATGATGTGTTTTGTCGGAGAATTGCAAAGCTATGTGATGCAATTGTGATTGCAGTAGGTTATCGATTAGCACCGGAGAATAGGTACCCTGCTGCTTTTGATGATGGGGTGAAAGTTTTGCATTGGTTGGCGAAACAGGCTAATCTTGCAGAGTGTAACAAGTCTTTAGGGAATCCACGTGCTGAACTCCGAAAGGCTGATGCTCATAGGCACATTGTGGACACATTTGGGGCATCTGTTGTAGAGCCTTGGCTTGCAGCTCATGGAGACCCGTCAAGGTATTGGCTTGTTCCTATGATTCTTCTTCTTCTTGCCTTTTTTTTGCTCGTATTCTTTCTTATTGTTAGAATGAATGTTGTTCTTGTTTGTGTTTTTCCCCAGTTTTTTGTTGCATTTTTCCAAAAAATCTTTGAGTTGGGCTATAGCATCCTCTGATTGTTTTTGCTTCTTGTAGTTTGCATTTCTGTTGCATGTCTCAGTCCTAACTCATATTGTTCTTTCCCCATTAGCTATTCTACATCTCGCTTGTTGAACTGCATTTCTTTGAATTCTAGATGCTAGAGATATTGGTCCTAGTGCTTGAACACTATGCGAGTTTTATTCACCTATCCTGGGATCTTAATAGAGTTGGAAATCAAAACCTTAAACATGGTAGAAGTCGTTAACTCGTTATAGAGACGTACTTTTGTTGTTCTACCTTTGATGCGAATTTCGTTTGAAACATACAGTTGGTAGCTGATCTCCTTTGCTCTTTTATTCACCTATCCTGGGATCTTAATAGAGTTGGAAATCAAAACCTTAAACATGGTAGAAGTCGTTAACTCGTTATAGAGACGTACTTTTGTTGTTCTACCTTTGATGCGAATTTCGTTTGAAACATACAGTTGGTAGCTGATCTCCTTGGCTCTTTGGTCACAATTAAACCACTTTATTGTATCATAATGTTAGTTAGGTTCATCTCTGAGTTGGTAAATTTTGCTTTTTTCATATGGAAGTGTTGATGTTTGTATTCCTATTTTGATTATAGTATTGATGATTGCAGTCCTATAACCCAGGTTTGAATTCCACTTTATCGAACCCAAACAAAAAACATGCACTAATTTCATAGAATATCAGCACCAGGTTCTTAGAAACCAGTCCTGAATTTTATTCGAATCCAACATACTTGGAACATTTTAGGAACTAGCTTGTCAGTATCAATACAAGTCCTAGTACCCGCATAATTACCTTGTAACTATGACTTTCAAAATCAAGTTTGACTCCATTTATTACAGATACAACTACAATGATAAACAAACTTTATATTTTCTTTATACATTTCTAGTCGATCCTTAGGATCTAGGTCCAGTAGCACAATGTTTGTATTCCACATTGTAGCTCTCTGTTGCATCCATTAGAAGTGACTTATCTGTGTTTTTTTAATGTTGTCGGTCTATATAAATATCACCATGAGAATCATTATTGACCTCCTGTCAGCCCATATATTTGGCATCTTTTGGAATGTTGTTGCTATTTATGCGTTAAATTGCTCCATAGAGTTTATCATTGTTGATAGTAACTCCTTGAAGCTCCATAGAGCTTATATTTCTTTTGATGTTGTTGCTAAATTCTGGTGCCTATTTCTTAGAGCAATTTGATGCATGGGCCTGTTTAGATGTTGCTATGATGGTTATGGTTACAATTGCCAATTTCTTCTGAATTGCATAGGTTTGTACTTTTATAGCGATTGTTAGAATATTGACTTCTTGATGGTTAATAATGCCTATATAGAAGGAAATAGTGCCCTTAACTATCCCTCAAGTCGAGAAAATTTACGGTGGAAATTTCACTCCAAATGTGACATTTGATAGTATAATACCAAGGAGATTGACATGATACTTAAGGGTTGCTCCATTGTAGTCCTTATGTCACCCTCGAGATTTACTAGCCAAATTTTGATGCGACTATCTTTTTTGGTGGAATCTTGTCATCGGTGTTCAGTTTATTAATATCTTAGAAAATTTGGTTGTGAATTGCATGAATTGAATACTCATATTGATTTCTTATTTCATAACTTATTTTTTGTCTTATTTGTTCTTAAATAACTAACATAAAATTTGACGAGGTTTACTTCTTGAGAACTTTTTATGCCTTACACTTCAAGCATGAAACCAAAACATATTAGGCCTTCAAGAAACTTTGAGTACAGGAACCAACCAATAGACACAAATGTCTTAATATTTTTTTTTTTGAACCTGGTTATTTGTCTTATTTTTATTTTGGGTTGTTTAATGCTTCAATTGAAATATGGAAAGTGTTCATATAGGAGGATTGTTCCCTAGTTATAATTTTGTGTTATGATTTTATTTTTTGTTTCTAATAATTTTCTGAAACTTCTATTATTTTCTAAGATTTTTTTTATTTTTTCCATAATTTTCTCTATTTTTAAATCTTTTTGTGTTTTTCCTTTTTTATTTTAAA
This sequence comes from Amborella trichopoda, assembly GCF_054954075.1. NCBI lineage: Eukaryota > Viridiplantae > Streptophyta > Magnoliopsida > Amborellales > Amborellaceae > Amborella > Amborella trichopoda. The sequence goes on from NC_142341.1 coordinate 36,215,715, forward strand.
TTTATTTGATCGTTATGACCAGTGAACCAGTCCTCCAGAGAGGTGTCCTCACCAGGTCAACCACCATTCTGATCTTAACAACATTGCTTAGTTGTAAAAGACATGCCATTACAATGTGTGCCGGTGCCCCTCTCATTACAGTCAATTCCTACTAAGCCTTACTGCAACAAGAGATATAATGGTAAATTAGGAATACTTGATTACACCATCTAACCGTAGTTAAAATGAACAAATAGGCTGTTCACTATTTCTTCTGCTGCCCTAAGTAGATCACACAACTTGGCTAATGCTATGCATAATCTATGCTGAAGTGATCAATAACGTGAAGATTGTCCTTGTAAGCTAAGTAGCTAACTATAAAAACCTAAAAACTCGTGCTAAGCTCTCTTTCCTTCACTCCCTACAAAGTTGCAAAGGTGAACTGATTTCTAATTTCCCATTACGTAATTTCTTTACTTAGAGGGATGATAAAACTTGCAATGCGTCCAAATAGAGAAGGAGTTTTTGAACACATTAAGAGGGAAATTTCAAACACATTAAGAGGGAAATCTTAGCTCAAATCGAAGAGTTTGATTCCCTAGAAGAGATTTCTACTTTCCCAAATAGAGAGAGAGCTTAGGACCAAAGACAAATTAGACCTCAGTTAGTCCTTAGAAAAGATGAGATCTTATGATAACGAAGGTTTATAATCAAATGGTCGAAATAGGGGTGGCAACAGGTTGGGTACGGTTCGACCTCGACCAGGACTTGATCTGACTAGGTCTAACTTGGACCTAGGCCCAGGTCGGGTCCAAGTCATTTGGACCCAAACCAATCCACTAGGTCAGGTCGCGTCTAGGCCTAGAAATAAAAAAATTAAATAATTTATTTTATATCTTTTATGGTATATAGTTTATATCATTTAACTAATATAGAGCCAAGGCTCTAAACAATCAAATTTGAGCCTACCTCAAAAATTTCACTAGAAGAGGTTGTTTTGATACCCAAATATCCTCAAATTGATCATCTTGACATCAAGATGCATGGACATGAGAAAAAAATGGATTTCAACTTTTGGAAATGGTGTATTTTGTAACGCATTTTTGGACCGTCAATTTTCAAGATTTAAAGCTTTCATAGATCTATCGATCCACACTGTTTTTTAAGCTTTAAGCTTTATAAATAAAGATGAAAATAAATTTTAAGGCTATTACAAATATTCTCAGTATTGAAACCACATTTCTCGATACTATTTGAAGGTAGGCTCTAATTTGATTGTTTAGAGCCTAGGCTCTATACAAACCGCACCCTTTAACTATATAGTTATAATCGACTCCAAATAGGTGGAAAAAGGCTTTGATATTGATGATTTAACTTATGGATATTGGAAATTTGTGGCCATTTAAAGGCCTTATGACAACATGTACATAAATTATTTATAATAAAATGTTGGCTCTAGTGGGAGTGTGGTCCAGTTTGGACAATTAGGCATTGCTAATGCCTTGACTCACCTGAGCTTTGGCTGGCTATGGCTCAAATTGATATCGAAAACCTGTAACCTTAGGCATTTGTGCACAACCGATAAGGGTTTCGATGTGGGGTTATCTCTTGATGAGGTTGGAGTTGTGCCTAGAGTGGTTGGTCAGGGGATTGGGTGTGACCCTTGTGTGTGATGGTTGGTCGGATAAGACAAGGGCCGAAATCCTCATAATTACCATCACACGGCATGTACAATAGATAATCGTTCAGGAAGAAGCCCTTTGGATGAGGGTTTGTTCTGTACATGTGCCTAACAGATGACTTACTGCAAGACTAGACTGTGTTGGAACTTGGAAGGACAAGGACCCATGTGGTATCGTGCTAAGAATGGGGTCTGGACTTGCCCTCAAGGAAGGACCTGTAATCCATGGACTAGGTTCGTGTCTCCTTCATTTATTGGCTGACTTTGATAGTCCAATCATGAACCTCTGTGAAGGGCTGTGGGTCATGGGAACTATGAGTCAGTTTGAGAAGATGCAGTGAGGTGTGGTTTTTAGAAAGGATGGAGTCCTCAGTATATTGTTATATTCCTAACTCTTTGGATCCAAGTTCTATCAAATCTTTTGAAATATGTTTTGATACCCAAATATCCTCAAATTGATCATCTTGACATCAAGATGCATGGACATGAGAAAAAAATGGATTTCAACTTTTGGAAATGGTGTATTTTGTAACGCATTTTTGGACCGTCAATTTTCAAGATTTAAAGCTTTCATAGATCTATCGATCCACACTGTTTTTTAAGCTTTAAGCTTTATAAATAAAGATGAAAATAAATTTTAAGGCTATTACAAATATTCTCAGTATTGAAACCACATTTCTCGATACTATTTGAAGGTAGGCTCTAATTTGATTGTTTAGAGCCTAGGCTCTATACAAACCGCACCCTTTAACTATATAGTTATAATCGACTCCAAATAGGTGGAAAAAGGCTTTGATATTGATGATTTAACTTATGGATATTGGAAATTTGTGGCCATTTAAAGGCCTTATGACAACATGTACATAAATTATTTATAATAAAATGTTGGCTCTAGTGGGAGTGTGGTCCAGTTTGGACAATTAGGCATTGCTAATGCCTTGACTCACCTGAGCTTTGGCTGGCTATGGCTCAAATTGATATCGAAAACCTGTAACCTTAGGCATTTGTGCACAACCGATAAGGGTTTCGATGTGGGGTTATCTCTTGATGAGGTTGGAGTTGTGCCTAGAGTGGTTGGTCAGGGGATTGGGTGTGACCCTTGTGTGTGATGGTTGGTCGGATAAGACAAGGGCCGAAATCCTCATAATTACCATCACACGGCATGTACAATAGATAATCGTTCAGGAAGAAGCCCTTTGGATGAGGGTTTGTTCTGTACATGTGCCTAACAGATGACTTACTGCAAGACTAGACTGTGTTGGAACTTGGAAGGACAAGGACCCATGTGGTATCGTGCTAAGAATGGGGTCTGGACTTGCCCTCAAGGAAGGACCTGTAATCCATGGACTAGGTTCGTGTCTCCTTCATTTATTGGCTGACTTTGATAGTCCAATCATGAACCTCTGTGAAGGGCTGTGGGTCATGGGAACTATGAGTCAGTTTGAGAAGATGCAGTGAGGTGTGGTTTTTAGAAAGGATGGAGTCCTCAGTATATTGTTATATTCCTAACTCTTTGGATCCAAGTTCTATCAAATCTTTTGAAATATGTTTTGATACCCAAATATCCTCAAATTGATCATCTTGACATCAAGATGCATGGACATGAGAAAAAAATGGATTTCAACTTTTGGAAATGGTGTATTTTGTAACGCATTTTTGGACCGTCAATTTTCAAGATTTAAAGCTTTCATAGATCTATCGATCCACACTGTTTTTTAAGCTTTAAGCTTTATAAATAAAGATGAAAATAAATTTTAAGGCTATTACAAATATTCTCAGTATTGAAACCACATTTCTCGATACTATTTGAAGGTAGGCTCTAATTTGATTGTTTAGAGCCTAGGCTCTATACAAACCGCACCCTTTAACTATATAGTTATAATCGACTCCAAATAGGTGGAAAAAGGCTTTGATATTGATGATTTAACTTATGGATATTGGAAATTTGTGGCCATTTAAAGGCCTTATGACAACATGTACATAAATTATTTATAATAAAATGTTGGCTCTAGTGGGAGTGTGGTCCAGTTTGGACAATTAGGCATTGCTAATGCCTTGACTCACCTGAGCTTTGGCTGGCTATGGCTCAAATTGATATCGAAAACCTGTAACCTTAGGCATTTGTGCACAACCGATAAGGGTTTCGATGTGGGGTTATCTCTTGATGAGGTTGGAGTTGTGCCTAGAGTGGTTGGTCAGGGGATTGGGTGTGACCCTTGTGTGTGATGGTTGGTCGGATAAGACAAGGGCCGAAATCCTCATAATTACCATCACACGGCATGTACAATAGATAATCGTTCAGGAAGAAGCCCTTTGGATGAGGGTTTGTTCTGTACATGTGCCTAACAGATGACTTACTGCAAGACTAGACTGTGTTGGAACTTGGAAGGACAAGGACCCATGTGGTATCGTGCTAAGAATGGGGTCTGGACTTGCCCTCAAGGAAGGACCTGTAATCCATGGACTAGGTTCGTGTCTCCTTCATTTATTGGCTGACTTTGATAGTCCAATCATGAACCTCTGTGAAGGGCTGTGGGTCATGGGAACTATGAGTCAGTTTGAGAAGATGCAGTGAGGTGTGGTTTTTAGAAAGGATGGAGTCCTCAGTATATTGTTATATTCCTAACTCTTTGGATCCAAGTTCTATCAAATCTTTTGAAATATGTTTTGATACCCAAATATCCTCAAATTGATCATCTTGACATCAAGATGCATGGACATGAGAAAAAAATGGATTTCAACTTTTGGAAATGGTGTATTTTGTAACGCATTTTTGGACCGTCAATTTTCAAGATTTAAAGCTTTCATAGATCTATCGATCCACACTGTTTTTTAAGCTTTAAGCTTTATAAATAAAGATGAAAATAAATTTTAAGGCTATTACAAATATTCTCAGTATTGAAACCACATTTCTCGATACTATTTGAAGGTAGGCTCTAATTTGATTGTTTAGAGCCTAGGCTCTATACAAACCGCACCCTTTAACTATATAGTTATAATCGACTCCAAATAGGTGGAAAAAGGCTTTGATATTGATGATTTAACTTATGGATATTGGAAATTTGTGGCCATTTAAAGGCCTTATGACAACATGTACATAAATTATTTATAATAAAATGTTGGCTCTAGTGGGAGTGTGGTCCAGTTTGGACAATTAGGCATTGCTAATGCCTTGACTCACCTGAGCTTTGGCTGGCTATGGCTCAAATTGATATCGAAAACCTGTAACCTTAGGCATTTGTGCACAACTGATAAGGGTTTCGATGTGGGGTTATCTCTTGATGAGGTTGGAGTTGTGCCTAGAGTGGTTGGTCAGGGGATTGGGTGTGACCCTTGTGTGTGATGGTTGGTCGGATAAGACAAGGGCCGAAATCCTCATAATTACCATCACACGGCATGTACAATAGATAATCGTTCAGGAAGAAGCCCTTTGGATGAGGGTTTGTTCTGTACATGTGCCTAACAGATGACTTACTGCAAGACTAGACTGTGTTGGAACTTGGAAGGACAAGGACCCATGTGGTATCGTGCTAAGAATGGGGTCTGGACTTGCCCTCAAGGAAGGACCTGTAATCCATGGACTAGGTTCGTGTCTCCTTCATTTATTGGCTGACTTTGATAGTCCAATCATGAACCTATGTGAAGGGCTGTGGGTCATGGGAACTATGAGTCAGTTTGAGAAGATGCAGTGAGGTGTGGTTTTTAGAAAGGATGGAGTCCTCAGTATATTGTTATATTCCTAACTCTTTGGATCCAAGTTCTATCAAATCTTTTGAAATATGTTTAATTATATTTTAGATAATTAAAATGATTTTTTAGACCTTTCTGGATATTTGAATTTGTTGAAAAAGGACTTTTAAGTAAAAAAATCAATTTTCTGGATTTATTTAATTCAGAGTGGAAAATAAAATAATTACTGGTTTTATAAAATTGTTTTTATTAGTTTAAATTTAAATTTTGGGTATGGGGGCTCATTGGGGCTTTGGGCCCACCATATATAAGCCTACTAGAGAGGGGCATGGGGCCCACATGGCCCTCCATGTGTGGGGTGCCCCTTTCCCTCTTTTTTTGATGAAAGCCACCCACTTGTTTTAAAATTAAAGGAAAGTGTTATGATATGGATTTGATTAATTTTAAATAAGCAAGTGTAGAGATTGATTGAAAATTTATTTTCAAAAACATAATATTTTCGCTACACAATTTTTCATAGGAATAGAGTTATGCAAACTGAGGGATAATGGTTCCACCTCATTCCTTTTGATCATGATGACTGATTTAGTGAATGAATGGTTGAGATCTCTTCACCCCACAGGTTTCCATGATCAAAGGTCAAGATTGAGTCTCATAATGATGGCAAAACTCTAGACCCCAAAACCCTAGTCTCTATCGTATAAATACTCTCTATGCGGGTCTATTCTCTACACCTTGATTTGGCCCTCTCTTTCTTTCTCTTATTTCCTCTATCCTAGTTAGGGTTTCATTTTTGGTAGGAGGTAGAAACCCTAAGGGGCACACCCAACCACAAGGGTTGCACGCCCTAGCCTATGTGCATTGAGATTTATTTTTGTGTTGAGCCTTGATCAAAGCCCTATCCCATGTCATACTCTCAAGAGGTTTTGCCTAGGCTTCTCGAGTTATGGGACGAGGCTAGGCCGAGATCCTATGTGCCATTGGTGGAGGAGACCCAGTGTGGGTTTTGCAGAGTCTTTGGGGGTAACCTGAGGCAAGGTGTGCAATATTGTTTTATTTCATGCTTGCTTGAATTCATTCAAAGTGCTATGTATTTTGTAGATTTATGTTTTGAATGAAAATTTGTTTTGATGGAAAGCAAGTTTGAGTCCTTGCATGTATTGTGTTTTTATTGGTTCATATATTGTGTTTGGATATTTGTAAGTGATCCGTGTGGTAAAATAAGGAAAAAGAAAGAAGTTTTTTATCGGTTTATTCTTGCCCGGTTCACATAGTCTTACTTTCAATATAGTTATGTATTTTATACTTATGTATACCACGCCAGGTCGGGTTGACCTGACCCGAACCGTTAGGGTCCAAGTCGGGCCCTGATCCAGACTGACATGGCTCACCAAGTCATTTGGACCTCTACATGTCTTGCTGGATCCAAAACTTGTACCTGGACCCCATTGGGGTTGACCTGCCAAGTCAACCCGATGTGATCGCCACCCCTAGGTTGAAGTTTGGAGACTGAAATACAAAATTCTTCCATATGACAACTATTCTCAGGCTTAGGGAGAGCGCAATAACCCATATCATAGTTGGTGGTCACTCTTACTCCTAGCCAAAAGTGGTTGAGAGCACTATCATCAAATTCTTTAACTGTGAAGGCTGCATCTAGGCCTACCATGTCGGATCTCTGTTTTCTTCTCCTACCCCAATATAGGGCTCCATGGCTCGAATGGCCCTTCTTTGAATAGGATACCTCGAAAGCTATTAAAGACTTAGGTTAAGACAAAGCTCCCAGACTTGATGGCTTCCTGGTTGCCTTCTTTAGCGACTGTTGGGATACCTTGTGGCCAGACTTCTTGGCATCTTCAATGAGTTCTATGGGAGAGGTAGAATCCACAGGGCCTTGAATGCCAACTTCCTAGCCTTGGTCCCCAAAGTGGGTGGAGGTGAGTAGCTCAAAGACTTCAGACCCATGAGTCTTTTGAACAGTTCCTACAAAATCTTAGCTAAGGTTCTTGCTTCTCGTCTAAAAGAAGTTTTGAACTGGGTTGGCAAATCCTTGATGGAGCCTTCGTTGGGCATGAATGTATACACTCTAGACACGCAGCCCAGGTAACATGGATTGTGGTTAAGTTAGATTTTGAGAAAGCCTATGACCACATAGATTGGGCCATTCTTGATGAGGTTATGTTGAAGATGAGCTTCGGGTCCAAATGGGGGTATTGGATCAAAGGGTACATTCGGGACCCTATTTCTCAGTCCTTATTAATGGCCACTTCAAAGGACTCATCCCTTCTTCCAGGGCTCTCAGCCAAGGAGATCCATTCTCGTCTGTTTTGTTTGCTTTAGTGGCCGACATATTCAGCAGGTCCATAGATAGATTATATCAAAATGGATTACTTGAGGGCTCCAAAGCTAGTAGTCAAGGTTCGTCGATCTCGCACTTGCAATATGCAGATGATACCCTCATCTTCATTGGGGGTACTGATCTGCAGATGGACACCCTCAGGTGTCTTGAACTCGCAACATGCTTCAATGTAAACCTTGTGAAAGCTAAACAAATGGCAATTGCCTCAACTCATGAATCCGCTTTAGTCCTAGCCAGCAGAATGGGCTGTGGTATTAACAATCTTCCCAATGAATACCTAGGCATCCCTCTTTGCACCATTAAACCCAGCAGGCATCAGTGGCATCCGATAGTTGAAAGATTCGACCGCAAGCTCGTGGCTTGGAAGGGTTGATTCCTCTCTCGAGTTGGTCATATCTGCCTCATTAAGGCTACCCTCTCCAACCTGCCGGTGTATCAGATGTCCCTATTCACCATGCCAGCATCTATAGCTTAGCGTCTAGAGAAACTCATGAGGGATGAGGAATTTCCTTTGGACAGGAGGGGAAGATCACCGCGAAAACCACTTGGTGTCCTGGAATATGATTATGATTACCCAACCCATACAAATGTTTTGCCGGGGGGGGGGGGGGGGGGGGGGGGGGGTTGGGGTGCTCAGGATCAGACACCTCAAATTGGCAAATTTAGCCCAGTTGGGTAAGTGGTGGTGGCATTTCTCCATCCAATCTAACCACCTTTGGCAGGCAGTCTTGAGGCAAAAGTTCCAAATGAGCCCCTCTGCATGGCTCCCTTCCTGGCATTCATCAAGTAGACCTTCAAGGGCTTGATGGGCCATCTGGACCAGCTTCGACCACTTCAAGCATAACAGAAGGTTCATTGCCAGGGAGGGGAGGGGGGTGAAATTTTGGTCCTATCCCTGGATTGGCCATACCAGCTTACAAGTCCAATTCCCCTCCCTCTTCCCACTGGCAGTAAGCCCAGAGGCCATCATTGATCAATGCTTTGAGCTGTTGGGAGAAACTAGAGTTGTGAGTTCATTCTTCAAAAGGCCACTACAGGATCATGAACTCGTCACCTTTGGCTTCCTTTTGGCTCTCCTCCAAAATTACTTTCTACCCCATTTGGCCAACTCTTAGTCTCTTCTTTTACGTTATCCTTCTACATCAGTCCACCACTTCTTCCCCCTCCCCTATAACTCTGGCAAGAATAGCTTGGCTCAACCCAATCCCATCGCAAAGCCATACTTTTTGCTGGTGTGCTATTCTCATGAAAGTTCTCACAATGGACAAATTACAAAGCAGAGGGTTAGCTATTCCTTACAAGCGCCCTATGTGCATGTTTGCCAAAGAAGCTAAGGCCAACCTGTTTCTCCATTGTGAGGTCGCCACACTGCTCTGGTATCAAGTGCTTCATGGTTTTTGGGTGGCATTTGGTGGTCCCTCAGAGGGTTTGCTATTCCTAACAGGTGCCCCATGTGCAAGTTTGCCAAAGAAACTAATGCCCACCTGTTTCTCCATTGTGAGGTTGCCACTTTGCTGTGTCTCCAGTTCTTCATAGTTTTTGGGTGGCATTTGGTGGTCCCTCAAGCAATCCTCCAACTTTACCAAGCCTTCTACTTGCCTCCTTTTCCTGCGGCGATTATTTTTATGTGGTGCACATCTTTGGCAGCTACAATTTGGACCATGTGGACCAAGAGGAATGCGAGAATATTTGAGTACCTGGACGCAAACCCCAACACAATAATTGACCGTACCAGAGCTATGATTATCCCGTGGGCTCAAAGCCACAAACACCTCAAAGGCAGGTTGTTCTCTTATTTCCTTAACAATTTGCAAGGTGTCTTGGACACTAGACCCGCCTGTATCTCGCCTCCTCTCTTTGGAGATCACTGAAAATCAACCAAGTTAAGCTCAATTTTGATGGTTGCTTTGTAGGCAACCCCGGTCCTGCAGGTTTTGGAGGGCTGTTCAGAAACCAAGAAAGCGATAGCCTCCTTTAGTACTCAGGTCACAAGCATGACTAACTCAACCATGGTGGAAGTTATCGCTCTTTTAGAAGGCATCAAAAAATACAATGGGGATTGGGGGGAATCCTTGATTGTAGAAGGAGACTCGTAAAATGTCTGGCTGCGTTTGCTGGTGCTATCGCTCTTTTAGAAGACGTTCCTTAATTTGGGCAGTCCTCTTCTTAACTGCTTTCCTTATAAGCTTCATTAAGCTTGAATACAAAAGGAATGTCTAGCTACGTTTGCTGGTGCTGTCGATGATATCACTAACAGCTTCAGAAATATCCCTTATACTCCTATCTTTCATATGTACTGCCTATTGATTTTTTCATAGAGGAACTTTTATAACCATTACAAATCTTAGGGCATTGCTCTAACTAATTGAAGTTCACTGGAAATGATTATATCATCCATGAATTGCAAATAGGGATATCTTAGACATACTTGCCTTTGGGGAGTACCACAATAACCTATGGATACTGCTATCCTCGTCATACGGCTGGAACAAGAAAGGAGATAAAGATCTCTTGGGCATCTAGTGCTTAAGACTAACTCCTTTAATATATCTTGTTTATATTGGTTTCAAAGGAGCTCTGTGTATATTGGTTTTTAAAGAAGTGGTAGCAATGATGAAAGCCCTCATCCACTGAATCCAAGCTCGTGATATCCACACGCTTGAAAATATACTCCAAAAAACTCTAGCTAACCTGATGACAAGCTTACCTAAATTAGTCTTGTTAGTGAACTCATGTACGTTGGATATTAGCTAGGAACCTGTGCGCTACAAAAACATCATCCAATACTTACTTCCCCCATGCAGCTTTCGCTAGTTTGGTCCATAGTTGTTGGAAACGATTCCGAATCCAAATCATTTTAGGAATCAAAATCGTGAAATTGCGGAATTGCGACTGGTTAGAAGATTCCTATTTTCGGAATCAGTGTCCATACAAGAGGAATAGTGGGAAATGAGATATCTATTTTACAGGAATCCGTATTTGAGTAAAAAGGAATTTAGATCCCTACGTAGATGGATTTGTGATTCCTAAGCATTTTGAATTGAGATTCATACCAGTTTGGAATTGAGCAGATTGGAATCAAGATTCATAGTAGTTTGAATTCGAGTTTCGATCCATCTGGCAATCTAGATTTGTAACCCCCTTATACTCAAGCGTCAAGCAAACGCATGGATAGACAATGACAGATTTAGAAGTCAGCAAAGATTTTGAGTTTTTTGACATTAAATGATAGCTGAAAATTACATATTGCGTGTAATTAAGAGATAGAAGATACAATTTCTTAGATACACCACTTTCATTACACAATAATGGGAATATTGCTCAGAGACAGAAGGGGGGCCCAGGTCTAGGTGAAGGATAGCTTCGTTCGTGCGCATAAGATGGAGACACTCTAGGGGCAAGTCTAGGTAAAGGTTGGCTTAGTTCGCTCTCAGTGATGGTTTTGTTTCAATTGCCAATTTATCGACGTCTCTTAGAGTACTTGGTGCCTCTCTTGAAGTACTCGACGGAGTGATAGATCTTAAAGGTGGTAAGATGTTGGGCATACATCTATTATCATCAACTTTGAGGTGTGCAGCCAATTCTGCCAAAGCCTCTACGCCATCCTCAAGGTGATCATCATTAGGATAGAGTCCCAATCCTTGTATCTGGCTTCATAGTTTGCCCTTAATCTACTCAATAGCCTGTCATCGTAATGAACATATACCAATGACTTTGATCATTCCACATTAAGCCGCCTTCATTTCAATATGTGCTCCAACGTCTCTCCGCATAGAAAGAAATCACACTTTGTGATAACACCTTTACCACAAGTGCATGTAATTCAGGAGTACTACCATCATTCATGTCCTAGCAGGACACAGTTTCCATAGTACCTTGATCAAGTATAGATGCTAGGAGAAAGAACCCCTCTTTTGCCTACAAACTCACTAATTTGCTGCCGCACCCTACCCCGATCTGCATCCTCTGGAATCAATACATTAAGAGCTGCATGGTAATAGGTAGAAACCTCTAGATCGTAGTGGGGCTTCATCCTCATTCCCCCCTTAGGGGTTGGTGTTGCCAACCACTCTCGAGAATAGTACTAGGGATTGAGAAGGAACCCCAAACCATGCAGTGGAAGATTCGACCTATCCCAACGAGCCACAACTGAAGTCTTCGCTCTTTGATAACATAGGATCATCATTTTGGGCAATTGCAATTTTGCCCAGCATAGTATCCATACGCTCTTATACATCTCCCACGACAGCCCTGATGTTGTCGACCAATTCATTAGTGACATATTTATGCACCTAGAATATTGGTATTTGATTTTGTGGTATTACGATTTTAAGAAAAAAGATCAAGGTTCTATGAGGGTGGAAACAAGATTCGATGTTTGTTTAGTTCATTATTTCTTGCATCTATGAAACACGGTACTTGTCGTTCAGGAATCAAGATTCGAAATATCTGAATCGAGTATCTATAGGTGGATACTAGTTTCAACGAGTGTAGAATCGAGATTCACCAATTGTAGAATCTAGAATTAGTAAATATTGAAAACGAGCTTATGTAAGTGTTCGAATCGAGATTCGTAAGATAAGTAATAGAGATTCTGGACTTCACAGAAATGGGTTCCGTGAAGATTCCTTGTCGGAATCGGAATCACGGCCTTCGGTGAGAGATTCGGGTAGGTTGGTTAGATAATTGATGACATGATCTACATCAATATTCTTTTGACCTATGCATTTTATGTGGAGCTTCCAGCCACCACCAAACTACTGGCCTTAAAATCCTTTCTATTGCTCTTCTCCTCCCTTTTGGGAAGAATGGTGATGTTGACAACATTTACTCATTGAATCATCCTAGTCCATTTGTGAATTCCTTGAACATCCATGACAGCATCAGTATTCTAAAACTCCGTAGGAAGCAAACTATAAGCCATAGAAGTTGTCGACCTAAGCTTGCCTGATCTGATTGAATCTTGTTTCACTCTTCCTTCTTGAAGAGCTTTTTTTAACATAAGTTTCTCTCGTCGAATCATTATTTAATGTCTGGATTTACATTAGCAATTTTTTAAGCTCCATACTTGGAGATATAAACTAAAGAAATAAACCACTTCATCTGCTATATATTATCTTTCTCTCCTCGGATCTCTCATCCACCATCTTCATGAGTATTCACATGCATTTACTTTTTTATGAATTTGTTCAAAACTTCAAACAAAGAATGAACAGTAGTAGGATCTGAGTATTTTATTTCAAACACCTTAGAGTGAAACAAAAATAAAAATACAGTTTTCTTGTTGAACCGCCTTTGGGGGCTCTTTGTATATGGGGATTCCGCTTGTGGATAGCCAATTTTTTGGGAAGATGTAACTCCTTTTTACTCCTATACAATGTTAACACATAAAAAAAAAAAAAATATAAAAGAAAACGATTGTCACTGTCAAATATGATTTTCTCTATCTTCATGTTATCTTTTTGTAATTTAGATAGTGACAAGAGTATGCAAGGTTGCCTTGAACGTAGTTGTAGGAACCTTGGGGGTAAGGCCACGGCCCACTTGAGGAATTCGATCCTGCGGTTCCTCTAAGGGATCTTAGAGGGGGCTGGGTTTAGAAAAATAGGGATCTCGCTCCCTATAAAATGGTATCTAGGTCTACATGCTTGTAGGATCTCTCCAAGGAGAGGAGCTATAATATTAATTGAACTACTGCTCCTCTCCTTAGTATTATAAATTTTATTTCTTTAGCCTATGTTAAAATGTAGTGCATGTCACATCGTGGTATACTAGGATTATGGTATTAAAAAACTACAGTTTAATATCATTTAAGCGAATTTATGATATTATTAAACTGTATTATTGTAGTAAATTGGAGTACTATAGCTATGGCATTGGTAATAAGCTAAGGTATATGCTAGTGGCTCGAGTGGGTGTTGGCACGGTCCTAATTTTATCATATAGTATATTACTATAAATTGATCTCGTTTTATGTATACTTGAGCTTATATTCCTCCAAGTTAAAACCTCGAACCTAGTGACATGTGGATCTCGCTCCTAGGTATCCTAGGATCTAACTTCTTAACTTGTTGAATGTGTGGACATTGATCCTAAACCTAGGGAGCTTCCAACCTATAGCAGTTCGGCGTTCCTTGAACCGATACCACTCCGGAACCCACTTCTGCCTCCAACAACTATGGTATTGAAGCTCCATCTTGGGTTTCAAAAGGTATCAATGACTACATTGCAATAATTCTCCAATGACTTTCATAGTTTAAGATTCGGTAAACTTTGGGAATTTAACCCCACCATTTCTTTCTTTCTTTTTAAAAATATATTATATGGAATAGCTGCAAGAAATTGCTAAACCAAGACATACACATCATTTGATTAACTTGTTTATTTCTGTGATGGAAAATTTGATGAAACAACACTACAGAAACAAATGTATACATGCGATGAGGTTTTGAATGGGTGCCTCTATTATGCTGATCAGCTAGGCCCCAGCACATGCACCTCCTAACCATTAAGTGTTGAAGGAGGTTGGGGCTTTTTTGGGGGGGGGGGGGGGGGGGAGTGGTATAAAGAGCTGTGACTGTGAAGAATGCATGTGCTAAGAGGGAGAAGCAGAAAAGTAAGGGATTCAGCCATAGAATATGGGAGGTGTGCATCAAGAGTGAGATGTGATCGTGAGTTAGGGAGTTCTGTAATATGAAGAGTTTGTGCGTGCACAGGTGATGAGGTAATGTGCATCGATACAATTAAATGTTTGGAAAGGTTGATAAATTGGAAGGGCATTCTCTTCTTGAAAGAGAAGGTTTAAGAATAGGTACAAGATGGAAAAATGAGTGGGATACCCAGAAGTGGTTAGATTTTGGGCACATGGATAAGGGTATTCTTGGAAGATGAGATGGATACTAAAGCGTGCTGGTTGTGAGATTGGAGGAGATGGTTTCTCTACCAGTGCATTTTGAAGCCATTATGGCACTGTGGTAGGCCTAAATATCCCTGCTTGGTAGGAAAATTCCATCTTGTGACATCTTTTCTAGAAAGATTGGTTGGGGAGAACGGGAAGCTGGTTTATCCAGTAGCCATGGGTTTTGTTAATGAAGATTATATGAATTAGTTGATAAAATGCTTTGGAAGTGGTTGCCATGAGAAACTAGTGAACGGTGCATAGTGCCGGTTTTCACCTTTGGCATATAGGGGTAGGAAATGTGGGCAAAATTATCGAGATGTGGGAAAAGTGAGGATCAGAGGACTAGGGTCTTCCTTTAGGTTGAATGTAGATGGTTGTCAGATTGAAGATCTATGCTGTAGGGTTGTGGATGGTAACTCTGAGTTGTTAGGAGATGAAAGAAGGAAGAGCCGTGAAGACAAATTCTGGATATCGAAGGCTGTGAGAGGTCTCTCATACAAGCAGTAGTACTTTTAAAACTTCATGAAGGCACATAGAGCTTATTCAGAGTTTTAGTTTGTCAAAGAAGCTTTAACTAATAGCTGTGGTTGCCAGGGGCATTAATGATTGTTAGAGACCTATAGGGAGATGAGCTGTAATGGGTAAGCTATGGGGGTTGGAGGCGTGTTTGTGGTGTTCTGGCAGTCAATGTTATTAGCAATGGATTGAATGCTGAACTTGCGAAGGTGTTGGTCTGCTTTGACCTAGCCGAATTTGCCATTTCAGACCAAGTTCTCCTATTTTTAGAAATAGTTCTTTTTTTGTTTCTTTAAGTTATAGAGTAAAACACTTTTAGAGAGGAGAATATCGACGCCTCCGAGGTTTATTATGCAGGATCCAGTTATGAGGGTCAAAGGGCAAGTTGCAAGATTTAGGAAGAACCGGTGGCAAGATAAGAAGGGATATAATTCAAAATGAATACATTCAAGTGAACTTAGGTGTGGCTCCAATAGGCCATAAGATGAGAAAAATAGACTTAAGTGGGCTGGTCATGTGCAGTGTCGACTCATTACAACACTTGTTAGGAGCTGTGAGTTAGTTCAAGTGGAAGGTTAACAAAGGGCAAGGGGTAGGCTCAAAAAGACATGGTTGGAAGTAGTGAGAAAATATATAGGGACTCATGACCTTACTGAGGTTATGGCCCTTAATAGAGCAGAATGGCGGACCAGGATTTGTGTAGCCGACCCTAAATAGTTGGGAAAAGGCTTTGATGATGATGATGATGATGATTGGTTTAAAAATGCATGAGAAATATAGAAACAATCCCATGCATGAGGACTGAATCAGGTTACTCTGGGAATCGGCTGGAATGGGGGATTGCAACGTTGTGAGATGTGGTATTGCAAATACTGCCATGAACAATCCTAAAACCCTATGGGGGCCTGGAGTTTATCCAATAATTTTGAGTACTTACTACATTGATTACTCCTCAATGCACCATATGGACTTATGGGTCTACACTTGAATTGCTGAAGCCCAAGACTTCTATACGTTAGCTTATTAAACATGAGTTCAGCAGCACTTGTAAAACAAGTCCTCCCATTGCTGTGTATTCTCTATGATGATGGGGTCATTTACAAACTAATACAAATGTGATATAAAATCCAAATTCTTAAGTATAAACTTGTATATCATGGGGAGATAGCACTCTAATTTGGATAGTATCTAATGTAGCTGTTACTCTTATGGATGTTACTCGTAAATATTTATTAAAATTATGGGTGTCCTTATCATTAGTGTACTAGATTATGTTGAGATATGGCTAGTGATAGCTTGATAGGTGGCTTCAATGAGACTATCTTTTTGAATTCGACATTGATATGCAGTGTTTCAAAAAGCGCTAGGCGGCACCGAGGCGGCCATGGGGTCCAGACCGCCCAGCACCTATGCAGCCGCATAGGCGGGTGCCCAAAACCTGGGCGGCCTAGTTGAAAAAAAAAAAAAACAAACTGAGGGCTGAGGCCCAGTTGAAAAAAAAACTGATGACTAATAATGATTGATTCATAAGAATTTTGATAATCCATAAGACCATGATCTTAGTTAAAAAAAAGAAGATTGAAGTCGTGAGGAGAATTTTGAATTTTTGATAATCCATATTTTTATACAATGCTAAAACAGTAAAACCATACAAGCATACACTGATAGTTTGATACATTGTAGACTGTACACACAAAAATTAGATAGTAGAACTAGAAACTAGAAAGTAGAAACAAAAAATAAGAAAGAGAAAATATACGGAAATTCAAAAACTATACAGTCTATGCGACTATGACACATTAGTCAATACTCAACACTAAGAGTCTTCAGTCATCATCATCATCAGAAAGAAAAGGGTAAGCTTCATCATATGCATAAGAATCGAGGCCATCATCATCAAAGTCATCTCCCTCCTCAATATAACGCTTGTCCTCTTCTGTTTCTTCTGAATCTGTTTCTTCCTCCTCCTCTTCTTCTACCTCCCTGTTACTAGTCTGTGCAGATGAGACCTTAGGAGTCTTGGCTGCTCTACCCTTTTCTATCTTTTTGTGCTTCCCTGAACTCAAATATTGTATAATTTCTTCCCTGGTAGCGTCAAGAACATTTTTACATGGGGCAATATCCCCTTTAATACTGGCAAGGTGGTTTTTAAATCGGTAAATGCCCTCATTAGTATCCTTCCACTATAATTACATTTAATACGATTTTTGTCATTCGGATTTGGGTTATAACTATACTTCCAACCCGGATCACCACTTTTAGAAGAACTTGGAGAAGATATTTCCATAGAACAAGGCTCATTTTCATGATATTTTCTGGTTCTTTATAATTCAAAAGTTGTCTAATCTCATCCCGAATAGCTTCAACAACCTTTGTACAAGAGGCAACATTCCCTTTAATACCATCATGGTGTTTCTTGAATCTGTTAATATCCCTATTGGTATCTTCTTCACAAAAATTACACCTTATACAATTTTTATCATTTGGTTTTGGGTTATAACCATACTTCCAACCCGGATCACTTCTTCTAGAAGTTGCAAAAATAGATCTATTCAAATGACAAGGATTTTGTTCCTGTTTTTGTTTTACAAAACTCATATATTACTTAATCTCCTCTTGGATAGCTTCAGGAACATTTTTACAAGGGGCAGCATTTCCCTTAATGCCGGCAAGATGTTTCTTAAACCGGTTTATGCCCCCTTTTGTATCTTTTTCATAAAAATTGCATCTAATGCAATTTTTTTCATTTGGATTCGGGTTATATCCATATTTCCAACCCGGATATCCACTTCGACTAGATCCTGAAAAAATCTCAAAATAAAACAAGTTACTTTGATTGCTCGAACTCCAAACTTCCACATCTGAGATGTTTTCTGGTGCTAAAATAATAAAAAACACCTTCTAATAAGGATTATAAAACTCCAAAACTAAATCAAATCTACTTGGGTGATTTTGGATCCATTTTTCATAACTTTGAGAAACACTTCGATCCAATGAAAGTCAGAAACATATGTTTTCTTGAGGTTTCTTTCTCTCTAAAAAGGGTTCTTGTGGGTTTAGGTTTCAAATGAATCTAAAACCCATCATTTGAAACCCTTTATATTTAAAAAACAATCAATAGAAAAGAAAAAAAAAAAATAGTTCTGCCCATAGGCGGGGTGCAGGCCCTAGGCGGCCGCCAGGGCTGGGCGCTGGGCGGCTGCCTAGGCGGTCCCAGGGACTGCCGCCCAGTTTGGCCGCCTAGGCCTGGGCGATGCACCCAGGCCTTCTGGACCACCTCGGCGCTGAGCGGTCCGCTTTTTTAAACACTATTGATGTGTTGTTCTTTTCTATCATACTTGTATATTGTGGAATTTGGGCAACAAAATGCATTAGTAGCTAGGAACTAGGAAATGAGCTCTTATAAATTTGAGATTTCCTCCGACCATCCTTCTCTAAAAGACAGGGCACTTTGAAACATGTTAGTTCAAAACTAACCTTCCAAGACTAGGAATTATCTTTAAAATTGGGGGTTATAGAACAAATATTAGAAGATTTAAAGAGATGTCTGAAAGCAGTAGGTGATATTGGGAAAAGGAAATTTCATCCACGAGAGATTGTACAGATTTACCCTCCTACGAGCTATCCCTTGATCATCCATATTACCTTTGTCCTAGCCACCTTTCCTCCACCTGCATGTGATATTAAGTAAATCCCCACCAGACCTACGGGCTCTAGTAATGTGATGTTGCAATCAGTATGCGGTGATCTTTCCAAGGTCCAGGCCTAGTGAGTGACGACTGTTTCCATGTGAATAACAATACCATATGCATGAATAGGGATACTACTATGTGGGAGTTTCTCTCCATGCACTTGCTCCAAGGTGAGGGTGTGTCCTCGCTGCCTCTGCTATAGTCAAAAGTGACATGGTGTAAAAGAATCATAAGTTCTCTCCTAGTGGGGACTCTGCTCGTTGCCTTACATGCACTATTTCTTTTTCTTGGTGGCAATGAGCAAATCCAGTGAATGTATGAAGTTGATATAGGTGCATACGATGTTCAAAAATGTTGATTTCGGCAGCCTAGGTGGATGCCTAGTTTCCTAGGTGGCCAAAGAGTAAGGAGTGGGGTGGGGGTTTGGGGCTTGCTTGAATGAACCTGTAAAATCTCCAGATTTTCTACATTGTCAAAGACTAGGAGAAAGTACTGTATGCATAAGCCTTTTTTATGGGTTAACAGGCAATAAACTGATCAAAGAAAGCATAAATAGAGGTGGACACATATGTACGCTGCTTTGCCTCATTCAATCAATACGGTTGAAAGGCTTTAGAGAGAGAAAGTGAATGCATACACATTGTTGGCTACCATGCAAAGAAAACACAAGAGGTCTTCGTCTTCTCTCTCTACTTGTGTCTCTACCTGTCTTCTCTTTATCTCGAAAACTTATTCCTCTGCTTTGGAGTAAGTGAGGGGACTTGTATAGGACGAGAAGGGTGATGACTGTACAATCCCTTCTTTTGTTTGTGGTGTGGTGTGGTGTGGTAGAGAGATGGAGGACAGTCGAGAATCTGTGGTGAATATATAATGAGAGAGTGCAGAAATGGGTGTGTGTGTGTGTGTGTGTGAGAGAGAGAGAGAGAGAGAGAGAGAGAGAGAGAGGAGTGTTGCTACTTTGCATAAAGAAAGACAGTCTTACACTTCGATTTATTTGAAACCTTAGCATTAGGGGCCTAATGCAATTAGTTCTCTCTCTAAATATTTTTTCTTTATCTAGAATCTCTAATGGAATTCTCTCTCAAAATCTCTCTTTCGATATATATATATATATAGATATAGTGGACTTTGTACGTCCACTCCCTGACCGCTACAGTAAACGCCAATGGCCCAGATTGAATCTGGGCCGATTTAATGGTCACGACCTCATTTCATGTTTACATTTTAATTTTTTTCTACAAATCCAAATCACTTGAAATTTTAGGAGTGTGTTCTTCTAGATTCATTATTAGAGGGGACTCATTTTGACTATATATAGGGTGCAAATTGAAGTTCAATTTTTTGAGATTGATTATTGGGATAAAAAAGTGTCCAAAATTTGGGGTTATACAAATACCGTAGACATGGTGTTTTTAGAAGTGTAGTTTCATTATATTACATGTTAGAGCCACTTGTTTAACCCAAAATTTTAAATATGCATTCTTTTCATTCTAATGAACAATCACAAAAAAGCAAAATTTGAAAACACAACTTAGAAAGTGGTTTTTAGCTCAATTAATATAGGCCATCCATTTTAGTGAGATGCTTCGTTTTGGGCCTTAGAAGGATCTTTTTCCTTTTTAACATGCGTTATTTTTGTTAGATTAACAATGTTAAAAAAGAAAAAATTGATTTTGAATTGATAAAGTCATTTATCTTGAAATTCACCACATGGATGGTCTAGATTCATTATTAGAGGGGACTTATTTTGACCATATATAGGGTGCAAATTGAATTTTAATTTTTTGAGATTGATTATTGGGATAAAAAAGTGTGCCCAAAATTTGGGGTTATACAAATGCCATAGACATGGTGTTTTAGAAGTGTAGTTTCATTATATTACAGTGAGACTTCGAATTTTTGAGTCCTACTTAGGGGCTCATAGCGTTAAGACCCTCCTTCATTTAGACAATTAGGTCTCATACACTGGGGTTTTTTGAATTAATAAATGCTCTTGTTAAGACAATTAGGGCTCCTTGATTTATTTATTTCGATGGCGAATTGAACTAGTACACTCCCATGAGTACTGTCACCTCTATTTTCAAATTATTTAGACAGTATTTTGTGGTTTGTAGAATTAATACTCTCTCTCTTACATCATTGAATTCTTCTCTCTCTCTCGCTCTCGCTCTCGCTCTCGCTCTCTCTCTCTCCTCCTTTAAGGAGCAGGCCAAGGCACCTGCCTAGGCGGTGATTTGGCTTGAAAGGCACTCACATTTGTAATGAGTGCATTACACACCTGCCGAGGGCTATACAGTGTGTGATGCTTGTTCAATATAGCTGGTCCTACTGGACAGTTCATAATCTTAAAAAGCTGGGTAAAGTAATTCAGTGGTTGGGATTGCCTATATCATCTCTGAATATTGTTATGTGCTACACTTCTGTAAACTGGGTACTCCATATGAAACACTGATGATCCTGCGTTAATTTCTTTTGCACATTCACTCTTAGCATGTAGATGACGAAACACAACTGTTAGGTTTGTTATGCTGTCATGAACACAGGCCGTAACAATGTAACATTGATGTGGGAGTATTGCAATTTAGGCAAACTCTGCATCCACTATACACCCTAACCAGTAGACTGATTTGGAAATTTGTGAAGTTCTCTCTGATGACTATGGAATGAAAAATAAACAAGCCTAAGATGGTAGTAGGTTACACTATGGTGTAAGAGGCATGGGGTGATTGATTTTCATGTAAATTGTTTTCTGAACATGATCATGATGTGTTTGCTGTTGCTTTTTCCTTATACCTTATGTCATACCATTCAAAATGATAAAAATTGAAAAAGGACCAAGTTACCCTGGGTTAGGATCACGAGTTTAGTAGTCAGTTTTCCAGGATTGAGGCATCTGACTTTATCAGCACTAAGATGACACTATGCTCTGTGTCAGACTATTTGCAGGCTAAGGCAGGATAGTTCCCCTCTTAACTACCTATTTAAGGTTCCACTTCATTTGACCTGAAAAAAATTATTTAAGTTGCATTCAGGTGCTTACTTAAATTCTGTGTGAATTGGCTTTGTTGGCCTATAAAAGTACAACGTTTAGTTTACTTCTTCTCGATGGGTTAGTGGTGGGATTTGAACCTGGGACTGGTGCTGCAATTTTCAATACCTGAAACATTTAAGCCATTGCAAAATCTCAAATAGCACATTCAACATTTATTCAATGGTTGGGAAAATCACTTATACAAATCATGTATGAATTGTTCCCATCTTTGATCTTTCTTTGTTATGAGCAAAAATAATGTGTGCTTCTCTCTCTCTCTCTCTCTCTCTCTCTCTCAAATGGATGTATAACTGGGTCATTCTTGTACAGGTGCATTCTCCTTGGAGTGAGCTGTGGAGCAAACATCGCAGACTTCGTCACTCGTAAGGCAGTTGAGGCTGGGAAACTGTTGGACCCCATCAAGGTGGTTGCTCAAGTCCTCTTGTATCCCTTCTTCATAGGGAGTGTACCAACGCATTCAGAGATTAAGCTTGCTAATTCCTATTTTTACGACAAGGCTATGTGCATACTAGCATGGAAACTCTTCTTACCAGAAGATGAGTACAGTCTAGACCACCCAGCTGCCAATCCCTTGGTGCCTGGAAGGGAGCCACCCTTTAGGTCCATGCCTCCAACTCTCACTGTGGTTGCGGAGCACGATTGGATGAGGGATAGAGCAATTGCCTACTCTGAGGAGTTGCGTAAAGTGAACATTGATGCTCCTGTGCTTGAGTACAAGGATGCAGTTCATGAGTTTGCGACCCTGGACATGCTTGTAAAGTCACCACAAGCCCAGGCTTGTGCCGAGGATATAGCTATATGGACGAAGAAGTATATTTCGATCAAGGGCCATGAGTTCTCTTACTAGTAAGAAATCTCTTTTGAGTTCTATTATCGTCCACCCTGATCCTGTTAAGAGGTAGTTAAGATTTAGCTCACGGGCAGATGTTCTTGTTGTTGTTGGATGGGTGGTGGACAGTTTACTTAATGTTTATAGGCTCTTGTTTGTTTTTTTGTTTCCATTGTATGATATGGAGAGAAGAGATGAAGTTGCGTATCACACTCATTTGATATTCGGAATTCCCTTTTGGGGTGGGGCTCTTTTCAGCCTCTATCTCGCTCTTCCTTTATGGGATGGGGCTCATTGTAGTCTCTCTCTCACACTCTTCCAGGTGTCCATTTCTTTGATTCCTTTCATATGGTAGCTGGCAATTAATAATATATTGATTCGTTTACATTCTTAAGTTCTTTCTGCTTAATTTGGGACATTGCCTCGTCGGGAATGATCCATCATTTGGTTTGATAGCTATTTAAAAGCAAGAAGCAACGGCTAACGCGAAAGCCGTATGTGTCATTTTGGCAGAGCGGTCCATTTGGTTGCAAGTTATTCTTTGAACCCCCTGTGGGACTAAAAACATGGGTATTATTTGGTATATCTTTTCCCTTGTTTAATTTATGTCGGGGATCAGTTCCTGCTCCCTTCGTGAAAATTATTTGCAAGAGTAGGCCTAATTTTGGGCATGCATTGACACCTCTCCCAAACAAACGGTTAAGACGTGAAACTAAATCAAAGTATAAAAGCTTTTAAACTTTGATTTTTTTATTTTATTTTAAATTAAATCACATTGTTTTGGTCTCCCTAGAATATTTGCTCTCTTTCTCAAGTGATCTTTACATAAGAGAGAGAGACATTGCGTCTGAGTTTGATCAAGTTACCGATTAAATAAAATAGCTCCGCTAATTTCTCAAATGTGATATGGTAATAACTTATTATTAACATCTTTTGATGAAATAATAAATTATTATTTTTTATCTGAATCATCCCATTTTTAGTCCTATTATAGATGTATTACCTCTTTAAAATCTATTTTTGATGGACAAACATCAATATCTTATCGATGTATTGTTCAATAAATAATTGACATGCAACATATTATTCTATAGATTCCTAGATTTAACAGGTGTCCATATATAATTGTTCTCCGTAGATAATTCTCTCTCTCTCTACCAACAGTTAAGAAAGACAATCAAGTAAGATGTAAGTTTTGTCAAGAGTTTGGACAACAAAACCAACATTCCAATTATAAAAAAAGTAAAGGGAAATCACCTAGATTTTTCTATTTCCTTTAAAACCGAAAAATTGTAGGCTAGATCTTTTGCCACTATGTTATTATTGCAAAATTCAAATGGCATATACGCATATACCTACCTCATAACATTAATTTCTCTATCATCACATCGCAAAGAACATGAAATACATAGAAATTGAGATCACAAGAGCAAAGTGGTTAGACCCACCTCAAAACCAATATTTCCTCCCTTAGTATCTCTAGAGAGAGTGAGAAAAGCCTCATGAAATAATACCCAAAAGCATGGTCGGAATGTTGATAAACAAACATTCAAAAAGGAAACGAAATGAAAATTCATAATGTATCATCCCAATTATTTCTTGAAAGCCCAAATAACATTTTATAATGATGTTTGAAATTTTTCTTTTAAGGTGAGATGCGGCCACTCCATTGATCCAGATCATTGATGCGTTGATCCAAACCATAGTTACTGGGAGCAGGAGCAGGAATGGCTCTGCTTCTGGGAGCGGGAGTGTCGGAACGACGTCTGCCCAAAGCTCTGGATCTTGGGGAGTGAGTTCTGGTGAGGGTAAAAGTAGCGGATTGAGATCTCGTATGAACAGGGAGCACGTTCCCAATACATCGGGATCGAGATCCCTATTTAACAGGAATGCTTTTCATGTCAAATAGGATCGTGTTCCCATATTCATTATGATCGTGCTCCTATCAACAACAGGATCGCGCCCCCATCTAAGAATGACCGCATTCCTATTTGGAAAGGATCATGCTCCATTCAAGGAAGGATCCCATTCTGTGCATGATTAGTCCACGCTCCCATTGCAGAACTCCACTTTTATGTTGGCTTAAAATATAATTATTTTATTTTAAAAATTAATTTTATTTAAGATTTTTCTTTTAGGATGTTTTGGGAAAATAGGGATGGAGTTCCGGATATGTAGGGATCGCAGTCCTAAAATTCTGGGAGCAGATATCTAATTTATTCAAGAACGAGATCCTAAAATTTAAGGAACGAAGTTCCGTGCAGTATCGGGAGCAGGCTCTGTTGTGAATAGGATCGAGAATCCTAAAAATTGGGGCAAGATCCCAAAAATATGGAAATGGGTTCCATGCGAGATCCCTGCTCCGGAACGCCAAAGCAATATTCCGAAGCAGGAGCGCTACCCTAGGGTGGCGCTCCTGGTAACTATGATCCAAACCAGTTTTCTGGATGGTAGATCGGGGTCACCAATTCCTTATTTCAAACATTGGTCACAAATGTTAAATGAAAAGGCATAGCTCTACCCTACTGCCACTGGAAGCACTTTTCAGGACTCTCAAAAGCAAATCGATATTGTTAAAATATGAAGCATGCAAGAGAAGCAAAGGAAGAGACTACAGAGGTTATACGTATATGGGCGCTGCATATGGTGGTCTCATGACCAAAATTACAAGTTCAAGATATGCATTTCACAAATTGTAGGCATTTGGACAAAGAGGATAAAGAATATCAGATGGATTGTGTTATAATATTTGCGAAAAAGATGTAGTTCTTGCTTTCTAAGAGAAGGATTGCAATGCCAATGTGATCTTTTTGTGGGGCTGCTTATATTTGTGACGGGAAAGCAAAGGGGTTCTTATTCATGTACTAGCTTTATTTGGATGATTAAGGAGATGAGATGAAATCCAATTTCTTAGAAAAGATCCCAAAAACTCATATTTATTAAAGAACCCATCCCTGGTACAACACACAAATCTGTGTCATATTTATTCAAGAACCCCATCCCTTGTACAACATACAAATCCTTGTGTAAAGCGACAAACTAATAATCAGATATTTAGAACCCACAAGACAGCAACAAGGGAAGCCAAGTACAAGACAAGAAACAACATTAAAAGAGGAGGCTCTCAAGCCCAGAATAGGGAGGAGAACGAGAGGAAAAGGAGAGCAGATAAGATGGTGAGGCCGAGGGGTGGATGCTCAGCTCCGGAGTCGGGGTGGTGCATGTGGGGAGATGGCCCCATTTCATCGTGAGCCACGGCCAGAGTAGAAGCCAAAGCCATCATCACCACTACTATCATACCCGCAAATCTCAGAATCGCCATCTTCATCCACAAACTCTCTCACTTTTTTCACAAAAAAAAGAGTTAGACGGTATTTAAAAAATCGACTCGACCAATGTACTCAACAACTCCCCCCTAACCCTACCACTCCATAATTCAATATATAAGGATAGGAGATTCCCTCCCTCTCAATATCTTACATGGGTGGCATCTCCTTTGGTTAATTTAGAAGGCCAGCAGGTTATCTATTCTCTTATCTCTACTTCATGTTTTTTAGGGGTTCCACAATGCTACATACTCCTATGGTTAATTTAGAAGGCCAGCAGGTCATCTATTCTCTCTTATTTTTTAGGGGTTTCCACAATGCTACGTATAGTATACTACTAATATTTTTACACAACATGTTGGTGTCTCCTGCATGCTTCTTTTTACATGGATAGACCGCGGAGATGAACTGTGCCTCCACCTCCACTACTTGCCTCTATGAATGGACGGTGGAGATGAGGGGTGCTGGATTGGACAATGGAACAAATAGTGTAATTTACTATACAAGAAACATGCTACATGTAGTGTGGTGGACTTCTACTTTAAATATAACCAAAGTCAATGATAGTACGGTATAAGAGAATTGGCCAATGATAGTACGGTATAAGAGGATTGGCCAATGATAGCACCTTAGAATAGAATCGCGGAGATAATTTAAGAACGGCAAGCTTCCTATGCTTTCCTCACGGTATAAAACTTATATATTTCCCTATATCCAACCGCCTATTTTGAATGGAGGGTTAAGATTGTTTCAATCACAAT